>NC_091982.1:189786539-190103671 GCF_044704955.1 Pristiophorus japonicus | reverse complement strand
CCAGCTTCAGACTTCTTTATAATTTCTAATTTCATTCTGAATGCTCAATACTTTTCGTTTCCTTTTAGTGCTGTCACAAGACATTTTAAATTGTACACCCGACTGCTTTCAATGCATATGACAGTTAAAAAGTGAGAAAGAAGTCCACGCCTGCATCAATTTATGTGTAATTGAGCAACCTATTCACGTTTGCGATAGTTGAAGTGAGCAAGATATTCACATGTGTGACAGTTATTTTAAATTCTGTTACAGCGGGTTTTCCGTGACATTTGTATCCAGATAAACGAAAGTTTTCTGCAGAACAAATAATGTAAATGATTCTTCTTTAGTTCAAAAAGTTATGTTAATAATGGAACAAGTAATGTAAATGATTCAGTTATAATTTAAAATATATATTTTATTGTTTGTACTTAACTTAACTTTAATAAAAATATTCCTGCATCAAACTTTAAACTATTCAGTTAAGATCACTTACAAACTTTTAAACTTGTAAATTTACATAATTGGCACAGCATTTCTCGGGTTAGTACCAAGCTTATTCTTTCGAGCATCTCGGGTAATGCGTACTTCTTGTTGGGGGCATGGGCAGGCGGTAATGTGGAAGGCCCGGTCTGGGCCTCTTCAGAGGTTGGTCTGGGGATTGGAGTGGGAGTACCAGTTAATTCCATTAATCGCCGCGGGGTCTAGGCGTGTTCCCTTATTGAAGCAGCTACCTCCGACATTCCCTCCCTCATGTGTCCCACAGCGTCTCAACTACCTGCAACATTCCCTCCCTCATGTTCATTGACAAGAGTATCAGGTACCTGTAACATTTCATCCCTAATGTGCCTGCACAGTGTTCCCATTTTTCACGAGAGTGTTGTTACTTCTCCCGACAGTCCTGATACCTCATCACCCACCCCACTGATGGTGTCCAAGAGTGATCGCGTAAAGTCAATGCTCTCCGCACTCATTGCTATCATCTGAACCACATCTATTAGATCCTGCACCTCAGGAGAGCGCTGTCGAGCTCTCCTTCCCCTCCTCAGCCTGGGTGTGCCTTGCTGCATCCCACTGGGACCTGCAGCCTCAAATGGTGGGGCCCTGAGTGTGCCTCACTGCATCCCACTGGGACCTACAGCCTCAGACGGTGGGAAACTATGGAATGTCCCAGCAACACTCGTACCACTCAGGAAAGGGGCTGGCACCTCAATAGGCAGCACCTGCACCTCCTCCAGAGTGAGGACAACAGTGGGGGCTTCATCCATCACCTCCCTTCCCCCTCCCCCTCACCCCCATGTTCTCGGTCTGGAAGATGGGATTGAAAGATGTTCTCTTCTTCAGGCACATCTGCGTCTGAATCTTCTTCTGCATCATCAGGGATGGCCTCAAGTTCTGCAAAATCTAACAGACAAATGGTTAGCAGCAGAGGAGGGGGCAGGGTGGGTGGCATGAGTAGGTTCACACAGCACAGGCAACAGGCTCATTTGAAGGACCACGATGAATGATAACACATTGCATCAATCGAAGCGTAGCTGATGGAGACATCCCCATGAACCGAAGCATGGCTAGCCCACGCAGCACTTAACATTTAGCAAAGCCGGACTGTAGAATTTGCAGGACTTACCCTCTCCCTCGAGAGTGGGCCCAGCTTATGCAGTGGTGGTTACTTTTCTCCAGGCAGGACCCATGAAAGCAGCGCTCCTCTCTTCCAAGGGTGTCAGTGGGTGCAGATTTGCCGGGCCTCCTCCTGTTAGAGTTCTCTCTCTTTTGCTGTGGGCCACCTTCCTCTGAAAAAATGAAAATATAACTTTTTAGCGAGCGTATCTTTCTGCTGGGTGGGACATACAGATGGTCACATTGACAATTGCAATTCCAGTGAATAAATGAAAATATTACTTACACCAACTACTTGACCAAGGTCCTGCCACTTCTTTTTGCACTGCCCTCTGGACCTCGGGGTGGTCACCATTGCACAGTAATCTTGTGAAAGTTGGTTCCAGCATTTTTTCATTTCTTTTGGTGTAACTTTTATTTGACCTCTGCTGGTGTCCAGCTCATGCCTTCTGGCCTCAATTGCAGTAACTAGGTTCTCCACTTCATCCTGTGAGAAATTCTTGGTCCTTGAGCCATGTTGCATATTGCATCTCCGACTTTTTCCCACTCAGAAGAAAAGTTAGCACACACAACTGGCTCTTTAGAAATGGCTGAATGCAGACCGGGAGGTGTACTGGGCATGTGCGCCCATGCCAGTCACGTGGGAAATGTCATTATTTTTTCTGTGCATGCGCAGAAAGTGGGGCATCCTTTTTTTGGCATGGACATTAGGCTCCACCCCCAAAGCTGCGCGCCGCCAATTTCAAAAATTTCAACGGTGAAACCTTCAAGTTATTGGCTTAGGCGGGCCCAAAAATATGGGCATAACTCTTCAAATACACCAAAAAATGGCATTGGGGAAAATTGAACCCAATAAAATGAATGAATGAAAAGAGCCCCTTAAAGTGATAGAACCATCTGGCTGAATTTTGTCAAACTAAATTTTTAATTAATGAATGTCATCTTTGTATTCATGCTTTGTTAACATGGAACCAAAACAATGATCATCTGGGATAATTACTGTTTATTGCTTTGAAAGTACGAAGATTTTATATTTTAAGCAGCTATTAATGCAAGTGCTTCTTATGTTCTTAATCTATGGAATATAAAGTGATGGCTCATAAATAGCATATGCTCTTGAGGCGATTTATTCATTTCAAAATTAATTACACACTGAAAATATGGTTAAAGATTAAGTAATTGTATTCATAGAGTTAAACAAATTTATCAAATAGCAAGAAAATCTAACAAAAATCAAATTTTCTCATCTCTGAAAAATTTAATCTGTTGAATTTTATTCATAAACAGACTGAAGAAAACAGTAATTCAAACACTTTTGTTCTCTGTGTAAAATGTGTTTTTTTTTGGTAAAATGTGTATTTTTGGTCAAATATGAGAACAATTTGATGTTTACAAATATACAAGTCAAAAAGCTGCCACAAGTTAACTAGGTAAAAATATTACTTTTGCAGCTTCTCACACAGGCTTGTGAAATATAAATGCTGGCATCAGCATTTTACTAATTGCATCGACAGGCAATCACAAAAGAAACAATCAGATTCACAGTAGTTTATAAAGGTCAGATTGAATACTTGCTATTTACAAAAGGTTTCCAAACAACATCCTGTGTGCTGCAGATCATCGAGACCAGAGCTCCTCTAGCATTTTTTGTCAAGGACTACAATTCCAACCAGTTTCTTGCTGGAGGGCCATTCACTACACCACAAAATGATGGGACTCCAAACTGTGCCTGTGATTCATCACACAGTGAGCTCCGATTTCATTAATGGCCAGCTACCTAAAACTCCCTGTAAGGCTATTACAGCTAACTTTTTGATTTGGTCTATATGAGGACAGTTGATCTCCTAATACAGTTCAAGAAAAGGGAATGCTATTTCTGTCAAAATAGAGCAAGATTTCTAAACTGGGGTGGTGGGGTTCAGCATCCTTGGATATTAGTGGGCAGAAGTTCAGCCCTGCTATGTTTCCATGCACATGCTGGGGGCCCCAAGAGGTTCAAAGCCAAGAAGCCCAAATTCGACCTTTTTTTTGGTACAAAAGTGATGCAGTTTTGACATAGCGGATCATAATTTGGGCTGTAAGTAAATACACTAGTTATACCCATTCTAAAATAGATACTAAAACGCCGGTAGAATTGGCTGTTGGCAGAAGTTGAGCCTGCCCACAAAGTGATGCTAATGACAGGATATTGAATGCTAAAGTTGCTGTCCCACAAATTCAGCCATTTTCATCTGAACTGCACTTTATTTAACAGTGTAGTAAAGAGGGGTAAGATATCTGTGTGATTTGTGAAACCAGTAAGTTGTATATACTTCGTCTGAAATCTTAACTTTGATATAAGAGATTAGAAAAATCTTTTCTCAGCTGCGCAAATTGCCTTTCTGGCCTTTGAGGGAAGCAAATCTTTTGCTTTGCAGTCTTTGTCATGGAGCCCTTACCATGTGGTTCACTATAGGCATGCCCAAATATGTCCTCATGATGGAGGCAGAAAAGCAGTGGAAGAATGAAAGTTGCTGTCCTACACATTCAGCCATTTTCAATAATGAAACATCATGGATGAATAAAGAGACAAGGGCAAAATTGAAACTAAAGAAAAAGACATACACTAAATACATTGACAATAAAGGAGAGGATTTAAAAAGGGATTACAAAATCCAAAAAACAATTAGGAAAGCAAAAAGGAACTCTGAAATTAAATTAACGAGCAATATAAAAATAAATAGTAAAGTATTCTACTGACATGTAAATAACAAAAGGAAAAATTGGGATAGGGATAAGGCCACTAAAGGATGCATAGGTAATGGCAGCATAACAGCAGAAATATTGAATAGTTACTTTGTCTCAGTATTGACCAGGAAATTTAATAACAACAACAACTTGTCTTTATATAGCAACATTAACATAGTAAAACGTCCTAAGGCGCTTCACAGGAGAGTTATAAGACAAAAGATTTGACACTGAGCCACATAAGAGGAAATTAGGGCAGATGACCAAAAGCTCAGTCAAAGAGGTAAGTTTTAAGGAGTGTCTTAACAAAGGAAAGCGAGATAGAGAAGCAGAGCGATTTAGGGAAGGAATTTGGGCTGTAAGTAAATACACTAGTTATACCCATTCTAAAATAGATACTAAAACGCCGGTAGAATTGGCTGTTGGCAGAAGTTGAGCCTGCCCACAAAGTGATGCTAATGACAGGATATTGAATGCTAAAGTTGCTGTCCCACAAATTCAGCCATTTTCATCTGAACTGCACTTTATTTAACAGTGTAGTAAAGAGGGGTAAGATATCTGTGTGATTTGTGAAACCAGTAAGTTGTATATACTTCGTCTGAAATCTTAACTTTGATATAAGAGATTAGAAAAATCTTTTCTCAGCAGAAGTTACGGCTACCAATGGTTGAGCGATTATGATCAGGAATGCTCAAGAGGGCAGAATTAGAGGAGCGCCGATATCTCGGGGGGGGGGGTGGGCGGCACTGGAGGAGATTACAGAGATAGGTGAGATCATGGAGGGATTTGACAACAAGGATGAAAATTTTGAAATCGAGGCGTTGCTGAACCGGGAGCCAGTGTAGGTCAGTGAGCACAGGGGCGATGTGTGAACAGGACTTGGTGTAAGTTAGGACACGGGCAGTAGAGCTTTGGATGACCTGAAGTTTACGCAGGGCAGAACATGGAACGCCAGCCAGGAGTGTGTTGGAATAGTCAAGTCTCGAGGTAACAAAGGCCTGGATGAGAGTTTCAGCAGCAGATGCGCTGAGGCAAGGGCGGAGATGGGCGATGTTATCGAAGTGGAAATAGGTGGTCTTAGTTATGCCGCAGATACGTGGTCAGAAGCTTATTTCAGTGTCAAATATGACACAATTGGTTGCAAACAGTCTGGTTCAGCATCAGACAGATGTTCGGTAGAGGGATGGAGTCAGTGGCTAGGGAATGGAGTTTGTGGCGGCAAGGTGGGCATAATATTAGAAGAAGAGTTAAAAAGAATATGAAGACATTTGAGGTAGAAAGGGGGTAGACAATTGATAAATTAATCAAACTTATAGAGGATAAAACTGCCATGACATGGGAGACCCGCTCCAGGGTGCACTGGAGGCCTCCTCCTGAGTGGTCAATGCAGCGAACCGTTGCTTCAGTAGCTCGATGGTCTGTTCAATGATGTTCCTGGTGAAAGCATGGCACTCCTTATATGAGTGCTGGGCAAGAATGTTGGAGTTACGGAGGGGAGCCATGATTTAGGTGCAGTACGGATCACCCTTGTCTCCGAGCAGCCACCCTTGAGTTTGCTGTGGTGGCTGGAAGATTGCTGGCACACCGGACTGACACAGGATGAAGGCATCATGATTGCAACCAAGATAGTGGGCATTGATCATTAAGGATCTCTGGACGTGGTCGCTGTAAAATAAGTGAGTGGTAGCCTTTGCGGTTACTGAAGATCTCAGGATTGTTATACAGAGCCCACAATAGCACATGTGTGCAGTTGATGGCATCCTGCACCATGGGGAAGCCCGTTATTGTGGCAAAGCCACATGCATGCACGTGCTGCTTCTCTCTGCTCAGAGAGAAGATAACATAGTCCCTTCTCCGAGTGAAGAGCGCCTCAGTGACCCCCGGAATGCAGCGATGGACGGCGAACTGTCAGCTCTTAGCTATGTCCCCTGCTGCAGACTGGCGAAGAAATTGAGGCCCACAGTGATCTTGACTGCCACTGGGAGTGTCATGTTCACCTTGCTCTCAAGCTGCAGGTCTGGTTGCAGCAGGTGGCAGAGTTCTGTGGCCACCTCCTTGGTGAAGCGTAGCCTCCTAATACACTGCTCCTCGCTTAAATGGATATAAGAGAAGCGCTCTCAGAAGACTCTAGTTGGGTAAGGCTTCCTGTTGAGAGCGCTCCTGGCACCTCCTCCCACTCCCTCGGTACACATCTTCTTGTCTTCTTTGCTGCCTCTGCTCTCTCTCCTGAAGATATTCAAAAATGAAGTGGACTGTAAGTACAGCCCCCATGACTGTGAACAAGTGTTGTGAGCAGAAGCCTTTAAGTAATAATTAAGGTGTTCTCCACTTGCAACAGCACTCCATGTTACCTTAGAAACTTGAAAAAAGTTTATAAAGCTGATGGAGTTACAGAAAGTTGCACAGAGCCAATCAAACTGAACAACATGCCAAGTGCAAGTGCAAGTGATGGCTGATGATCTCTTTAAATACCACTGCTGGAGCCTCCTTCCTGCTTGTCAACACCTGCTCAGCTCATCGCATTAAGACATGCCGGTAAGTGGAGCAGTGAACTCGCAAATCTGGCAACAAGTGAGCGTAGTACACTCACTGAGGTCACGATCTGCTTCATTTCAATGATTTTCGCAATTGCTGCTATAGGCAGCGCTGCCAGCCACTCGAAAACGGCAGTCGCTGTGGGACCCGCCGCCAGCAGGTGCAAGAGCAGCGACTGCCATTTTTTTGCTCAATTTTGGCGATAATAAATTGAACCACCAATTTCTAGGCCAATATATTTGGATTTTCAAAAGGCTTTTGCTATGGTACCGCATAGTAGATTCATGTCTAATGTCAGAGCATTTGGAGTCAGGAGACAGGTAGCAAACTGGAGAGCAAGCTAGCGACAAAACAGAAAAGATGAGATTAGGGGTTATGGGTGGCTTCTCAGACTGGCAAAAGATGGGATGTGGTGTTCCACAGAGATCAGTACTGGGCCCGCTGTTGTTCATAATTTACATTAATGATTTGGACTTGGGAATCAGAAGTACAATTTCAAAATTTGCAGACGACACCAAATTGGGAGCTGTAGTTAATATAAAGGAAGAACGTGACAAAATACAGGAAGATATTAATAAATTTGCAGAATTGGCGTGTAATTGGCAAATAAATTTCAATATGTAAGGTGATGCATTTTGGTAGGAAGAATAAGAAGGCCAAATACTGCTTGGATAATAAGGGGTGAATATTAACCTCCAAAAACGGGTGGATTGGGGCCAGGTGAGAAGTTAAAGTTTTAAAAATCTCAAACTCGACAACAACTCATCTCCAACTCTCCCACATGCAGGTTTAATGGAGGTGGCACAGGGGGCAGGTTGCCAATTTAAGTATTTTAATGAGACTGGCAGTAACAGATTTAACCAGCTTCGCAGGTTTAACCCTGGCAGGCGTGTTTCCCAAACTTCAGGAAAACCGACAGCTGAAGGGAGGCGAGGACAGCCTCGGGGAGAAGGTAACTGTAGCAATGCTTCCCCTATCCCCCCAAGCTTATCTTCTCTCCTTAGCTCAGAACACCACCACCCCCACAAATCAGATAACCCCCATACAAATAACCCCCCGATCGGGTTTCGCTCTCCCCTCCCCTAGATCGGCATCGGACCCCCTCCTGGGATCAGACCCCCTGAGGATTAGACTCCCACATGCTCCCAGTAGCAGCTGCAGGCTCCTTACAAGCGGCTACAGCCTGCTCGAGATTCTGTAAAAGAAGAAAGTTACACGCTGTTGATGTGGAACCAAAATAAGGCTCAACACATAAGTCTGATAAAGAATAGAAAATAATGTTTATTTGCGAATACCTATAGCTTGGCCAAGGGAGCACGGCTAGAGTTCCCGCAACTCTTTAGTGCCGCCTCAACTTTTGGCTGCCAGCTTAAAGTATTTAAAGCCGTAAACCGCAGTCCATGTGTGTCACCAGTTCCATGAACAGACCACAATATCCTCTGTGACATTTAGAAAATGCGTCTCGGCTCAACCGCATGGCATCTATTCTTAATATCAGCATCTGTTATTCTCTGCTAAGCTTGCTACCACATCCTCTTGCAGGTGGCCTGCCATTTGATTGGTCCAGCTTAGTTGTTGCTGGGCAAATGCAACTTGACATCTGGTTTTTACCCAGCCTGCACCTACAATACTGGCTTGTCCATATTCTAAACACATTTCCTAGACTGCAACACGATATCTCTACAGTGGGCTTCTAAAAAGTCCCACTTCAATCTCCCCTTTGGTCCCTGGCTAACCCCAGCCCATGAGACCACTAGAGCTAAACTATCTAATGCTTTAGACTTCCCGCCCCGCTTGCGGTGATATCTTCAGCCAAGTTTGGGAGGTCTATTACTTAACCGGAGTTTAAATTCCCCTATGCATCAACAGTCTATCTTTCTCTTGCATACGAGTGATTGCTTTCGCTTGCTACCTATGTCTACACTTCCTATAAGCTGCACATGTCATTATCAGCCAGTACAGTGCCAAAATTAGTTGAAGTGCCACCAATATGTGAGAAATGATACGTATCCATGGATGGATATTAACATTCAGTCCCCAGTTCCATGCCTTCTCGTACCAGGGGCTACGTTGAAGGTCTTTTGCAATGTCCTTGCCCCAGTTCACGCAGCTCCTGTTTGAGCATGTGATATCATCTTATGCTTGCCAGCAGAGGATCCTTTGTGTCTCTCAGGTCCTTGGGCAGGTGGGATATTGGTGTAGCCAGTTCACTTTCATATTGGTACAAATCTTGTTTAATTTTGTCGGTCAGGTTCAGAGTAATAGTTTCTTGAGCATGGACATACATCATGCGTGCTCGTCCGATTGTTACCAGTAGCCTCGGGGTGAAGCAGAAGTGATGTTACATTGATAAATACTAAAGTCATAAGTTGGTTGGTTGGTTACCACACAGTATTCCCCCTTTCTACGGTAGGCTAAGTGGGTGTGTTCGGATTCTGATGGGCTTATTTCTAAGACACACCCAATGGTTTGATTAAATCCGCACCCATCCTCGCTTCCCCGGTCTACTGGATGTGGACATATAGTTAGGCTTCCTACCCTGCGGCACCCTGATAATGAGACCCCTCTCATGGTTCCATTCTGTTTGATTGCATATTGATCCATTGGGTAGTACCGCATGTAGTTCTCAACCCGGATTAGCCCCAAGTTTTCTACCTCAAACGGGGGTTGTGGTCCAGACTCCCCCTTCGTCATTACCGGAATCATTCGGACCACCCCACCAGGGCAGAATGTGACTCTGTGCATCCGCCTGTCACCGGAAAGACTCTTGTCATTCCTTTCATGGTGCACATGTCCCTGGGTGCTGTGCTAGGCAGAACTGGTGGGTGCAGTTAACACAGTCCAGGACTTCAATGCTGTGTATTTGGTCGAGGTTCTCCCTGACCTGCCCAATCATCCATCCCCTGTAAGCATGGCAGAGATCTTGTTGAACATCTGCCTTTTCCGCATTGAATTCTTGGTCAATCAGTGGTTAATGGTGGCAACATGGCCCTCCAGGACTGTAATCCCTTTGACTAATCTCCCTGCTGTCCCATCGCCTTCCCGAGCAGCCTCTTTGGCTGCGTCTGCCTGCCTCTGCAGCAGCTTCCTGACTGTGTCTTTAAGGTTTTCCGATTGTTGGACCACATTCAATACATAAGGTCCTATTGTACCGTATTGCGATGCCTAATGATGTGGGTTGGGTTCCCTTACACCCGCGAAATATTTTGTCTGGTCTGAGGGGAGTCTCTGCACCCTCTTGCCGGAATATACCAGTCAGGTAGACTCCATTTCCAAATTGGGTCTTTTGATAGTCCGGGTCTTCATAATTCGGGTGTAACTCAGCACCTTCAGCCCTATGATTTGAATTCTGGCTGATCATCCGGCCCCGCGCTGGTTGCCACAGGGGTGAGTGCCAAAGTATAATCAGTATCACGACTTTCCAGTCCATCCTGTAAAATCAAGCTTCCACCTAGATGGGGTATTCTGTTAGAGTCATTTTAGCTGGGACCTGTGTTTCCACCGTCCTACTCCATTCATATCCACACATGCACACGTGTCCCCGCTGATCAATATCTCGTATGGTCCCGACCACCGCGGTGCGAATCCAGTTCATCCCGGTAGCCCCTCGTTCTCTTACTTCCTGTCTCATATCCTTAAGTTGCTTACTTAACTCCATTACATATCTCCTAATCTGATCCCGCAATGGGCCCACATCGGTCCCTCCTGTGATTATACCTTTGGGTAATCGCATTGCCCGATCAGTCATGAGCTCATATGGAGTTAATCCTATTGTCCAGTTAGGGGTTGTCCTTTGTCTCATCAGGATAGCAGACAACAGCTCAGTCCAAGCCTGTCCGGTTTCTTGGATGGCTTTTGACAGGGCTTTCTTTATCATCCAATTCATCCGTTCTACCATCCCTGAACTCTGCGGATGGTAGGGGATGTGAATTTTTTGTTTAATGCCCAATGTGGTGCGTAGTAATTTTACCACCTGTCCTGTGAAGTGGGTTCCCTGATTGGAGTCTATTTAAGTGGGGATGCCCCAGTGGGGAATCACCTCCTCGGCTAAGGTACGAGCTACTGTGGTTGCGGTGCAGTTTCGGGCAGCAAAAGCTTCCACCCACCGTGTAAACAAACCAATTATTACTAGACAGTATTTCTTTCCTTTAGAGCTTGACAGTGGTCCCGTGAAATCAAATTGTATATTCTCCCATGGCCCTCGTGGCCGTGGTTGATGGGCCATTCTAATTTTAATGGCCGTTCCTGGATTATGTTGGGCACATGTAATGCATTGCTAGCAATATTTAGCAATGTCTCGTCCCATGCCTGGCCACCACCAATCTCTAGAGACACTACTGATCATGGCATTTTGCCCGGCATGGTTAATGCCGTGGTGCAGTTCCATGAGCAACTTTTTTATACAAGTGGGGGCTGCTACCTTACTGTCCTTTCTCCACACGGAGTCTGGATCTGGTGCCCCTCCTTTTCCATTCGGTCTTCCCTTCATCACTTACATCTGCATGTAATTTTACAATGTCAATATCTTCTTTAGCAATCGTACTACTTACTGATTCACCCTCACTTCGGACGAAACTGCTGCCTCCTGCACCGCCTTATCACCTCTCTGGACATCGTCCACCACTTTCTGATGGGCGTTAAACTTTATTACCGCTGCCTCAGCAGGTTTACTAGCCGCGTCTTATATCAGCCTAATTCGGCCTTCATGTTTGATGGCCTCCCTGCCTGACGAACCCCTGCCTCCCACAGGCGGTCATGTAGTCATGTTCTACTCCAAAAGTATAGCGGCTGTTTGTGTAGATATTTGCCCGCTTGCCTTCAGCTAATTGGAGGGCTTCTGTCAGGGCAGTGTGCTCTGCCACTTGTGCAGAAAGTCCTCCGTCCAGTCTCCCACTTAGGACGGTGTCAAGTGTTCCATTAACCACCGCCCACCCTGTATGTGGGGTCCCTTGGATATATTTGCAGGACCTGTCCACATAAAGGGTTAAATCGGGGTCCTCGAGTGGGATCTCACTTGTTTCCGGTTGAGTCTTCCCACTCTTGGGCGTGGCACTCATGGGGTTCACCCGCGACCAGGAGACCCTTTGCAGGGTTTTCCCCTATGTCCCGTATTATTTTCACGACTCATCATGGGGGAGTAAAATTGCCTCCCATTTAGCCCTGTGTACATTGGACACGGATCTTAGTGTCCCGGTGTTGAGCATTTCTACCAGAGTGTGTTTAGTGTGCAGTATAATCTCCCCGGTCATCACTACCGGTTCACTGACTTTCACTGCCCAGGTTGCACAGTCCAGGGCCGCCACACACTGGGACAGACCGGCCACCACGGGTGACTGTTAGGTTGAGTAATAAGCTACAAGATGCATCCTGTCCCCATGCATCTGAGTGACCACTGCCCCATAGCATCTTTCCTCATTTTCGCGGTAAATGGATGTCCATGTTCGGGAGTCCCAGGCTGGGTGCCGACATTAAGGCTTCCTTCAGATTACCAAATGCTGCTTCCTGCTCCGGGCCCCATTCTATAGTCTCGAAGGAGGGTTTCCTCCTTTCACCAATTTCTGTATTGGTTCTGCTATGGCTGCGAAGTTGACTGTAAAGTTTCTGCAGTAATTAAAGAGTCCCTGTACTTTCTGTACCCCTGTCTTTGGGTGGGGCATGATTCTCATAGCTTCTTTCCTATCTTGAGATATTGTTCTGGTCCCTTGTGATATCTCATGTCCCAAATATTGTACCACTGTCTGTCCGATCTGGGCTTTCTCGGGATTGGCTTTAAATCTCACCCTTTGTAGGGTCGTTAAGATTTCTATGAGAGCGCCCGTGTGTCCCCGTTCATCCTCCGAGGCGATCAGCAGATCATCCACATACTGGAGGACTGTGCTTCTGTAAGGGGTTAGGTCCACCTTTTCTAGGGCTCGACTCATAGTCCGGTGAAATATTGCCGTCCAGGTATACTGGCGGTCCTTACAGTAAAGGCAAATTTATCCTGTGATTCCCGAGCCAGAGGTATGGACTAAAATCCATTGGCTATGCCAAGCACTGTGAATATCTTATTTTTGGGTTTCAATCCTTTAAAGATTGTTGCTGGACTGGCTACACTGGGGTGCTGATGAGGTGTCACTCTATTCAGAGCCGTGTAATCTATAGTCAGCCGGTATGAGCCGTCCGGCTTCTTTACTGGCCACATGGGTGAATTAGTGGTGCTCTCAGCTTCCCGGAGTATGCCACTGTCCAGCAGATCTTGTACAAGTTGTTTGACTGCCTCCCTGGCTTCGGGTTTGATTGGATATTGTTTATGAGGGGTGTGTTCGGGTCCCGGGACAATGATTGGGTCGGTTTCCACCAGCCTGCAATCATCTTTGGACTGTGCCCACACTCCATCAATCTGCAGACACATGGGGCCATACCCTTTTAATATATCCCAGTCCCTGGTGAGGAGTTGTATGCTTGGTTGCATGGTTGTCCAATTTATTTTGTTCCCTGAAGGTAGTAGTTTTGCACCCATTTGGACTTCTCCAAATTACTTTCCTCCTCCGGGATCAATCAACACTCCTAATTCTTCTAGAAGGTCGATTCCTAATTGCACCCTCATTATTGGGATTTATATAAAATTGTGCGGGGATTAGAATCCCTGCCACGTCCAATAATATTACTTCGCTTAGGTGTGCCCTTGTGGCAGATCCTCCAACCCCTGTGATTAAAACTGTCCATTTGGTTGTGGGTAGGGGGATATCTGTCATTGAGACAGAAGTGCCAGGTCCTTAAGGGCCTGGAGGAGCTGATCCTAAAATTACTTCTACCCCAGGAGCAAATATTCTCTTCAAATTAAGGAAATCTCCAATATTCAAAAGATATAATCCACTGAATTAAAACAGAGTTTACCGCTGCCTGTGAAAGAGTTAACTTCCTTTGTTTCGAAAGCCGACAAACACAGACACCATTAATCAATGTCAACTTTCATTACACAGCTTGCAGCCTTTTCAGTTTAACCTCTCTGTTTTTACACTGGAAAGAAAAACATAATCTTCCCTTTTCTCCTTTTCATTCACAATATGCGCAAGTCACGAAAACAAGGGCTTTCTCCTCTTTGTTTCTTTTCCGACTCCCACCACTTCCTTTGTGCCACAGGTGGGTCGTCTGGTTTCCAATTTTGCAATTCAATTTTTTTTCTGCTAGGTACCGTGCCAGAGACACCTCTGGTCCCAACTCGAGTTTCTCACTTCCCATGACTATATGTTGTCAGCGGTCCATCCCTTACTTACTCCTCACGAGTGAGACTGATACTTGCAACCCTCGTGGTTGTCAGCGGTACGTCCCTTAATTACTCGGCCCGAGTGAGACCGATACTTGCAACATATACCAATTATCAATTTTATAAACTGTCGTACTATAATTATACCGGCTTTCTTGGCTCTCTTAGTTTTCTCTTTTTCCAACAATATCACAATGACAGTTTCCTATCAATCACTTTAAACTAACTCAATGACTTTAAAATAACTTCTTATACTCACGCGGTAACAAAAGTTTGTTCTTTAGCAGACTTTCACAGTTCGGAATAACCGGTTGATAGCCAGTCTTGTCACAGAAATCATTTAATTTTGGAATGGTACTTTAAACTTACTCATTTGAGCAGCGGGAGTCCGTCGTCGGAGAGGCCTATAAAGGCTCATCAAGGAGGAGTCGGGGAGTTCGGGCAACGGGAGTCCGGGGTCAGAGAGGCCAATAAAGGCCCAGCCGGTGCGGCTGCAGCAGGGAGGCAAAAATGAAGTAGAAAGAAATTGAAAGGAGACGTCACAGCCAAGGGGGTAAGTGATTGGTGAGTAGTTTTTCTTTTTCTTTACTTTATCAGTAAGTAACCTCAGCATTATTGCCAAATTAAGTTAATCTCGGGGTTAAGTCATGGCAGGAGAGCTCGGACACGTGTGATGCTCCTCCTGTACTATGTGGGAAGTCAGGGACGCTTCCAGTGTCCCTGACGACAACATGTGCGGGAAGTGTATCCGGCTGCAGCTCCTGACAGACCGCATTATGGCACTGGAGCTGCAGGTGAATTTACTCTGGAACATCCACGATGCTGAGAATGATGTGAATAGCACATTTAGTGAGTTGGCCACACCGCAGGTAAAGGGTACACAGCCAGATAGAGGATGGGTGACCAACAGGAAGAGCAGTGGAAGGAAGGTAGTGCAGGGGTCCCCTGCGGTCATCCCCTTGCAAAACAGATACACTGTTTTGGGTACTATTGAGGGGGATGATTCATCAGGGGAGAGCAGCAGGAAACAAGCTCATGGCACCGTGGATGGCTCTGTTGCACAGGAGGGCAGGAAAAAGAGTGGGAGAGCTATAGTGATAGGGGATTCAATTGTAAGGGGAATAGATAGACGTTTCTGCGGCCACAACTGAGAACCAGGATGGTATGTTGCCTCCCTGGTGCAAGGGTCAAGGATGTCTCGGAGCAGGTGCAGGACATTTTGAAAGGGGAGCGTAAACAGCCAGTTGTCGTGGTGCATATAGGTACCAATGATATAGGTAAAAAATGGGATGAGGTCCTACGAGATGAATTGAGGGAGCTAAGAGCTAAATTAAAAAGTAGGACCTCAAAAGTAGTAATCTCAGGATTGCTACCAGTGCCACGTGCTAGTCAGAGTAGGAATCGCAGGATAGCTCAGATGAATACGTGGCTTGAGGAGTGGTGCAGAAGGGAGGGATTCAAATTCTTGGGACATTGGAACCGGTTCTGGGGGAGTTGGTACCAGTACAAACCGGACAGTCTGCACCTGGGCAGGACCAGAACCAATGTCCTAGGGGGAGTGTTTGCTAGTGCTTTTGGGGAGAGGTTAAACTAATATGGCAGGGGATGGGCACCTATGCAGGGAGACAGAGGAAAATAGAATGGGGGCAGAAGCAAAAGATAGAAAGAAGAAAAGTAAAAGTGGAAGGCAAAGAAACACATGGCAAAAAGCAAAAAGGGCCACATTGCAGCAAAATTCTAAAGGGCCAAAGGGTGTTAAAAAGACAAGCCTGAAGGCTCTGTGCCTCAATGTGAGGAGTATTCGCAATAAGGTGGACAAATTAACTGCGCAGACAGCAGTTAATGGATATGATGTAATTGGCATCACGTAAACATGGCTTCAGGGTGACCAAAGCTAGGAACTCAACATCCAGGGGTATTCAACATTTAGGAAGGATAGACAGAAAGGAAAAGGAGGTGGGGTGGCATTGTTGGTTAAAGAGGAAATTAATGCTATAGTAAGGAAGGACATTAGCTTGGATGATGTGGAATCTATATGGTTGGAGCTACAGAATACCAAAGGGCAGAAAACGCTAGTGGGAATTGTGAACAGACCACCAAACAGCAGTAGTAAGGTTGGGGACAGCAACAAACAAGAAATTAGGGATGCGTGCAATAAAGATACAGCAGTTATCACAGGCGACTTTAATCTACATATTGATTGGGCTAACCAAACTGGTAGCAATGCGGTGGAGGAGAATTTCCTGGAGTGTATTAGGGATAGTTTTCTGGACCAATATGTCGAGGAGCCAACTAGAGGGCTGGCCATCCTAGACTGGGTGATGTGTAATGAGAAAGGACTAATTAGCAATCTTGTTGTGCAAGGCCCCTTGGGGAAGAGTGACCATAATATGGTAGAATTCTTTATTAAGATGGAGAGTAACATGATTAATTCAGCGTGGAGGGTCCTGAACTTAAGGAAAGGTAACTTTGATGGTAGACGTAAATTGGCTAGAATAGACTGGGGAATGATACTTAAAGGGTTGACGTTGGATAGGCAATGGCAAACATTTAAAGATCACATAGATGAACTTCAACAATTGCACATCCCTGTTTGGAGTAAAAATAAAATGGGGAAGGTGACTCAACTGTGGCTAACAAGTGAAATTAAGGATAGTATTAAATCCAAGGAAGAGGCATATAAATTGACCAGAAAAAGCAGCAAACCTGAGAACTGGGAGAATTTTATAATACAGCAGAGGAGGACAAAGGGTTTAATTAGGAGGGGGAAAATAGAGTATGAGAGGAAGCTTGCAGGGAACATAAAAACTGACTGCAAAAGCTTCTATAGATATGTGAAGAGAAAAAGATTAGTGAAAACAAATGTAGGTCCCTTGCCATCAGATTCAGGTGAATTTATAATGGGGAACAAAGAAATGGTGGACCAGTTAAACAAATACTTTTGTTCTGTCTTCACAAAGGAAGACACAAATAAGCTTCCGGAAATACTGGGGGACCGAGGGTCTAGTGAGAAGGAGGAACTGAAGGAAATCCTTATTAGGCAGGAAATTGTTAGGGAAATTGATGGGATTGAAGACCGATAAATCCCCGGGGCCTGATAGTCTGCATCCTAGAGTACTTAAGGAAGTAGCCCTAGAAATAGTGGATGCATTACTGATCATTTTCGAACAGTCTATCGAATCTGGATCGGTTTCTATGGACTGGAGGGTAGCTAATGTAACACCACTTTTTAAGAAGGGAGGGAGAGAGAAGGCGGGTAATTATAGACTGGTTAGCCTGACATCAGTAGTGGCGAAAATGTTTGAATCAATTATTGAAGATGAAATAGCAGCACATTTGGAAAGCATGACGGGATCGGTCCAAGTCATCATGGATTCATGAATGGGAAATCCTGCTTGACCAATCTTTTAGAATTTTTTGAGGATGTAACTAGTAGAGTGGACAAGGGAGAACTGGTGGATGTAGTGCATTTGGACTTTCAAAATGCCTTTGACAAGGTCCCACACAAGAGATTGGTGTGCAAAATTAAAGCACATGGTATTGGGGATAATGTACTGACGTGGATAGAGAACTGGTTGGCAGACAGGAA
Organism: Pristiophorus japonicus; assembly: GCF_044704955.1. Classification (NCBI taxonomy): domain Eukaryota; kingdom Metazoa; phylum Chordata; class Chondrichthyes; family Pristiophoridae; genus Pristiophorus; species Pristiophorus japonicus. The sequence goes on along the minus strand of NC_091982.1, from coordinate 190,085,975 downwards.
GCAGAGAGTCGGGATAAACGGGTCCTTTTCAGAATGGCAAGCAGTGACTAGTGGGGTGCCGCAGGGCTCAGTGCTGGGACCCCAGCCATTTACAATATACATTAATGATTTAGATGAAGGAATTGAGTGTAATATCTCCAAGTTTGCAGATGACACTAAACTGGGTGGCGGTGTGAGCTGTGAGGAGGACTCTAAAAGGCTGCAGGGTGACTTGGGCAGATTAGGTGAGTGGGCAAACAAGTGGCAGATGCAGTATAATGTGGATAAATGTGAGGTTATCCACTTTGGTGGCAAAAACACGAAGGCAGAATATTATCTGAATAGCAGCAGATTAGGAAAAGGGGAGGTGTGATGAGACCTGGGTCTCATGATTCATCAGTCATTGAAAGTTGGCATGCAGGTACAGCAGGCAGTGAAGAAGGCAAATGGTATGTTGGCCTTCATAGCAAGAGGATTTGAGTATGGGAGCAAGGAGGTCTTACTGAAGTTGTACAAGGCCTTAGTGAGGCCTCAACTGGAATACTGCGTTCAGTTTTGGTCTCCTAATCTGAGGAAGGATGTTATTGCTCTTGAGGGAGTGCAGCGAAGGTTCAGCAGACTGATTCCTGGGATGGCAGGACTGACATATGAGGAGAGACTGGATCGACTGGGCCTGTATTCACTGAAGTTTAGAAGGATGAGAGGGGATCTCATAGAAATATTATCTCAGAAAATTCTGACAGGTCTGGACAGGTTAGATGCAGGAAGAATGTTCCCGATGTTGGGGAAGTCCAGAACCAGGGGACATAGTCTAAGGATAAGGGGTAAGCCAATTAGGACTGAGATGAGGAGAAACTTCTTCACTCCGAGAGTTGTTAACCTGTGGAATTCCCTACCGCAGAGAGTTATTGATGCCAGTTCATTGGATATATTCAAGAGGGAGTTAGATATGGCCCTTATGGCTAAAGGGATCAAGGGGTATGGAGAGAATGCAGGAAAGGGGTACTGAGGTGAATGATCAGCCATGATCTTATTGAATGGTGGTGTAGGCTTGAAGGGCCGAATGGCCTACTCCTGCACCTATTTTACATGTTTCTATGCTTCTATTCCGAAATGTTCCTGTCAATGGTCATCCGTCCATCTCAAGGCATATCCCATCCTCGTTGCCAAATTGATGTGGAACAAAATAAGGCTCAAGACACAAGTCTGATAAAGAATCAAAAATAATGTGTATTTGCAACACCTATAGCTTGGCCAAGGGAGCACGGCTAGAGTTCCCGCAACTCATTAGTGCCACCGCAACTTTTGGTTGCCAGCTTACAGTATTTAAAGCCGAAAACCACAGTCCATGTGCATCACCGCTTCCATGAATAGACCACAATATCCACCATGACATTTAGAAAACATGTCTAGGCCCAACTGCATGGCATCTATTGTTAATATCAGCATCCTGTTATTCTCTGTCTAACTCTGCTAAGCTTGCTACCACATCCTCTTGCAGGTGGCCTGCCATCTGATTGATCCAGCTTAGTTGTTGCTGGGCAAATGCAACTTGACATCTGGTTTTTACCCAGCCTGCACCTACAAGACTGGCTTGTCCACATTCTAAACAAATTTCCTAGACTGCAACACTATACTACAGTGGGCTTCTAAAAAGTCCCACTTCACTGTGGAGTTAAAATTATATAACCTACCCCTGTCAATATCGGGGCAGAAGAGTCTGAATGAGGTAGAGGAGCAAAGGGATCTGGGGGACACGATGCAAACCAAGCACTGGGGTTTACTTCTAAAAGGATAGATTTGAACAGCAGAGAAGTTATGTTGAACTTGTATAATACCTTGGTTAGGCCACACTTGGAGTATTGTGTATTATTCTGGCCTCCATATTATAAAATAATATAAAGGCATTGGAGAAGGTGCAAGAAAGATTCACATGGATAATACCAGAACTGAGATGATATACTTATCAGGAAAGGTTAAACAGGCTGGTGCTCTGTTCTCTAGAAACGAAAAGGCTGAGAGGTGACCAGACAGAGATCTTTAAGATAATGAAAGGGCTTGAAAGGATAGACAGAGATTAAGGGATAGAAATTCGTCACATGCATTGGTGCAAGATGGGCAGTGTTGGATCTGTCACCTGTTCTAAGCAACGCCTGATATTTAATTCTATTGTCTGCAATGCAACTGAATATCAGACGCTGCGTATAACGGGCAGTTGATCCGACGCTGCTTGTTTTGCACCACTGACTGAGACGAATTTCTATCCCAAAATGTTTCCACTTAATGGAGAGTCCAAAACCAGAGGCCGTAAATATAAGATAGTGCCTAATAAATCCAATAGAATCATAGAATCATAGGCCCCAAGTTTCCACATGATTTGCTCCTGATTTTTAGGAGCAACTGGTGCACAACGGAGTATCTTAGAAATCGGAATTCTCCACATTTAGTTTTCTGCAGTTCGAGTCAGGTAGAACAGTTTCACTTTGGAACAGAATTTTTTTTTCAAAAGGGGGCGTGTCCGGCCACTGACGCCTGATTTGAAAGTTTCCACAGTGAAAACGTACTCCAAACTAACTTAGAATGGAGCAAGTGAAGATTTTTGTACGCTTGAAAAAACCTTGTCTACACTTTAAAAAATCAGGCGCAGGTTACAAATTAGGTGTCCGGAACGAGGTGGGGGGGGAGGGGGGGGAAGGGAAGTCATTAAATTCTACAATCAATCCTTAGTTATACTTATACAAATATTATACAAATAAATCCAACCTGAATAAAAATTTATAAGCAAAGAAAAGATTAAATAAACCATGTTCCTACCTGTGTGAAAGTGCTTCAGGCAGTCCTTTTAGGCAGCGGTGTGGCGTCAGTGTCTCGACAGCAGCGGGAGGCAGCAAGCAGCCTTCGAGCTGAGCTGCGGTGCTTGAGGCAGGCCTTCATTCCCCGCGAAGATGCAGCACCCAGACGGACTTGAGGCCATTCGGCCATGGGATTGCAGCGGCGTCAGTAGCTGGCCGGGAGCTGAAGAATGAACACAGGACACACGCAGCTCATTAAGGCTCTTGAGGCCATTCGGCCACGCTTTAGGGGCGGCGTCAGTGGCTGGCCGGCAGCCAAAGATACAGCAGCAGCCTTCGAGCTGTGAGGAGGACTGAGGCCATTTGGACAGGGAGAGGCAGCCACATAGATAGTTTTATATTTAAATTTGCAGAATGGGTGCTGCATTGTCAACACCACATATTATGCAATGGTTTGATCCATTGCAAAGTTGAATTGGCACTCTTATTTCTCCAAACACACAGTCCTTAATTTGCAGGCACCGGTTCTACAAGTTTAGCAGTGAAAAACTGAACTCACTGATTTCAGCAGGTGATTTATTCAGCAGTGCTGCTAAAAGCACTCCCTCACACACAGAAATATCAAGAAAATTAAAATACAAGCCTTTGCAGGGGTCCAAGAAACAAATCTTCACTTTTTCTGCAGCACTTTTAAAAATGGCCGAGTGCCAATGTTTACTTCAGACTGCGCATGTGCGAACGCTCCAACGCACACGCGCAGGGTTGCCGGCACCAAGAAGCCTCATTTCAATTGTACCCGCCCCCTCCTACTTACAAAATCAGCGCGAGTGGTAGGCTCCGCCCCCTGTGCGCCGCGCCAAGCTGACATCGAGCTCCAAGGAGCTCGAGAATACAGCACTTTTTTTCCGGCGCCGTTTTCAGCGCGAAAAACAGGCGCCCAGCTCTGAGGTGCGCCTTTTTCGCCGAGTGTGGAAACTTGGGGCCATAGAATGGCTACAGCAAAGAAGGTGGCCAATCTGCCTATCGAGCCCGTGTCACTTCTCCACAAGAGCATTTCAGCTAATCCCACTCACTCACTCTTTCCCCACAGCCCTGCAAGTTTTTTTCCTTCAGGTACTTATCTAATTCCCATTTTGAAAGCCACAATTGAATCTGCCTCCACCACCCTTTCAGGCAGTGCATTGCAGATCTTAACCACTCGCTGTGTAAAAAGGTTTGTCCTCATGTGTCCTCTGGTACTCGACACTTCTGCCAATGGGAACAGTTTCTCTCTATCGACTCTGTCCAGACCCCTCATGATTTTGAACACCTCTATCAAATCTCCTCTCAACATTCTCTGTTCTAAGGAGAACAACGCCAGCTTCGCCAGTCTATCCACATAGCTGAAGTCCCTCATTCCTGGAACCATTCTTGTAAATCTTTTCTGCACCCTCTCTAAGGCCTTCACATCCTTCCTAAAGTACGGTGCCCAGAATTGGACACAATACTGAGGCTGAACCAGGGTTTTATAAAGTTTCATCATAACTTCCTTAGGGAATTCAGGAGAAACTTTGTTACCCAAAGAGAGTAAAAATGTGGAACGCACTACCAGAAGAAGTAGGTGAAGCAAATAACATAGATGCATTTAAGGGAAAACTAGATAAGTACATGAGGAAGAAAGGAATAGAAGGATTTGTTGATAGGGTGAGAAGAGGCTTGTGTAGAGCATAAATGCCAGCATAGACTAGTTTGGCCGACTGGCTGTTTCTGTGCTGTAGACTCAATGTAAGAAAGAGGAAATGACAGGAAATCTCTATTTTATTTCAGAAGAGGTCTGATAAAGGAATTCGGTAATGAGTCTTCTTTGAAGTGGCAGCCATTCCTGTTCCCCTGCCTGCTGCTGCACCAAGTCACTAATTCTCCTCCAGGCATGTTTTTTTTTAATTCGTTCATGAGATGTGGGCGCTGCTGGCAAGGCTAGCATTTATTGCCCATGTCAAATTACCGTTCAGAAGATGGTGGTAAGTCGCCTTCTTGAACGGCTGAAGTCCGTGTGGTGAAGATATTCCCACAGTGCCGTTAGGGAGGGAGTTCCAGGATTCCAGCAAAGATGAAGGAATGGCGATATACTTCCAAGTCAGGATGGTGTGTGACTTGGAGGGGAACTTGAAAGTGGTGGTGTTCCCATGTGCCTGCTACCCTTGTTCTTCTAGGTGATAGAGGTCTTGGGTTTGGGAAGTACTGCCGAAGAAATCTTGGCAAGTTGCTGCAGTGTATCTTGTAGCTGATACACACTGCAGCCCATGGTGCATCAGTGATGGAGGGAGTGACTGTTTAAGGTGGTGGATGGGGTGCCAATCAAGAGGATTGCTTTGTCCTGGAAGGTGTCGAGCTTTTTGTGTTGTTGGAGCTGCATTCCTCCAGGCATGTGGAGAGTATTCCATCACATTCCTGACTTGTGCCATGTAGATGATGGAAAGGCTTTGGGGAGTCAATAGGTGAGACACTTGCCACAGAATACCCAGCCCCTGACCTGCTCTTGTTGCCACAGTATTTATGTGGCTGGTCCAGTTATGTTTCTGGTCAATGGTGACCCTCAAGATATTGATGGTGGGGAATTCAGCGATGTTAATGCCGTTGAATGTAAAGGGGCGGTGGTTAGAGCTTTTTGGAGATAGACATTGCCTGGCGCTTGTGTGGTGCGACTGTTGCATTATTTTACATAGAACTGAAGTGAGATTAATGCGTCTGTAGTTGCTTATGTCTGTTTTATCCCCAGGTTTGAATGTAGGCACCAAATTGGCCAGTTTGCAATCTACTGCTACCACCCCAGTACCCAGTGACTGCTAAGGCTTCACAATTTTTTTCTAAAGTTTATTTCAAGATTTCAAGGGATAAATATTATCTCTCAATGATCTTCCCTCATCATGAGGTAAGAAGTGGAGCTGGTCACTGATGATTGCACAGATTTTAGCTCCATTCGCAATTCCTCAGGTAATGAAGCAGTCCATGCCTGCATGTAGCAAGACCTGGATAACATCCAAGCTTTGCTGATACATCGCAAATTACATTTGCGTCACTCAAGTGCCAGGTAATGACCATCTCCAACAAGAGAGGGCCTAACCACCACCCTTTTACATTCAATGGCATTACCATTGCTATATCCCTCACTATTAACAGCTTGGGGGTCACCACTGGCCAGAAACTCAACCGGAGCAGTCACATAAATACTGTGGCTACTAGAGCAGCTCAGAGGGTATGTATTCTGCAGTGAGTGGTTGATCACCTGACTTCCAAAATCTTGTCTACCACCTAAATGGCACAAGTCAGGAATCGGATGGAATGCTTGTGTGGATGGGTGCAGTTGTCACAATATTCCAAATGCTCGACACCATCCAGGATAAAGCAATCTTATGTTCTTATGTTCTTAATCCACTTGATTTGCTCCTCATCTACTGCCCTCAACATCCATCCTCTCTACCATCGGCATACCATGGCTGCACTGTTATCGACAGAATGCACTGCAGCAACTCTCCAAGGCTTTTTCAGCAGCACCTCCCAAACCCGTGATCGCCACCACCTAGAAGGACAAAGGCAAGAGGTACATAGGAACACCATCACCTCCAATATCCCCTCCAAGTCACACACTATCCTGACATTAACATATATCACTGTTTCTTCATCGTTGCTGGGTCAAAATCCTAGAAATCCCTTTTTAACAGCATTATAGAAGCATCTTCATCACATGGAATGTAGCTGTTCAAGGAGAAGGCCCATAAACACAAGAATGAACTTTAAAAATATTCCTGGGATTTGATTGTTTAGAATCCCTCAGGTGCCAGCTTTGGCTCAGATGTAGCACTTGCCTCCTCTGAATCAGAAAGTTGTGGATTTCTAGAGATTTGAGCACATAATTTAGGCCGACACTGCAGCGCGGTAATGAGGAGTGCTGCATTTCTGGAGGTGCCATCTTGCGGATGAGACGTTAAATGAGGCCCCACCTGCCCTCTCAGGTGGACATAAAAGATCCTATTAAGACAAAGGTAATTGATCCCAGAAAATTATCTGCTTGAGATTAATTTTTACTTTAACTTTCATCTTTGATCTGTTAAGCACCTCAGGCTGCTCCCATCAAAGTGTCAGTCTCACTTTAGTTCCTAATAACATAGATGCCAACTGTCTGACTTTGGCATAGACTGTCCATGCCTTTCTTACCTCGAGACTTGACTATTCCTGTCATGTATTCAACCAGCATTGTAACCCATGTATAAACTGACCTAAGTTGTACACCGTGAGAACACTGACCACTAGGTGGGAGACACTCCTAACCTGGACCTTCAGGTATAAAAGGGGAAGCTCCACCCACCTTCATCACTTGAGTGCTAAGGAATAAAGGACAGGTCACAGACTGATCTTCTCTCAAGCATGGGCCTCGTGTACATTTATACTGTGTAGTAAGGACGTATCAATGGCGACAAGAAATTGGGATTTAAACCACGCGAGCATGGCCACTAGCAGAACAGACGAGAGGTACTGTGTTAAGGAATGGTTGGGACAGAGATTCAACATTGTTAAAGCAGCACACAGTTCTCCAGGCAGACAAGGGCAGTCAGGCATGCCCCAACATGTAGTCGAACCCAGAGGGGGAGTTCGACAGAGACAATGGCAAGCTGAACAGCGATTCACGCCATTGCAAGGGACAATGCGGCCAGTAATGGGGCCATCAACACCTGTTTATGGTGCACTCAAGGACAATAACAGGGGCAGTCAGGGACGATCGACTGGCAAGGGACCTTTTGTTTCAAACCGCAACTCATGCTGGAGGCGTGGAGGCATACATTCAGCCGGAGTTTACAGAGATGAGTAAATACCGGCAGAAATTGCAGAAATGGACACTGGGGGAAATCGCTGGAAACTGAAGTTCAGCGAGTTCATGTGGAGCACGTATACAGTTCATACACCAGGACGCCACCGATAATGATGAAAGTGCTCCTCAATGGCATCCCAGTATCAATGGAGTTAGACACGGGTGCCAGCCAGTCCCTGATGGGTATCATACAGTTCGAAAAGTTGTGGGCATCCAAGGCCAGGAGGCCAAAATTATCGCCGATTGACGCACAGCTACGGACTTACACAAAGCAGATAATTCTGGTGCTAGGCAGCGCCACGGTAGTCGCGACCCACAAAGATTCGGAGAACAGGTTGCCACTCTGGATTGTCCCAGGGGACGGTCCCGCACGACTGGGGAGGAGTTGGTTTGCTGTCATGAACTGGAAATGGGGCGATGTCAATGCAATTTCCTCTGTGGAGCGAGGTGCTCACAGGTCCTGGACAAATTTGACTCATTATTTCAACCCGGCATTGCCACTTTCATGGGGGCCAAGTTACTGATTCACATAAACCCAGACGCCAGACCAGTACACCACAACGCCAGAGCGGTGCCGTACGTGATGTGGGAAAAGATAGAATGCGAATTGGACCGCCTGCTGAGGGAAGGCATCATCTCGCCAGTCGAATTCAGTGACTGGGCGAGCCGGATCATGCTGGTGCTCAAGGCGGCTGGGTCGGTCAGGATATGTGGCGATTACAAGGCCACCATCAATCGGGTGTCACTCCAAGACCAGTACCCGCTACGGAGAGTGGAGGACCTCTTTGCGACACTATCCGGTGGCAAACTTTTTTCAAAATTGGACCTGACCTCAGCTTACATGACCCAGGAGCTGGCGAGTGAGTCAAAGAAGCTGACCACCATCACGACACACAAGGGGTTGTTTGAGTATAACAGATGTCTGTTCGGGATTCGTTTGGCCGCCGCGATCTTTCAGCGAAATATGGAAAGCCTCCTCAAGTTGATTACAAGGACGGTGGTTTTTCAAGACGACATCCTCATCACGGGTCGCGATACTGAAGAACACCTCCACAACCTGGAGGGGCTGCTACGCAGACTGGACCGGGTAGGGCTGCGACTGAAAAAGGCGAAGTGCGTCTTCTTAGCTGCAGAGGTAGAATTCCTGTGGAGGAGGGTAGCAGCAGATGGGATCAGACCCACTGCATCCAAAACGGAAGCGATCCATAGAGCACCCAGACTCCGTAACACGCCGGAGCTGTGTTTGTTCCTGGGGCTCCGGAACTATTTTGGTAACTTTCTTCCCAAATGGAGCATGCTGTTAGAGCCGCTATATGTGCTCCTACACAAAGGTCGCGATTAGGTCTGGGAGGACAGCCAGAAAAGGGCTTTTGATAGAGCACGCAACTTGTTATGCTCCAACAAACTGTTAATGTTATATGACCCGTGTAAGAAACTTGTTCTAACGTGCGATGCTTCATCCTATGGGGTTGGGTGGGTGTTGCAGCATGTGAATGCCAATGGTCAGTTACTGCCGGTATCTGATGCCTCCAGAAGTCTGTCCCAGGCAGAAAGGGGCTACGGGATGGTAGAAAAGGAAGCGCTTGCATGTGTATATGCAGTAAAAAAAATGCACCAGTACCTGTTTGGCAGGAAATTTGAGCTGGAGACAGATCACAAACCTCTAATGTCCCTTTTGGCCAACAACAAGGCCATGAATGCGAAAGCATCGGCCCGCATACAGAGGTGGACACTTACGTTAGCCGCCTATGACTACACAATTCGGCACAGACCGGGCACTGAAAACTGTGCCGATGCACTCAGCAGGCTCGCACTAGCCACGACCGAGGGGGCAACTGAGCATGATGCTGAGATGGTCATGGCTGTTGAAACTTTCGAAAGCGAAGGCTCACCTGTCAGATTAAAGTCTGGACAAATAAAGACCCGCTACTGTCATTAGCTAAGAAATGTGACTTGAATGGGGACTGGGCAGCCACGTACGGGACATGCCCTGTGGAATTTAAACCGTTTCATAGGCGCAAGGATAAACTTTCTATTCAGGCCGATTACCTACTGTGGGGAAACCGAGTAGTCATGCCCCAGATGGGCAGAGAGGTATTTATCAGAGAACATCACAATGAGCACCCGGGCATTGTCATGATGAAGGCAATTGCCAAGTTACACGTTTGGTGGGCAGGGGTAGATGCAGACCTGGGACTTTGTGTTCGCAGGTGCAACACGTGTGCCCAGCTGGGCAATGTGCCCAGTGAAGCCCCTCTTAGCCTCTGGTCCTGGCCCACCAAGCCATGGTCACGCATCCATGTGGACTATGCAGGTCCTTTCATGGGAAAAATGTTTTTGGTTGTAGTCGACGCCTACTCCAAATGGATTGAGTGTGCCATTTTAAAATCAAGCACATCCTCTGCCATGGTAGAAAGTCTACGGGCAATGTTCGCTGCCCATGCTCTACCGGATGTCTTGGTCAGCGACAATGGCCTGTGCTTCACAAGCACTGAATTCCAGGACTTCATGGCAGGCAATGGAATCAACCATGTCAGAACAGCACCGTTCAAGCCGGCCTCAAACGGCCAGGTGGAACAAGCAGTGCAGATAATCAAACAGGGGATGCTCAGAATCCAAGGGGGGGGTACCCTACAAAGCCGCTTATCACGCCTCCTGTTGGCCAATAGATCCCGACCACACTCGCTCACAGGGGTTCCACCCACAGAGCTGCTAATGAAAAGGATGCTCAAAACCAGGTTATTCCTTATACGCCCTGCTATGAAAGAAATTGTTGAGAGTAGGCATCAGTCACAATGTGACGACCATGACAGGAATGCGAGGGCACGATGTATTGATGTCAATGACCCTGTTTCTGTCCTTAATTACGCTGCAGGGCCCAAATGGCTTGCAGGCACCGTGAGTGCCAAAGAGGGGAATAGAGTTTTGGTAGTTAAACTTACCAATGGACAAATCTGCCGCAAACACGTGGATCAAACTAAAAGGAGGTTCAGCAACCCCATAGAAGAAGCAGAGGAAGAACACGACGTAGAGTTTACTCCACCGCAGGTGACCGAACTCTAACTTGTAACATGTAAAAATCACAAACATTTGGCTGTTCTTCATCCAAATGTATTACTCCTGATCGTAAACTGTTTTTGCCAGTTCTTTCCCTTTGAGCCAGATCTCTTTCCAACTTCCACTCCTGTACCCAAGCATTTCAGTTTCATAAGCACTCAACTTTACTTCAGGCAGCTCAAACTGACTGATCTAATTTCCCCACACAAATGCAATCAATGTAGGACTGGCAAAGCTGACTGTCCTCACAAAAGGTGGTCAGTTAGCAGCTGTAAAGGCAGGGTCGTCCATTGTGAAAGGCTATCCTTTGCAGATACAATTGGCACAGAAAAGATGTCTAATCTGCACTTTCAATACTCAAATGGATTAATGAATAGCCAAATTGTGATCAGACTCTACTTTAGAGAAAAGAACCTCAGTGAAAGGAAAATCTAGCCACTCAACAATTTTTGAAAAACATGTGACTGATTTTTAAGGTACTCACTGTATTCACAAGGAATTGAAATTCACTAAGTACAGCATAAATCTATACACTTGAGATTCAGAAAAATACTACAATTTTCTCTGCAGTGCCAAAGTTATGGAGCATGTCATTATCTTTTAACTGAGGATCAACTAAAGCCATACACATATTGCTTTTCAAGTGTTTGGAGACATGATTTTAGCAGGTGATTTGCAGTGCTGATTGGAGTCAGAAGCTGCTCAACGATTGAAAGCAATTCTGAGCTGGGACTAGAGCGGATGCACAGTGATCCATTCCACTTAGGATACCCAAGAGTTACCAAGAAAAGAAACAACATGGCCGATTTTAATATTAGCCACCCAGTGCAAACCTAGAGGGTAGGCAGACAAAATAGACTGGCTGACTTACCCACTGATGTCCCACCTGGGTTCTGCTGTCTTCCCTTTTAACCACCTCTTCTGAGCAGGCAGCAAAGGCACCTACCAAAAAGTAGACAGGATCCTTCTTTAAACATACAGGTCAGGGTCTGATGATGTGAGACCAGGAGGAGCAGGATGGTTTCCCATTCACTTCTCGCCCGTGAATAAGGCCCAGCAATTAAAATCTCCATGGCCTCATTCTGTCGCAAGTGGGCGGGAAACTCACTGAAACTAATGGATTCCATTGGCTGTTAAAATCCCCCAAATGTTTTATTTTGTTTGTCCTTAAGTTGAGTTACAGTACTTGGTGCAGATTTAAACTTTTTCTATTCTTTGCACTGTCAATGGACTCTCATCTGTCAATTGCAATAAAGCTTTTTTTTAAAGAAAAAATATATATTTTTCAAATTACTTTATAAAACTGACCTGACCTTTGGGACTTCATTCATTTTGTAATTTGTATCAATTTATGAGAAAACAGAGAGAGAAAAAACAAAAATTGCAAAATATATAACACTTGCTTTTACTAATATTGCACACCTGGCATCTGCTGAAATGCTGTACATGTGCAGAAGAAGTGAACTTCAAAGCATAAAATGATGAGTTTAACCCACTCGGATTAGCAGCTTTCATGTCTCCTGCACAAACAACTTGAACACGGGCAGAAACAACAACAACAAAAACTTGTGTTTTTATTGCACCTTTAACGTCCCAAGGAGCTTCACAGGACATGATCTTAAGGGGCACAATGGACATGATCTTCACCCCGCGATAAATTCAAGAGAAATGCAGGGAACAACACCACCCTCTGTACATGGCCTTCTTTGACCTGACAAAGGCCTTTGATACTATCAACCGTAAGGGATTATGGAGCGTCCTCTTCAAATTCGGCTGTCCTCAAAAGTTTGTCACTATTCTCCGCTTGCTTCATGATAACATGCAAGCCGTGATCCTGACCAACGGATCCACTACAGACACAATTCATGAACGAACCGGAGTGAAGCAAGGCTGTGTCAATGCACCGACGCTCTTCTCGATCTTCTTTGCTGCAATAATCCATCTCACCCTCAGTAAGCTTCCTGCTGGAGTGAAGATAATCTTTTGAACAAACGGGAAACTCTGTCACCTTCAGACCAGATCCAAGGTCGTGCCATCCTCTGACATCGAATTACAATATGCAGATGACGCTTGCGTCCGTATTCACTCGGAGGACGAACTCCAAACCGTTGTCAGCATCTTCACCGTAGCGTACGAGAGCATGGGCCTCACACTAAACATCCGTAAAGTAAAGGTGCTCTATCAACCTGCCCCCGTCACACAGCACTACCCCCCGATTATCAAAATCCATGATGAGACCTTGGACAATGTGGACCATTTTCCATATCTCGGGACAACAAGGGCAGATGCCGATGACAAGGTCCAACACTGCCTTCAGTGTGCCAGCGCAGTCTTTGGTTGCCTAAGGAAGAGAGTGTTTGAAACCGGCACAAAGCTCAAGGTATACAGAGCACTAGTGATACCTGCCCTCATATATGCTTCTGAGACATGGACTATATACAGCAAGCACATCAAAACACTGGAGAAGTACCACTATCGCTGCCTCCAGAAGATCCTGCAAATCCATTGGCAGTGTAGGTACACCAACGTCAGTGTTCTCGCCCAGGCCACATCATCTGCATGCCCGATATGAGACTCCCAAAACAAGCGTTCTACTCGGAGCTCTGACATGGCAAACGAGCCCCAGGTGGGCAGAGGAAATGCTTCAAGGACACCCTCAAGGCCTCCTTGAAGAAGTTTAACATCCCCACCAACACCTGGGAATCGCTGGGGCAAGATTACTCAAAGTGGAAGAGAATAATCCAGGAAGGCGCCGAACAACTCGGGTCTCTTCACCAGGAGCAAGCGGAGAACAAGTGCAAACGGTAAAAGGAGCACAGGACAATCCAAGCACTTCAACAAACCGGCACTTCAAACAACGTACTTTCAACCACTGCCTGCCCAACATGCGACAGAGATTGTAGTTCCCGCATCAGACTTATCCGTCATCTGAGAACTCATTTTTAATGTGGAAGCAAGTAATTCTCAATTCCAAGGGACTGCCTAAGAAGAATGCGATAAATATTTGACACCAAGCCACATAAGTAGAAATTAGCACAGGTGACCAAAAGCTTGGTCAAAGAGGTAGGTTTTAAGGAGCGTCTTGAAGGAGGAAAGAGAAGTAGAGAGGCGGAGAGGTTTAGGCAGGGAGTTCCAGAGCTTGGGGCCTAGGCAACAATGGTTGAGCGATTATAATCAGGAATGCTCAAGAGGGCAGAATTAGAGGAGTGTAGATATCTTGGGGGTGGAGGGGAGGAGATTACAGAGCTAGGGAGTGGTGAGACCATGGAGCAATTTCAAAACAAGGATGAGAATTTTGAAATTGAGGCGTTGCTTAACCAGAAGTCAATGTAGGTCAGCGAGCACAGAGATGATGGGTGAGTGGGACTTGGTGCGAGTTATGACACAGGCAGCTATGTTTTGGATCACCTCTAGTTTATGTAGGGTAGAATGTGGGAGGCCAGCCAGGAGTATATTGGAATTGATACGTCCTTACTACACAGTATAAATGCACACGAGGCCCATGCTTGAGAGAAGGTCAGTCTGTGACCTGTCCTTTATTCCTTAGCACTCAAGTGATGAAGGTGGGTGGAGCTTCCCCTTTTATACCTGAAGGTCCAGGTTAGGAGTGTCTCCCACCTAGTGGTCAGTGTTCTCATGGTGTACAACTTAGATTAGTTTATACATGGGTTACAATGCTGGTTGAATACATGACATCACCTCTCCCCACAAAGTCTTATTGGGATCACAGGTTGAGTCTCTCTGGTGGTTTACGCTCCCTTGTAGAGCGCCTGAGTTGGGGCTCCGGTTGTTGGGCGCTGACCTGAGTGTCTGCTGTTTGCAGTGCCTCAGGCCTGTCCGGACTGCCCACAGTGACTGGGCTCTCCTCCCTTTGGTTCCGGTGTTCGGTCACCTGTGGTGGAGTGAACTCTATATCGTGTTCTTCCTCTGCTTCTTCTATGGGGTTGCTGAACCTCCTTTTTGTTTGATCCACATGTTTGCGGCAGATTTGTCCATTGGTAAGTTTAACTACTAGAATCCTATTTCCCTCTTTGGCAACCACAGTGCCTGTGAGCCATTTGGGCCCTGCAGCGTAGTTGAGGACAACAACAGGATCATTTACATTAATACATCGCGCCCTCGCATTCCTGTCATGGTAGTGATATTGTGACTGGCGCCTGCTCTCGACAATTTCTTTCATGGTGGGGTGTATAAGGGATAATCGGGTTTTGAGCGTCCTTTTCATTAGTAGCTCTGCGGGTGGAACCCCTGTGAGCGAGTGTGGTCGAGATCTATAGGCCAACAGGAGGCGTGATAAGCGGGATTGTAGGGAACCCCCTTGGAATCTGAGCATCCCCTGTTTGATTATCTGCACTGCTCGTTCTACCTGGACGTTTGAGGCCGGCTTGAACGATGCTGTTCTAACATGGTTAATTCCATTGCCTGCCATGAAGTCCTGGAATTCAGTGCTTGTGAAGCGCGGGCCATTGTCGCTGACCAAGATGTCCGGTAGACCGTGGGCGGCGAACATTGCCCGTAGACTTTTTACCGTGGCAGAGGATGTGCTTGAATTTAAAATGTCACACTCGATCCATTTGGAGTAGGCGTCTACTACAACCAAAAACATTTTCCCCATGAAAGGACCTGCGTAGTCCACATGGATGCGTGACCAAGGCTTGGTGGGCCATGGCCAGGGGCTAAGGGGGGCTTCCCTGGGCGCATGGCCCAGCTGGGCACACGTGTTGCACCTGCGAACACAAAGTTCCAGATCTGCGTCTATCCCTGGCCACCAAACGTGTGACCTGGCAATTGCCTTCATCGTGACAATGCCCGGGTGCCCATTGTGGAGTTCTCTGATGAACACCTCTCTGCCCATCTGGGGCATGACTACGCGGTTTCCCCACAGTAGGCAATCGGCCTGAATTGAGAGTTCATCCTTGCGCCTGTGAAATGGTTTAAATTCCTCAGGGCATGCCCTGTATGTGGCTGCCCAGTCCCCATTCAGGACACATTTCTTGACTAGAGACAATAGCGGGTCTCTGTTTGTCCAGACTTTAATCTGACGGGCTGTCACGGGTGAGCCTTCGCTTCCGAAAGCTTCAACAGCCATGACCATCTCAGCAGCATGCTCGTTAACCCCCTCAGTGGTGGCTAGCGGGAGCCTGCTGAGTGCATCAGCGCAGTTTTCAGTGCCCGGTCTGTGCCGAATTTTGTAGTCATAGGCAGCTAACGTGAGTGCCCACCTCTGTATGCGGGCCGATGCATTTGCATTTATGGCCTTGTTGTCAGCCAAAAGAGACGTTAGGGGTTTGTGATCTGTCTCCAGCTCAAATTTCCTGCCAAACAGGTACTGGTGCATTTTCTTTACCGCATATACACATGCGAGCGCCTCCTTTTCTACCATCCCGTAGCCCCTTTCTGCCTGGGACAGACTCCTGGAGGCATAAGCTACCAGCTGTAACTGACCCTTGGCATTGACATGCTGCAACACACACCCGACACCATAGGACGACGCATCGCACGTTAACACAAGTTTCTTACATGGGTCATATAGCGTTAACAGATTGTTGGAACATAACAAATTGCGTGCTCTATTAAAAGCCCTTTCCTGGCTGTCCCCCCAGACCCATTCGCGACCTTTGCGTAGGAGCACGTGTAGCGGCTCTAGCAGCGTGCTCAATATGGGAAGAAAGTTACCAAAATAGTTCAGGAGCCCCAGGAACGAACGCAGCTCCGTCGTGTTACGGGGTCTGGGTGTTCTCTGGATCGCTTCCGTCTTGGATGCAGTAGGGCTGATCCCGCCTGGTCGCAGACCTACCCGGTCCAGTCTGCGTAGCACCTCCTCCAGGTTGTGGAGGTGTTCTTCAGTATCGTAACCTGTAATGAGGATGTCGTCCTGAAAAACCACCGTTCCTGGAATTGACTTGAGGAGGCTTTCCATATTTCGTTGGAAGATCGCGGTGGCCGAGCGAATCCCGAACGGACATCTGTTGTACTCAAACAACCCCTTGCGTGTCGTGATGGTGGTCAGCTTCTTCGACTCACTTGCCAGCTCCTGGGTCATGTAAGCTGAGGTCAGGTCCAATTTTGAAAAAGGTTTGCCACCGGAAAGCGTCGCAAAGAGGTCCTCCGCTCTCGGTAGCGGGTACTGGTCTTGGAGTGACACCCGATTGATGGTGGCCTTGTAATCGCCACATATCCTGACCGACCCAGCCGCCTTGAGCACCGACACGATTGGGCTCGCCCAGTCACTGAATTCGACTGGCGAGATGATGCCTTCCCTCAGCAGGCGGTCCAATTCGCATTCTATCTTTTCCCACATCACGTACGGCACCGCACTGCTGTTGTGGCGTACTGGCCTGGTGTCCGGGTTTATGTGAATCACTACCTTGGCCCCCATGAAAGTGCCAATGCCAGGTTGAAATAATGAGTCAAATTTGTCCAGGATCTGTGAGCATGATACTCGCTCCACAGAAGAAATTGCATTGCCATTGCCCCATTTCCAGTTCATGACAGCAAGCCAACTCCTCTCCAGTAGTGCGGCACTGTTCCCCGGGACAACCCAGAGTGGCAACCTGTTCTCCGAATCTTTGTGGGTCACGACTACCGTGGCGCTGCCTAGCACCGGAATGATCTCCTTTGTATATGTCCGTAGCTGTGCGTCAATCGGCAATAATTTTGGCCTCCTGGCCTTGGACACCCACAACCTTTCGAGCTGTTTGATACTCATCAGGGATTGGCTGGCCCCCATGCCTAGCTCCATTAATACTGGAATGCCATTGAAGAGCACTTTCATCATTATCGGTGGCATCCTGGTGTATGAACTGTATATGTGCTCCACATGAACTCACTGAACTTCAGCTTCCAGCGATTTCCCCCAGTATTCATTTGGCCTCGTAGGGCTTACATCGGGCCCGTCATCCTCGTACATCAACCTGGCTGCAGGCTTCCTGCACATACGCGCTAAGTGACCGCTGACGTTGCAGTTTCTGCAGGTATATTGCTGATACCTGCAAGCTCTGGCTGGGTTTTTGCCTCCACACCTCCAGCATGAGCTGGAGGCCCCGTTGTTGGAAACAAAAGGTCCATTACCAGTCGATTGTCTCTGCCTGTCTCTGTAACTGTCCTTAAGCGCACCATTACTGGCCGCATTGTCCATTGCGATGGCATGAATCGCCGTTCAGCTAGCCATTGTCTCTGTTGAATTCTTCTTCTGGGTTCGACTACATGCTGGGGCATGTCCGATTGCCCTTGCCTGCCTAGAGAAATGTGTGCCACATTAACAATGTTGGCTCCTCGGTCGTTTGCTGCATTTGAGCCAAGATTTTTGCCATACATCATTCTGGTCTCTTACTCCCCTGAGATAAATGTCTGAGCTATCAGAGCTGCCGCTTCCAAGGTCAAGTCTTTGGTTTCAATCAGTTTCCTGAAAACCCCAGCATGCCCGGTGCCCTCAATAAAAAAGTCTCGCAGCATCTCCGCTGTGCATGCATTTGTGAACTTACATAGGCTCGCCAGTCACCGGAGATCTGCCACGAAGTCTGGAACACTTTGCCCTTCTTTCCGCCGGTGCATGTAAAACCGGTGCCATGTGCATGCTGCTCACCAGTTTAAGGTTTTTCCCGATCAATTTACTGAGCTCTTCGAACGTCTTGTCCACCGGCTTCTCTGGTGCTAGAAGGTCCTTCATCAGGGAGTACGTTCTGGATCCACAAACAGTCAAGAGATGAGCCCTGCTTTTGTCAGCCAAATCCTGTCCCAACCATTCCTTAGTGACAAAACTTTGCTGTAGTCTCTCAATAAAGTCGCCCCAATCATCACCAACACATTACCTCTCTTCTGTGCTGCTAGTGGCCATGCTCGCGTGGTTTAAATCCCAGTTTCTCGTCGCCCATGATATGTCCTTACTTTACAGTCTAAATGCACTCGAGGCCCATACTTGAGAGAAGATCACTCTGTGACCAGTTACCTTTATTCCCAAGACCTCAAGTGATGAAGGTGGGTGGAGCTTCCCCTTTTATACCTGAAAGTCCCGGTTAGGAGTGTCTCCCACAAGTTCACCGCCTTGTGGTCAGTGTTCTCAAGGTGTACAACTTAGGTCAGCTTATACATGGGTTACACTGATAGTTGAATACATGGCAGGCGCTACGAGTGCTGACTTGAGTCCAAAAGGGCATCCGCGCTGTGCGCGCACTTCTGGTGTGGGCTGCACAGGATGCCTTTTTGGTGAGGTCATTAGCACAGGCTCTGGGAACGAACACTGGAAGTATGCAGAGTACGCAGATCGTGACATCAATCAGCGTGCAACGCTGATTTGACGCCAGCCCTGCCATTTTCAACCTCAACACTGTAGCTAATGCTATCCCTTAAATGTGCACAGCTGAATATGTGTTCAACATCAGGTAGGACCCACCACCAGTGCTGTTTAAAGGGATAATCAACTGCTTTCAGGTTAGCTGCTGATTGATATCTACTGGCTCTTGGTGAGTTGTAGAAGTGTTCAGTGGTTTGTTATCTTATTTGCAGATGTTGAAATGTCCAGGGAGCGGGGTGGCAGGTTACTTCAAGGCTTCTGCTCAGACCAGTTGTTCCCAGACACGGGTGCAGTAGTTTGTATCCCGTTGGCCTGCAGCATGACAGGGAGAATGAGCAAAAGACAAACTGCTCGAAGAGAGAGGAGGAGGAGGGAGAAAAGTGCTCTCAGCAGGAGGCCTTATCTACTCACGATCTTCAGGAAGCAATTCTCCTACCTCAACCTCAGCGAGGAACAGTGCATGTGACGTCTCTGCTTCACTAAGGAAATGCTCACTGAAATCTGCCACCTGTTGCAGGCAGAACTGCAGCCTCAGAGCAGGACGAGGGCGGCGGGTGATTTTTCTAATATCTCCCAGTTTGCCATGCACTGTTCCATCAGGGAGGTCACTGAAGCTCTGTATGCAAAGAGAGGTGAATACATTTCATTCTTGCCAGAGAGAAGCAGGTGGAATCCTGAGAGGACATCAGGTTCGAGCTCCACAGAGCCCTTGCCACTTTCCCAGTGCGGTGCCTCGGCTATCCTAGTAATCTGTTGGAGGACAGATTGATGGACTGCTGTGACACCTTGAAAGCACTGGTAACCGCAGCAGACCCAACCATGATGGCAGCAGTCTGAGCTTGCATGACAGCAGTCCGAGCTTCCGCTACCACATCAGACGGTGGGTAACGTCTGCTTATGCTGCAATGGAAGTTGAAACGTCGGCCATCTGACTCTGCATCATGGTTGGGTCCACAAGTGTGCTAATGAAGTTGCCCATCTCTTCAATGCTGGAAAGGATAGGCTCCAAGCACTGCGCAAAGCCTTGTGCAAGTTTGATGCCGGTCTCCTCCATGCCCCTTGACGTTGTATTCAGGCTTTCTGGCAGGACTGCCAATGCACCAAGCATTTCATTGTGCATAACCATCAACCTTTTTCTGTAGGCTGCCCCATTGAGGTCCTCAACTGAGTCCACTGCAGCAGAACCTATATGTAATTGCGCCCTCCAGGGAGCTGGCATCTACGCTACCCTTCCCCCCTGCCTGGCTGCAGGCCACTTGTGCCCGGTGTCTCACCGCGTGCAGATCCCATATCTAACCTATTCTCTAAAGTACGGGAGTATCAGTATCTGAGCTGGTGCGTCTTCAGCATCACTTCCTTCTTCCTCTTGCAGTTCTTGCTCCTTCACCACAGCCTGGTCAGGTTGCAGTTCTTGGTTATCTGAATGGAGAAAGGGACAAGGGTAGGGTTGCATTGAGGTGAGGGGGGAAAGCAAGAGTTTCACGCTTACACCATCTGCAGCTTATAAATCAGAAGAGATTGTGGGATGAAGGGGAAGTAGGATGTGAGAAGGAGGATTAGGTATTGGATACCATCATCTTGGATTGTTTCAGGCCTGTCGCTGGCTATGGACTCAGCGATGGCTGCTCCAATAATCTCCAGTATCGTTTCCTCCAATGGTGGGAGGGGGCGGGTTAGTTCATGCAGGCACGCTTGTCTCCCTGCAGGTAGCCCTTGCTACCTCCAGTAATGAGCCAATTTATCCTACAAGAGAGAGGCAAGTCTGTCAATGAGTGTGGGTCAAAGTGCCTCTCATGGTTGAATAGCTAGCAGTATCTATAAGCTGTGAGATGTGGTTGTGAGGCTTGCAGCAGTGCTAAGTGTGTGAGGATAAGGTGAAGCTATGAATGTAAGGTATGAGGTAACTATAGGCCGGTTAGTTTAACATCTGTAGTGGGGAAAATGCCTGAAGCTATCATTAAGGAAGAAATAGCGGGACATCTAGATAGGAATAGTGCAATCAAGCAGACGCAACATGGATTTATGAAGGAGAAATCATGTTCAACTAATTTACTGGAATTCTTTGAGGATATAACGAGCATGGTGGATAGAGGTGTACTGATGGATGTGGTGTATTTAGATTTCCAAAAGGCATTCGATAAGGTGCCACACAAAAGGTTACTGCAGAAGATAAAGGTACGCGGAGTCAGAGGAAATGTATTAGCATGGATCGAGAATTGGCTGGCTAACAGAAAGCAGAGAGTCGGGATGAATGGGTCCTTTTTGGGTTGGAAATCGGTGGTTAGTGGTGTGCCACAGGGATCGGTGCTGGGACCACAACTGTTTACAATATACATAGATGACCTGGAAGAGGGGACAGAGTGTAGTGTAACAAAATTTGCAGATGACACAAAGATTAGTGGGAAAGCGGGTTGTGTAGAGGACACAGAGAGGCTGCTAAGAGATTTAGATAGGTTAAACGAATGGGCTAAGGTTTGGCAGATGGAATACAATGTCGGAAAATGTGAGGTCATCTACCTTGGGGAAAAAAAACAGTAAAAGGGAATATTATTTGAATGGGGAGAAATTACAATATGCTGCGGTGCAGAGGGACCTGGGGGTCCTTGTGCATGAAACCCAAAAAGTTAGTTTGCAGGTGCAGCAGGTAATCAGGAAGGCGAATGGAATGTTGGCCTTCATTGCGAGAGGGATGGAGTACAAAAGCAGTGAGGTCCTGCTGCAACTGTACAGGGTATTGGTGAGGCCGCACCTGGAGTACTGCATGCAGGTCCTCGGGGTTACACTGCTGGCATTGTCCGTGATGGCTATCTGCTCCCATTACATTCTTAGAGTTTATCTGGAGGGCCTTCTGGCCCCCTGTGTATACAGGACCTCTCTCCTCCTGTTCACGTCCTGCACCAAGGCCTCCAGGGCTGCCTCAAAGAATCTTGGAGCCCACTCTCTGCCCTGTTGTGCCATCAGTACATCTTCTGGTTGGTCACATTCTTCTCCCCAACCACTTCTAGCACCTGCTGCAACTAGAATGCACCTCCCCTTTAAGAGGTCCAGGCTGCCTTTAAGAGGTCCATGCTGCCTTTAAATGGTGCTCGCCTTGCACGAAGTTGGCCCCCTACTGAGGCGTGCAGCCACTCAACAGCGCATTCAGCGCTCGGCTGCATGTTGCTATTATTTAAATGAACAGGAAGCAAGACTTTTGCCTGCTGACTGCATCGGAAGGAACGGGCCTGGGATGATCGCTCAACAGATCCCCGTGCCTGTTTTCGGGCACTGTCCAATTTCTGGGCCGGAACCCTTATTGCTGAGTTCAGATAAACATCCCTGCTGCAAGATTTTGGAATTTTGCAGGACCACTTGTTGAACAGATTAGCTCATCGCATGAAATTCAAAGAAGCTGCAGAGGTGCAGTTTTCTCTGCAATGTATTTCATTTAAGATAGTGCTACATGATCAGGTTGCACAAGAACATTTCATCAACATGGGCATCACAGCCTGTGACATCTGGAGCCCTAACTACGATTTGAATTTGAATACACATGGGGTAGGTTTTGACTTTGTGCGATAGTGTAAAATGGGTGATAGCCAATCAGCAGCCCTGTTTTAACACCTCGCTGATAGCCTGCTAAATTTAACTAGAATCTTACAGCATGGAAGGAGCTCATTTGAGCCCATCATGTCCGTGCCGGCCATCAAGAGGCCAGCCTAATCGCACTTTCCAGCTCGAGGTCCGTAACCCTGCAGGTTACGGCACCTCAAGTGCACATCCAGATACTTTTTAAATGTGGTGAGGGTTTCTGCCTCTACCACCCTTTCAGGCAGTGAGTTCCAGACCCCCACAACCCTCTGCATGAAAAAATTTCCACTCAAATCCCCTCTAGAACATCTACCAACCACACTAAATCTATGCCCCCATGTTGTTGACCCCTCTGCTAAGGGAAATACGCCCTTTCTATCCACTATATCTCGGCCCCTCATAAACTTACACACCCAAAGAGGTCTCCCTTCAGCCTCCTCCACTCCAAGGAAAACAAACCCAGCCCATCCAATCTGTCTTCATAGCTAAGATTCTCCACTCCCGGCAACATCCCCGCAAATCTCCTCTGTACCCTCTCCAGTGCAATCATGTCCCTCCTGTAATGCCGCGACCAGAACTGCATGCAGCACTCCAGCTGTGGCCCAACCAGTGCTCTACACAATTCAAACATAACCCCCCCTGCTCTTGTATTCTATGCGTAATGTTGTAATGAGATAGGGTTAATTAATGATCTCATATTAAAGGATCCTCTAGGGAAGAGTAATCATAGCATGTTAGAATTTCAAATTTAGTTTGAGGGCGAGAAACTTGGTTCACAAACTTGTGCCCTGAACTTAAATAAAGCAATTACAAAGGTATGAAGACAGAGTTGGCTGAAGTGGACTGGGAAAATAGATTAAAGGGTAAGACGGTGGATAAACAGTGGCAGACATTTAAGGAGATATTTCATAACTCTCAGCAAAAATATATTCCAGTGAAAAAGAAAGACTCAGAGAAGGACAAACCATCTGTGGCTAACTAAGGAAGTTAAGGATGGTATCAAATTGAAAACAAAGGCATAAAATGTTGCAAAGATTGGTGGGAGGCCAGAGGATTGGGAAATTTTTAGAAACCAGCAAAGGGCTACTAAAAAAATAATAAAAAGATAGATTATGAGTGTAAATTAGCAAGAAATATAAAAACAGGCAGTAAAAGCTTCCACAGGTATACAAAAAGAGAGTACTAAAGTAAACGTGGGTCCTTTAGAGGATGAGACTGGGGAATTAATAATGGGAAACCGGGAAATGGCAGAGATGAGGCCGGGCCCTCAAAATGACAGTGACTACTTTACCAGCAGAATGGGCATCTGGTCACTAGTTAAAATTGACCCCAATTACTGTTTGCCTGTAATACTTGTCATTCTTTCAATGTTGTGTTAATTTAACTGACGTACACGTATTTGCGTGTGCGGTGATTTGTATTGTAAATATATGAGCTCTATCAGATGTTCAGGCTTAAGGACGAATAATGTGCATGAAATTGAACTTTGCCATGGGTGAAAATCTGGTGGATCAGTCGCTTATTATATATCCCATCCAATTTTCCTTTCTATTGGTAAATTGGGTTGGGTGTAACAGGCTGCTGATCTACCGTTTGAGCCCCGCTAAAACTGAATTTCATCAGGAGTCTTATTGTACTTTCTTGGATCCAAGTCTACAATCCATTTTATATTTCTTGAGCTACAAAATATTCCAAGTACAAATTTTAAATAAACAAGCGATAAAATAAAAGGTTGGCTTCTTCGTATATTGTTCAGTCAATATTTTAATGACTATGCAGGTCTGGATCACCTCTCCCCAGAGTACTTTTTTTTATGACCATTTTGAAAACAGCAAATGACTCAACAATATAGAGAAACTATTAAGATAAAGCAGTAATGGGTTGCTATCTCACAATAGTTTTATTACTTTTAATTTAAATTAAAGGAGATTGCATGCTAAATTAGTACATTTTCAGGATGAACCACTGGAGTCAGTTAACTGAGTTGCTGACACAGTTAAAAATCCTGTTTGTATGGATAATGTTTAGGCCTTTTATAAGCCATAACTCTTTTATTTACCAGATGCAAACATGCAAGATTGTGTGGTGCTGTCTCCAGACCCACACAATATAATTGAATCCAAGGATAACCATATTTTCTAAACTGGGGAGCACAGCAAAGTATCCAGGATGGAAAATGTAGGTTGTGCAGTGTAGCGTTGCACATATACACTGCAAATGCAAAACAAATGTGCATATAATTACCGCAGTTGTAACGTCACACTATTGAAGTACATTCAGACACCATTTATAAATAATACAATAACACTGTTCAGGGGGGTCAGTTTTTCATACCCAATGGCTGCACTGCTGCAGGCTCTTGCTGACACCTGTCGTTTTGTCTCCGCTGAGCTCAAGCATCACTCACTGCTTTTTTTTCCAAAATAAACACATCATATTTTAACAAAATCATTGGGCGTAACCATCACCGACCGGCCAACCAATTGGCTTCCAAATTGCAACCATTTCGAATATGGCGGGGGAGCATAGGAGGTGATAAAATTAGAAGCCCGCCGACCAATTGACTCGCGACTGCCTGCAATTCAAACTGGTACATCCCATAATGAAAGGAGAGGGGAGAAACGTGGGGGTTTGGTAGTTGAACGAAGCTGGGTTGGGAGCGCAGCCGAACTCTCTGGCAGCGCGTGCCGCCCCCTTTGGTGCTCGATTGAAGTTGATGCTAACCAATAGACCATACCTTACACTGCCGAGCTCGCCTCAGGGCTGGCTTTCTGATCAGTTGCCGCTTACGGTGGCAGTGGTTGGCAGGGGGGAGGAACTGTGTAACCAATTTAGGGTGAATGATACAGTGTATGTGTGCATCTAACACACTGTGACACCCACCTGCTGTTTGGTCTGAGATTCAGAGCTCCACCCTCTGTGTGAAGGAGGCTGCCGGGGCTGGAGCCAACCGTTTGCTCAGTTCAATCCTGTAGTGTCCCTGCACCTTACTACAAACTCACACGAGGCATGGATATATCAGACAGGGTCACTCTGTGACCTTCACTTTTATTGCCAGGACCAAGGAGTGCTGACCCTGGGTGGGACCTCCCCTTTTATACCTGGAAACCCAGGTGAGGAGTGTCTTCCGCAAGTTCACCCCCTGTGGTCAGGGTGTGCATTTCTATGGTACAGGTACAGTGTGCATGAGTTACAGTTACATGACTATATCATTGCAAGATGGTTAAATACATGACATCACCTCCCCCCTTAAGTCTTTTTGTTTTCGAGGTTAAGTCTGTCAGGTGGTCGACGCTCTCTCATAGAGCGCCGCAATTGTGGCTCTGGTGGCTGAGCCTCAGCACACATCTCTGTCATTTGAGGTGATTCCGGCCTGTCCGGGCTGGCCGCAGGGACTGTGCATGCTGAGAGCTGTATTTGTTGCTCGTCCGCTGGCAGTGGTGTGGGTGCCATCTCATGCTCTTCTTCAGGTTCCTCCGTGTCTATGCTGAACCTTTTCTTTACTTGGTCCAAGTGTTTGCGGCATATCTGCCCATTGTTTAGTCGGACCACCATGACTCTATTTCCTTCTTTGCCAGTTACTGTGCCCTCAAGCCACTTGGGTCCCAAAGCATGGTTAAGAACAAATACCGGGTCATCTATTTCTATACACCTCCCCCTTGAGTTTCGATCATGGAGCTTGGTTTGGGACTGGCGCTTGCCCTCAACAATGTCTGCCAGGGCTGGGTGAATGAGGGACAGCCGCGTCTTTAGCGTGCATTTCATGAGGAGTTCCGCTGGCAGGACTCCCGTGAGCGAGTGCGGGTGGGATCTGTAGGCCAGCAGGAGGCGCTATCGGCGGTACTGAAGGGAGGGTCTTTGGATGCGTAGCAATGTCCTGTTTTATGACTTGGACCGCCCGTTCCGCCTGGTCATTGGAAGCCGGCTTGAACGGCGCTGTCCGGACGTGCTTGACACCATTGCCCGACATAAACCCCTGGAATTCATGGCTGGTGAAACACGGGCCATTGTCGCTAACCAGGATGTCCGGCAAGCCATGGGTCGCGAAAACAGTACGCAGACTCTCCACAGTGATGGATGTCGTGCACGAGTTCAATATGATGCACTCGATCCACTTCGAATATGCATCGACAATGATCAGGAACATTTTCCCCATGAATGGGCCCGCATAGTCTAGGTGAATACGTGACCATGGTCTGGTGGGCCAGGGCCATGGGCTGAGTGGGGCCTCCCTGAGGGCATTGCCCAGCTGGGCACACATCGTGCACCTGCGAACCCAGTGTTCCAGGTCTGACTCAATCCCCGGCCACCATACATGTGACCGGGCAATGGCCTTCATTAACACAATGCCAGGATGCTCGCTGTAGAGTTCCCTGATGAGCGCTTCCCTTCCTTTCTGGGGCATGACTACCCAGCTGCCACATAGCAGGCAGTCAGCTTGGATGGAGAGCTCATCCATCCGTCTCTGAAACAGTCTGACTTCCTCGGGGCGCGCCATGTGTGCGGGCGCCCAATCTCCAGTCAGGACACATTTCTTTATCATGGATAGGAGGGGGCCCTGTTGGTCCAGAGTTTGATCTGGTGGGCTGTGTTGGGGGAGCCCACAGTTTCAAAAGCCTCAACGGCCATGACCATCTCGGCGTTCTGCTCCGACGCCCCCTCAGTGGTGGCCAGTGGGAGCCTGTTGAGCGCTTCAGCGCAATTTTCAGTGCCTGGCCAGTGCCGTATGGTGTAGTCATACGCAGCCAGCGTGAGGGCCCAGCGCTGTATGCGAGCTGACGCATTGGCGTTGAAAGCCTTGCTGTCGGACAACAAGGATATTAACGTCTTGTGGTCCGTCTCTAGCTCGAACTGTCTACCAAAAAGGTACTGGTGCATCATTTTCACACTGTAAACACACGCGAGTGCTTCCTTCTCGACCATGCCATATCCACACTCTGCCTGGGAGAGCGACCTGGAGGCGTAAGCCACAGGTTGGATTCGGCCATCATCGTTACCCTGCTGCAACACACACCCAAACCTGTAGGATGACGCATCGCATGTTAAAACCAATTTTTTACAAGGGTCATACAAAGTCAACAGTTTGTTGGAACACAGCAAGTTCCTCGCCTTATTGAAAGCCCGTTCTTGATAGTCCTCCCAAAACCATTCACAACCTTTACGCAAGAGCATGTGTAATGGCTCCAACAATGTGCTTAAGTTCGGCAGAAAGTTCCCAAAATAGTTCAAAAGTCCCAGGAATGATCGCATCTCCGACGTGTTGCCAGGCCTGGGCGCCTGGCCGATCGCCTCCGTTTTTGATTCCGTGGGCCGGATCCCGTCTGCGGCAACCCTCTTGCCCAAAAACTCGACTTCTGGGACCTAAAACACACACTTGGCCTTCTTCAGCCGCAAGCCTACCCGATCCAATCGGTGTAGCACCTCCTCCAGGTTGTGGAGGTGTTCTTCAGTGTCTCGACCCGTTATGAGAATGTCGTCTTGGAATACAATCATTCCAGGAATGGATTTGAACAAGCTTTCCATGTTTCTTTGAAAGGTGGCTGCTGCCGAACGAATGCTAAACGGACACCTGCTGTAGACAAATAATCCCTTGTGCGTCGTGATGGTGGTCAGAAGCTTGGATTCTTCAGCCAATTCCTGAGTCATGTAGGCCAAAGGGAGGTCCAACTTCGTGAACAGCTTACCACCTGCCAGCATGGCAAAAAGGTCATCCGCTCTCGGAAGCGGCTATTGGTCTTGCAGCGATACTCGGTTGATGGTGGCTTTGTAGTCGACACAAATCCTAACCGAGCCATCTGCTTTGAGGGCGGGAACGATTTGACTTGCCCAGTCGCTGAATTCAACGGCCGAAATTATGCCCTCTCTGAGCAGCCTGTCCAGTTCACATTAAATTTTTTCACGCATCACATACGGCACCGCTCTGGCTTTGTGGTGCACGGGTCTGGCATCCGAAGTGATGCGTATCACTACTTTAGTGCCCTTGAACGTTCCGACACAAGGTTGAAACAGTGACCCGAATTTTTGCAGGACCTGTGAGCATGAACTTCGCTCCACAGATGAAATGGCGTGCACATCCCCCCATTTCCAATTCATCTCAGCTAGCCAACTCCTCCCAAAAAGTGCGGGGCCATTTCCCGGAACGATCCAGAGTGGCAGCCTGTTCTGTAATTCATTATGTGTTCCCACCAATTTGCACTGCCCAGCACTGGGATGATCTCTTTGGTGTACGTCCATAGCTGCATCTGAATGCGTTCTAGTTTGGGCCTGCTAGCTCTGTGTGGCCATAGTCTCTCAAATTGTTGGGCGCTTATGAGTGACTGACGATCTCCCGTATCTAGCTCCATGTGCACTGGGATGCCATTCAGTAAGACTTTCATCATCATGGGTGGCGTTTTAGTGTATGAGCTGTGGACGTCAGCCACATGAACCCGCTGAACTTCAGCATCTATGGCTTTACCCCAGGCCTCATCCTGCATTGCAGACCCCTCGTCTGGTTCCTCTGTCTCGCAGATTAGCCTCGCTACTGCCTTTTTGCACATCTGGCCAAGTGTTCATTGACATTACAAATCCTACAGGTATATTGCTGGAATCTGCAGCTTTTCGCAGTATGTCTACCCCCGCACCTCCAGCATGAGCTGAGATTGAGATTGCTGTTAACAAAAGGACTATTACCAGGCATTCCTCTCTGATTGCCCATTTGGCTGTTTCTAAGCACTCTGATGGTGGGTGTTAATGGTCCCATCGCGAGACACATTGTTCCTTGAGATGGCATGAATTGCCAATCCCCTTTCCATTGTCCTTGTTGCAGGCCCACCCTAGAGCCTGTTGCTGCCTGGGCGGTTTCAAAATACCCTTGCCTGCCTGCGGGGTCCCGAGCCGCGTTCACCATGTTAACTCCCCGGTCCGTCGCCACGTTTGGACCAGGGGTGCGTGTGTAAATTAGCTTGGTCTCCTCTTTCCCTGCCATAAAGGTCTGAGCTATCAACGCTGCCCCTTCTAAAGTCAAGTCCTTAGTCTTTCTGAGCTTCCTGAAAATGTCGGCATGATTAATGCTCTTGATGAAAAAGTCCCTTAACATCACCCCCTGCAGGCATCGGAGAACTTACAGAGACTGGCCAAGCGCCGCAGTTCCGCCACGAAGTCTGAGACGTTTTGTCCCTCCCGACACCGGTGAGAGTAGAACTGGTGCCGGGCCATGTGTACGCTACTCGCCGGCTTGAGATGCTCACTGATCAGCTATCTGAGCTCTTCAAAGGACTTGTCCACTGGCTTTTGGGGTGCGAGCAGGTCTTTCATCAGCGCATACGTCTGTGGTCCGCAGCTGGTCAGTAGATGCGCCCTCCGCTTGTCAGCCGCTGTCTCTTCCAGCCAGTCCTTTGTGACAAAGCTCTGCTGGAGTCTTTTCACGAAGTCGTCCCAGTCCTCACCCACACAGTAACGTTCCTCTGTGCCACCGGTGGCCATCCTCGTGGTTCGGTGATTCCCGTTTCTCGTCGCCAAATGTAGTGTCCCTGCACCTTACTACAAACTCACACGAGGCATATATATATCAGACACGGACACTCTGTGACCTTCACTTTTATTGCCAGGACCAAGGAGTGCTGACCCTGGATGGGACCTCCCCTTTTATACTTGGAAACCCAGGTGAGGAGTGTCTCCCACAAGTTCACCCCCTGTGGTCAGGGTGTGCATTTCTATGGTACAGGTACAGTGTACATGAGTTACAGTTACATGACTATATCATTGCAAGGTGGTTAAATACATGACAGATCCCACCTTTACGCAACGGGTCGAAGGGACCTCGCGCCGGCCGCTTCTACCCCGGGCCGAAAGAACCTCGCACCGACCTGCGACTCCTGTTCGAGGCTTGCAACCCGAGCTGTCTAGCGAGGCCACATGCTGTGAGGAGCAGCACCCCCCACCCCCCCGGGGACCGAGCCCGGCACCGCCCGGGACACACACACCAAGGAAAACGAACAACAAACCAAGGAGAGTGAGGGTAGCAGCCCCGACTGGCTTGGAGTCGGTCGATGCCAAAAAACCCACGAAGCTGTCTTCGGCCTGGTGTGCTCGCCCGATGGATCTGTGTGGGCCTTGCGCCGGCCCGCTTCTGTCCCAGGCTGAAGGGACCCCTGTACTGACCTGTTTCTACCTCGGCCCAGAGGGACCCCTGCATCTTAAACTTTTTAATCGACTTTTAATTCTTCTTTTAAAAAAACTTTTAATCAATCTTAACTTTTAAACAATTGGGGAAACTTTTATAAACTATTATTGATCTACATCTAAGACTTTTTAACAACTCTTAGAAACTTTTAAAACAAATTGGGAATTTTCATCAACTTTTAACTTTTAAAATAACTTTGGAAGTGACCTTCCTAATACCTGCCCCCCAACCAAGCCTCGCGCCATCTACCATCAATGGCGCTACTCGGCACCGAGCTTGTGACCAACACTTCGCAATTAGACTTATAGAGCTTTGCCTGGACTCCAGTTGTCTAGGACTCCCTTGCCACTGGACCAAGACCTTGCTCAGCTAAGCCCGTGTGGTTGCCGGTGTGCAGCGGCCACCCCACGTTAAAAGAACTCACGCACAGGCATCTTCCACTTCGTCAGTATGAAGTTCGGGACCTGGAACGTCAGAACCCTCATGGACAATTACAACAGCAATAGGACGAAATGTTGCACTGCCATAGTTGCCTGGGAACTCAGACGTTTTGACATTGACATCGCCGCCCTAAGCGAGACCTGGCGGGCAGGGGAAGGCCGGTTGAAGGAACATGGTGGAGGTTACACCTTCTTCTGGAAAGGGAAACCAGAGGCAGAACGCCGCCTTCATGGAGTCGGCTTTGCCGTCAAGAATGAGCTGGTCAACCGCCTGAAAGATTCCCCCTGTGGGGTTAACGAACGCCTCATGACTCTTCGTCTTACCCTATCCCGGAACCAACGTGCCACAGTCATCAGTGCATACGCCCCAACACTCGATGCAACGAGTGAGGCTAAAGAGAGTTTTTATTTCAACCTCGAGACATCCTTGTCCCGCGTCCCCATGGGCGACAAATTGATCCTCCTGGGTGACTTTAATGCCAGGGTCGGCAAAGACACAGCCCTCTGGGGAGGCGTGATTGGCAGAGAGGGGGTAGGGAAAGCCAACTCCAGTGGTAGCCTACTCCTGACAAAATGTCTAGAACATGAACTCCTCATCACCAACACCCTGTTCCGCCAGAGGGACAAATACAAGGCATCGTGGCAACAACCTCGCTCCAAACACTGGCACTTGCTTGACTATGTCATCATCCGAGCCAGGGATCGCAAGGATGTGCGCATCACCCGCGCCATGACAGGAGCTGACGACTGCTGGACGGACCACCGCCTAATCCGATCCATCATCAACATCAACATAGCCCCAAAGCGAGGGGACAGCAGAAGCAGTTCCACAAAAAGTTAATGCCGGGGCACTTCGAGAATCAGCTAAGAGAGCCCTATAAAGCCAGCGCCTCACAGCCTTGATGACCCTGAGAAAGTTGTCGCTAAAGTTCTGCTCAATCGTCTTCTCCCTGTGACCGAGAAGCTCCTCCCGGAATCACAATGCGGATTTTGTCCCCTACGGGGCACAACGGACATGATCTTTGCAATGCGACAACTGCAGGAAAAATTCCCTTATACATGGCTTCTTCGATCTTACAAAGGCCTTTGACACTGTCAACTGTGAGGGTCTATGGAGCGTCCTCCTCCGTTTCAGATGCCTCCAAAAGATTGCCAATATCCTTCGCCTGCTTCACGACGACATGCAGGCCTTGATCCTTACCAACGGATTCATTACAGACCCAATTCACGTCCGGATCGGGGTCAAACAGGGCTGCGTCATCGCTCCAACCCTCTTCTCAATCTTCCTCGCCACCATGCTCCATCTCACAATCAACAAGCTCCCCGTTGGAGAGGAACTAAACTACAGTACCAATAGGAAGCTGTTTAACCTACGCTGCCTCCAGGCCAGGTCCAAGATCACCCCAATCTCTTTCGTTGAGCTGCAGTACACGGATGACGCCTGCATCTGTGCTGAACTCGAGGATATAGTCGATGTATTCACTGAGGCATATGAAAGCATGGGTCTTTCGCTCAACATCCGTAAGACAAAGGTCCTCGACCAGCCTGTCTCCGCTGCACAGCACTGCCCTCCAATCATCAAGATTCACGGCGCGGCCCTCGACAACGTGGACTATTTCCCATAACTCGGGAGCCTCTTATCAACAAAGGCAGACATTGAAGCGGAAATTCAACATCGCCTCCAGTGCGCCAGTGCAGCCTTCGGCCGTCTGAGGAAAAGGGTGTTTGAAGACCCGCCCCTCAAATCTACCACCAAGCTCATGGTCTACAGGGCTTAGTAATACCCACCCTCCTGTATGGATCTGAGGCATGGACGATGTATAGAAGGCACCTCAAGTCGCTGGAGATATATCACCAACGATGTCTCCGCAAGATCCTGCAAATCCTCTGAGAGGACAGGCACACCAACATCAGTGTCCTCATCCAGGCTAACATCCCCAGTATTGAATCACTGACCACACTCGGTCAGTTTCGCTGAGCAGGTCGCGTCGTTCACATGCCAGATACGAGACTCCCTAAGCAAATGCTTTATGTGGAGCTCCTTCATGGTAAACGAGCCAAAGGTGGGCAGCGGAAACATTATAAGGATACCCTCAAAGCTTCCCTGGTAAAGTGCGACATCACCATTGACACCTGGGAGAGCCTGGCCGAAGATCGCCCGAGGTGGAGAAAGTACATCCGGGAGGGCATTGAGCTCTTTGAGTCTCAACGCAAAGAGCGTGAAAAGGTCAAGCGCAGGCAGCGGAAGGAGCGCGCGGCAAACCAACCCCACCATTCCCTTCCCTCAACGAATGTCTGTCCCACCTGTAACAGCGTCTGTGGCTCTCGTATCGGATTGTTCAGCCATCAAAGAACTCACTTTGGGAGTGGAAGCAAGTCTTCCGTGATTCCGAGGGAGTGCCTAGGATGATGATGTGTGCTGTCCGTCATATTTCAGCACGAGAAATTAAAAGTTAGGTTATTCGGGGATGGGTTTCATGAACTGGCTCAGGGACTGTCCCCGGAAACCAGGGCATATGGTCTCTCAGAATTGCCCTACCAAGCCATTCAGTTGTAAAAAGCAATCATGACAAAAGATGGTCTATTACCACCTTCTCCAAGCAATTAAAGGCAATCAATGTGGCCTTGCCAGCTTTGACTACATCACAAGAACAAATAAAAGAATAACTACATTCCGGCTACCTTTGAATGTTGCTATTTACTGCATATTTTTCGCTGTACCTCATGATGTTAGCTGACCCATTAGCTTGGAGTGTGAAGGCACCATGTGGCATGAGCTGAGTCATGTCGATCAGGAAAATGTCAGGTTCCTGTGTTGAATTAAACTGACCTCAATTAGGTTGATGGTTGAGGTGCTACAATAAGTCTAATTAAGATTAAGTACATACAACTAACTGACACATCTTGCTCTGCCTGTAAACGACAGCTATAGCTGTACAATTTAACTTATAATAACCTCTTACGTTCTGTCCTGGATATTCTTGTGAAGATATTCTTTCTGTTAGGTAAAGATTACTACAGACGAAAACTAGAGAAGTCAAAGAGAATCTTCTTCTAACTAAACAATGAGAATCTAAGAGGATCAGTGGAGAGGTGTGATTATATACCTGAAGTTCAAATAAAACCCCCTTTCCATTCAATTGACCATTCTGGATGACAAATGTGGCAGAAAGCTTCATGTCTTTTTGTGTCAATCACTTTTAACAGCCATGTAAGTGACCTGAAAGTCCCATAAGGTATGCAGGCATTTAATCCTCGGCATGCCAAGTCCCACATTTGCTCCAACACAAAAGCCAAATACTGAAATGCTGGAAAACTGAAATAAAAACAGAAAATGCTGGAAATACTCAGCATGTCAGGTAGCATCTGTGCCGTGAGATACAGAGTTGATGTTTCAGGTTGATGATCTTTCATCAGAACTGAAAAAAGTTAGAGATGTAACAGATTTTAAGCAATTGAAGGGGCAACGAAAGGAGGAGGGAAGGAAAGAACAAAGGGAAGGTCTGTGATAGGGCGGCAGGCAGGAGAGATTAAAAGCCAAAAGGGATGATAGTCTCCTATGGCACCTTTTTCTAACTTCGACCATTACCCTTTCAAGTTGGCCCATCATCCCTTTTGTCTCTCTAATCTCTCCTGTTTTCCACCCTATCACAGACCTTCCCTTTTGTTCTTTCCTCCCCTCCCCCTTTCAGTGCTCCTTAAGAATCTGTTCATTTTAAACATTTGCCAGTTCTGACGAAGGATCATCGACCTGAAACGTTAACTCTGTTTCTCTCTCCACAGATGCTGCCTGGCCCGCTGAGATTTCCAGCATTTTCTGTTTTTATTTCCGATTCCAGCATCTACAGTATTTTGCTTTTGTAAAGGGATGATCATGCAAGGCAAAAGGAGATGGTAATGGGACAAGTTAAGAAATAAAAGATGAGTCTAGATGAGCTGTAAATTAGAATGCCAGAATTATCAACAGCTGCCATGTGAAATAAAAAGGGCAGAGGTTCTGGTCTGAAATTGTTGAACTCGATGTTGAGTCCAGAAGGCTGTAAAGATGAGGTGCTGTTCCTCGAGTTTACGTTGAGCTTTATTGGAACAGTGTAAGAGGCCGAGGACGGAGAGATCAGTGGGAGTGGAGCGAATAATTAAAGTGACAGGCTTTAATTCTCCGCATTTAAAGTGACAGGCAATTAAAGTGACAAGCAGCTCGGGGTCACGCTTATGAACTGAATGGAGGTGTTCCACAAAGCGGTCACCCAATCTGAGTTCAATCTCCCCATTGTAGAGGAGATTGCATCATGAGCAGTGAAGTACAAGTAAATCTCTGTTTCACTTGGGAGGAGTGTTTGGGGCCCTGGACAGCGACTAAGGAGGAGGTAAAAGAGCAGGTGTTGCATCTCCTGTGCTTACACGGGAATGTGCCATGGAAAGAGGAGGAGATGTTGGGGGTGATTGAGGAATGGACCAGGGTGTCACAGAGGGAGTGGTCCCTTTGGAATGCTGAAAGGGGAGGGGAGGGGAAGATGTGTTTGGTGATGGGATCACACTGGAGATGGTGAAAATGGCAGAGAATGATCCATTGAATGTGGAGGCTGGTGGAGTGAAAGGTGAGGACAATGGGAACCCTATCGTTGTTCTGGAAGGGAACGAAAGGGGTGAGAGCAGAAGTGCGGGAAATAGAATGGACATGGTTGAGGGTCATGTCAACTATGATAGAGGGGAATCCTCTGTTGAGGAAAAAGGAATACATATCGAAAGCACTAGTATGGAAGGTGGCATCGTCGGAGCAGATGCAGTGGAGATGGAGAAACTGGGAGAATGAAATAGAGTCCTTACAGGAAGCGGGTGGGAGCAAGTGTAATCCAGGTAGCTGTGGGAGTCAGTGGGCTTATAGTGGATGTTTGTCGATAGCCTATCTCCAGAAATGGAGACGGAGAAGTCGATGAAGGGAAGGGAAAAGTCAGAGATGGACCATGTGAAGGTGGAAATTGGAAGCAAATTGGAAGCATGTTTTGTTTGAATATACATCTTTATGGTTTTCATTAGTTTTGATTTTGCAGCCATTTCCCAGCATTCAATGTAACTACTGACTCCATATCGTGGACATCTTTAAGCTGAAGCTCCATTTTGAGAACATATTTCATGAAATTTACAGGGTATTTTCCTTACATCTGTATTTCAGCAGGTTTGTTGTGGAGATTTGATTTTACAATTATATCTTAATGTGCATTTATGTCTTGTGGTATTTATTTGTTCTGTTAACCAAATCTATTGATCAGTTCTTACAGGCTCTTTTCTGTAAACTGGCTCAGCAACTTGTTTCTGCTCTCACAACTACTTAGTATATAAAACATTAAAAGGCTAAATTTAGCCTTCATTTTCAGTGGTTTTCTCAGCAGTACAGCTGTTTTTTGATGAAAAACTGCCTGGCGAAAGTTTCCTCTTTATTATTTAAAGAGTTCCGTCCACATTTTGAAAAGACCGCCGGGTAGCAAACCGCCCATGTGCACCGCCGAGGAAACCACCCATGAAATGCTGCCTGAACAGGGCGGTAGGTTAGTACCCTGCAAAGAAAGGTAAGTTAAAGTTTTTATAATTATTTTTAAAATTCTAAAATGGCAATTACATTTAAAAGTGTCTTGAGAATGTTTTATAACTTTTTTTTTGTTTAAGTGAAAAAATATTTTTTGAATTTTCCTCCCTCCCTCGGCCCAACTGTAGCCTCGGATTATTATTTTTTTAAATTTAAGAACCACCATTATCACTACTTTTGGCTGTAACCACCCAAAAACCGCCGAGAATCTTGATGTAAGAACCATTTTCTTGCCGGGCACTTTTAATTACCTAATTAGTGGAAACTTTCGCCGGCGTTAACTGCTGAAGCTTGGTTGTATTTTCTGGGCAGCAATCGGGCAGTGAGGGCCTTGAGGAAAGTCTACCCCGTAAAAATATAAATGTCGAACCAAAAAGGTAATTTCAACCTGCCCAGCTTACTCCATCATGTAGGCCCTATTTCAGAAACCAATCTGTTTATTTTCGTCTTTTCTCTTACACTCTATTGTTTCATGAATCAGGAATTGATTCCTTCTCAATGCTTCACCTCAATCATCATCCATTGCACTAGGTGTTATTCTGTTTCACAAGCTGAAAATTTGATGCCAATCAGATAATAATACTTTCAACATTTGGTCAATCACAGTTCTGAAAATTGGTTCTGTAATTAGTTTTGCACTATCTTATTTGTTCCTTTAAATAGTTTTGTAATTAGATTTTTGCACTAACCTTTTTTGTTGATTCGGCCTCTAGGTACAATTTATCCATTAGAATTCATTGAAAGAATAAATTGCAACAACTGGTTATTTCGACTGACTTGTTTTAACAATTAATTCTGTGAATTATTTCCTACATTTCTTTCATGTTCTCTTGATTAGTTCTATTGATTAGAACCTTAGCCTCAGCCACTTGGAATGGTAGAAGGTCACTTCTGTTGTGGTTCCCTGCATTTTAAGCAGATTGACTTTCATTTTGGAGTTACTGGCATTTTCCATATACTTGCTGCCTAATATTGTGAATTTTATTGTGGAATTTTTCTGTGTTGTGAAACAATTGATATTTTTGGACTGCTTTTATTTGTTTTAATGATATAACATATCCATATAACAGATTTCTAGTAATCTTTTCCACTGGCTCTTTCTAAAAGAATTGCAGAGGTCACCAAAGCTTAGCCAAAACCTAATTGGTTGCATTTGATCCCAAATTAATAGGGAAGTTGATTATAAGGAGACAGCTCAAGAAACACAAAATGAGTTGGACAAAATATGTAAATAGGTGGGGCAATGACAGATGAAATTTAATATGGATAAATGTAATTAAATATATATAGGAAAAAAATGGGCAACACTGATATTTTGTGATTGATGTTGAAATAGTTAAAGGTAAAGTTGAAAGAGAACTAGGGATCCCAGTAAAGTTGAAGCTCAACATAGCCAACCTCTGCAAAACAGCCATCAACAAAGCAAATAGAATGCTGCACTACATAGAAAAACACTAAAGGGGTATATTTCCAACTTGCCCACCCAGGTGTAAAACTGACATTGAGGATTGGCGGCCCAATATAGAAACTGCTCGATTTTGATTTCCATTGCTTTCAGCATTTTTTTACCTGATATGCCATTCCTTTCAAGTTTATCCTGTGGAAGATCCTTGTAGTTAGCCATGTTTTCATGTGTTGTTTAGAGTTATTCAACAAAGATAATTACATAGAAACATAGAAACATAGAAAATAGGTGCAGGAGTAGGCCATTCGGCCCTTCGAGCCTGCACCGCCATTCAATGAGTTCATGGCTGAATATGCAACCTCAGTACCCCATTCCTGCTTTCTCGCCATACCCCTTGATCCCCCTAGTAGTAAGGACTATATCTAACTCCTTTTTGAATATATTTAGTGAATTGGCCTCAAAAACTTTCTGTGGTAGAGAATTCCACAGATTCACCACTCTCTGGGTGAAGAAGTTTCTCCTCATCTCAGTCCTAAATGGCTTACCCCTTATCCTTAGACTGTGACCCCTGGTTCTGGACTTCCCCAACATTGGGAACATTCTTCCTGCATCTAACCTGTCTAAACCCGTCAGAATTTTAAACGTTTCTATGATATCCCCTCTCATTCTTCTAAATTCCAGTGAATATAAGCCTAGTCGATCCAATTTTTCTTCATATGTCAGTCCTGCCATCCCGGGACTCAGTCTGGTGACTTTCGCTGTACTCCCTCAATAGCAAGAATGTCTTTCCTCAGATTAGGAGACCAAAACTCTACAGTATATTCAAGGTGTGGCCTCACCAATGCCCTGTACAACTGCAGTAAGACCTCCCTGCTCCTATACTCAAATCCTCTCAATATGAAGGCCAACATGCCATATGCCTTCCTTACCACCTGCTAGAAACATAGAAACATAGAAAATAGGTGCAGGAGTAGGCCATTCGGCCCTTCAAGCCTGCACCGCCATTCAATGAGTTCATGACTGCAACTTCAGTACCCCATTCCTGCTTTCTCACCATACCCCTTGATCCCCCTAATAGTAAGGACTACATCTAACTCCTTTTTGAATATATGTATCTGCATGCCAACTTTCAATGACTGATGTACCATGACACCCAGGCTTATATACACCTGTGACCGCGCACACGCACATACAGCCCAGTGACCTCCGAAAGTAGTGCCCTCTGGTGTCTGATGACCCAGGCATCAATACAGAACAACATCTCCCTTTCAAGATCTTAATATCAGTCTTTTTACAAATTAAGACGGTCTGGGACTTTCCGCTCACGAGTTGATCGTCTCAGTTCAATTTTAGTTCGAAGTCGAGCGTTCTGAGTCAGTTGTGACTGAAGGCTGAGTAACAGATCTGGTGGGAGTGGTAATGATCACATCAACGATTGAAGGTCCAGGTTCAGGAATGGCAGCAGAGTCCTCTGATAAATGAACATTGGTTGGTTGGTCACAGATTGCATCTTGCTCAAACGGTTCCAGTTCATCTGTGCGCCACAGTTTTACCTGGTCAACATGTTTCCTGCATGTTTGCCCATTCTTGAGCATGACAATAAACACTCTGTTACCCTCCTTGGCTGTAACAGTACCGGCAATCCACTTTGGACCTTGACCATAGTTCAGTACATAAACTGGATCGTTAACAGAAATATCACGTGACACAGCAGCACGATCATGTTACCAATGTTGACTTTGACGTCTGTTTTCAACACGATCATTCAAATCAGGATGAACAAGAGAAAGCTTGGTCTTGAGATTTCTCTTCATCAGTAGTTCAGCAGTGGAAACCCCAGTAAAGGTATGAAGTGATGTCCTGTAACTGAGCAATATACATGACAAATGAGTCTGCAGTGAACCTGAGTTACACGTTTCATACTTTGCATGATCTTTTGAACAGCACACTCTGCTTGACCTTTAGAAGCAGGTTTGAATGGAGCTGACCTCACATGTCTAATACCATTGAGCTTCATGAAGTCCTGAAACTCAAGACTTGTGAAACAAGATCCGATGTCGCTCACAACAATGTCAGGCAAACCATGAGTAGCAAACATGACATGAAGGCTCTCAATAGTAGCTGTAGACATACTGGATGACATAATAATACACTCTATCCACTTTGAATATGCATCCACCACAACAAAAAACATTTTTCCCAGGAAAGGACCTGCAAAATCAATGTGGATCCTCGACCATGCTTTAGATGGCCATGACCAAAGACTCAGCGGAGATTCCGCCGGTACTTTACTTAGCTGCATGCAAGTATTGCACTGATATACACATGATTCCAGATCAGAGTCAATTCCAGGCCACCATACATGAGACCTAGCAATGGCTTTCATCATGACAATACTGAGATGAGTGCTATGTAGTTCACGTACAAATTTTTCTCTACCTTTCTTGGGCATGATTACACGATTACTCCACAGTAAACAAGCTGACTGAATGGACAGCTCATCTTTGCGACGGTTGTAAGGTTTGGTCTCATCATACATCTCCATAGTTATTGCAGACCAATCACCACTGAGGACACAACATTTCACAACCGATAAGATAGGGTCATGTCTGGTCCAGATGCTCACTTGTTGAGCAGTGACAGGAGTTCCTTCACTCTCAAAAGCATCCATTACTAACAGTAGATCTGCAGGTTGAGCGTCTTCATATCAGGTATGGGCAAAGGCAGATGACTCAGTTCATCAGCACAATCTCAGTTGCGGCTCTATGACGAATAACGTATTCATAGGCAGACAATATCAACACCCACCTCTGAATACAGGATGATACATTGGTATTAATACATTTGTTTTCAGAAAGCAATGAAATGAGTGGCTTGTGATCCATTTCGAGTTCAAAACGAAGACCAAACAGGTACAGATGCATCTTTTTTACCCCATACACACAGGCCAAAGTTTATTTTTCTACCATGCTGTAAGCTCTTTCCGCCTTTGATAAACTTCTCGAAACATACGCAACAGGTTGTAGCTTACCCGACTCATTTGCTTGTTGGAGTACACAGTCAACCCCATATGATGAAGCATCACAGGCTTTGAACAGAGCAGATTATTAGCTTTCTCAAAGACTTATCTTGAGACACACTCCAGACCCAGTTGACGCCTTTTCTGAGTAGCATGTGCAATGGCTCTAATAATGTGCTCAATCTGGGTAAGAAATTACCAAAGTAGTTGAGTAGCCCAAGGAACGAACGCAACTCCATCACATTCTGAGGCTTGGGTGCATTTTTGATGGCCTTGGTTTTCGAATCAGTCGGCCTGATGCCATCAGCAGAAATCTTCCTCCCCAGAAATTCAACTTCAGGTGCCATGAAGACACACTTCGAATGTTTCAGCCTGAGTCCCACTTTGTTCAGACAATGTAGGACTTCTTCAAGATTGTTCAGATGTTCAGCAGTGTCATCTTGAAACATGACAGTTCTCGGAATGGACTTCAGTAGACTCTCCATGTTCCTCTGAAATATGGCTGCAGCCGAACAAATTCCAAAAGGACACCTGGTATAGACAAACAGTCCTTTATGGGTATTGATGCAGGTGAGTTTCTTTGAAGTGTCAAAAAGCTCCTGTGTCATATAGGCCGACGTCAGATCTAGCTTAGTGAATGACTTTCCACCAGCTAGCATGGCAAACAGGTCATCAGCCTTCAGTAACGGATACTGAGCCTGTTTCGAAAATCGGTTAATCGTAACCTTGTAGTCTCCACAAATCCTGACAGTGCCATCTCTCTTCAACAAAGGAACAATAGGACTGGCCCACTTGTTAAACTCGACCGGTGATATGACCACTTCACATTGGAGTCTGTCAAGCTCAATTTCAACCTTCTCCCTCATCATGTAAGGAACAGACCGAGCTTTATGATAGACTGGCCTTGCATCAGAATCCAGGTGAATCTGCACCATGGCTCCAGTAAATTTACCAATACCTTGTTCAAACAAAGAAGGAAACTTCTTTAACACTTGAGCACACGAAGTGTCATCCACCGAGGACAACGCTTTGACATCATTCCAGTTCAGCTTGATTTTCTTGAGCCATTTCCTGCCGAACAGCATTGGACCATTAGCTGGGATGATCCATAATGGTAGATCTTGAATCACACCATCATATGACACCTTGACTACTGCACTGCCAATCACCGG
Source organism: Pristiophorus japonicus (assembly GCF_044704955.1). Lineage (NCBI taxonomy): Eukaryota > Metazoa > Chordata > Chondrichthyes > Pristiophoridae > Pristiophorus > Pristiophorus japonicus. The sequence continues at coordinate 190,043,654 of NC_091982.1, read as the reverse complement.
TATGAGTTCCTTAGTGTAAGTACTCAACTTGCCATTGACTGAACTCAGTTTAGGCTTCACAGCCTCAGTGTCCCACAGCTTGTCAAATGTCCTTTGGCTCATTATCAACTGACTCGCACCCGTGTCCAGCTCCATTGATACAGGCACGCCATTCAGCTTCACATTAACAATTATCGGCTGGCTCTTTGCCAAGAACAAATACAGACCATACACTTCCTCCTCGGGTTGTGTATTTGGGCCAGCACTGGACTAGTCATCATCAACAATGTGATGAGCAGCAGCACGCTTGCTCTGTTGTTGGCACATTCTCTGAGGATGCCTCACTTTCGAACAGCTATTACAGGAGTAATGTTTAAACTGACACTGATGAGGCTGATGATTGCTCCCACAATGCCAACAGGATGAAATCAGATTCGTACCAGTTGGTGGACTCTGAGCAGCTACAGGTTTCACATAAACAGTCGAGTAGGTCCTGCCATGAGCAGCTCTGCCAGAAGATGACACAATCTTGTTTACAGTACCTGCCGTGGAGCTCCAACTCTTCGATGATATCTGCCTCAAATTATCATCAGTTGTCATGCATGCCCCCGGGCAGTCATGATGGCCTTTTTCAAATCCAGTTTCTCTTCAGCCAATAACTTCCAAAGAATCACGTCATGTTTGATGCCTATTATGAAGAAATCTCTCAACATGTCTTCCAACATGTTCCCGAACATACACGACTCAGCAAGACGTCGTAGGTCGGCGACGAATCCCGACACATCCTGGCCTTCAGCACGAACATGCGTATAGAAGTGATAGTGTGAGATAATGATCCCCTCTTTTGGCTTAAGATGGTCACACACCAAAACACACAAATCCTCATACTCTTTGTCAGTTGGACGTAAAGGCGAGAGGAGGTTCTTCATGAGGCCGTAAACTTTCTGACCACAAACGGTGAGGAAAACCGCCCTGCGCCAAACTGTATCAGCCTGTCCCTTCATTTTGTTGGCCACAAAATATTGATCCAGGCGGTCAACGAAATCTGCCCAATCCTCGCCATCCACGAATTTGTGAAGAATTCCAATAGTGCCCATTGTACATACGAAGGTTCTTAATTTACCTTGTCGCTAAATGTATTGACTCAAGAGTCTTGTTACTGTAAACTGCACCAGGTGTAAACCTGATCAATCTTTATTCACGTCCAACGTACCCGCGTGACATAGTACCCACGCTTATATACATCCGTGACCACGCACATACAGCCCGATGACCTCCGACAGTAGTGCCCTCTAGGTGTCTGTTGACCCCAGGAATCAATACATAACAAATACAGTCACATTATTCACCCAGTCTTGGTCAGTGTCTCAATTTTACATTATCTGGGGTACATTCTGAAAAAAAGACAAATCTCCTTCAGGTGTACTGCGGTAAGAGGAATCGCTTGCCCTCCACATTTAATGAGAATGATTAATGGTCCCTGTCATCAGGCGATTGCGATATGACAAATAAGAGTCATCAATGCAGGAAGGCTGCCATTCAATGAGAGACAGTCGCGCTACTGCAGGGCAGACATTAAGGCTTGCACTTCAGTCCACTTTTTCTTAGGTCCACCACCGCAGAGTCCCACCCCGATATCACATGTTCCTCAGTGACCTTGCAGTCCATTATATATCTTTTTCCGTCTTCTATACTTGAGGTGATGCTGTTGTCACTATCAGATGCTGCAACCTACCAGAGCATTTTCGCCTATTTACTGTGCACTCACATTTTGTCAATAACTCTGTTCTGCCTGCAATGGTCTAAAAACTCTTGTAGGGTCTTTACCATCTCTTGGAACTCATTGCGGTTTCCCCCACCACACCTTCCCTTCAATGGAGTACTTCTTATTTACATGTCTGAACTCATTCTGTGCAGGTTAAGGTCGATCAGATAACTATTTCTGAGCCTCTGATAATGGTGCAGGGTATGGACACTAACCGGGATGTGCAGCGCTGCATCACTCTGAGCGATTCTTCCTGCTGCCCGATTCACAGCCAGCTCAGTCCACCTTTTTGCCATTGGTCCTTCTGGCGGGCAGGAGCACGATCTTAGAGGATCGTGCACAAGGAAAATCCCTGCTTTTGAGCCTCCGGGATTGGCAGGCGGCAGGAAGTTGTGCCTGTGGTACCTCACTGAGGAATCTCCCGCTGGGCAGGACCTCTGCGGCAGATGGCCAGAACTCTCATCAAGTTCGGGCCCTAGGACATTTGTTCCAATGCTGAAAAAGTTACCATTTCAAAACAAAAATCTTAAGTACATTTTGTGCAGGAAATTTGTGTAGATATATATACATTTTATATCTATCAAAGTGCTATTCTGGAAATTACACTGTACGATATTTACATATGAATGCCTAACCCATTGATATGAAATTGCTTTGTCGATTATTTCAATGGTAGTGCTACATATTTTCATATAAATGAATTCATGCCACTGTTAAAATAGCAAAGTAATGTCATATGAATGAATTAAGTCTCTAAGCACTAATAGGAATTTCTAGATTCCAATTTTTAGGAACTTGTTTGTCCAGTCAATTTATTTTATTTAATGGATGTATTATTGCTTTTGCTTTTTCATGTGAGGGAGGCACTTGACTGATTGTCATAGAGCTGAATTTAAGAATCTGAATGTTGTTGAGATGAATTTGGGTACATCTGATAGAGAATTCCAACAGGCTGCATTTAGACAGGCTGTGAAAACACAGACTCCCATGTCTACGTGTGACTGAGCACATTGCATTAAGTTATCAATCAACTTGACATTTTAGGACCTTTGGGTAGCGAGCCAATTAAAGGTTAAAAGACTATCAAATGAGCCAATAAGGCCAAAGAAGGCGGGTTTTTTTCTGTAAATTGAACCAGGTATAAGTACAGCCATTTTGACCATGTGGTCTCAGAAGGACAAAGGCCTGGCTTAAAGCCAGAAGTTTGTTGCTGCTGCCAAAATAAAGTTACATTAAAACTACAACCGGAGTTCGTATTTCATTGGAAATTAAGAGATCTACCAACATCTATCAGACCCATAGACCTGTGGAGTAGGTAAGTGGGTACGGTAACATAGTGGTTATGTTACTGGACCAGTAATTCAGAGGCCTGGACTAATGATCAAACCTCACCTCGGCAGCTGGGAGAATTTAAATTCAGTTAATTAATTAAATAAATCTGTAATGGTGACCATGAAACTACTGGATTGTCTGAAAAACCCAACTAGTTCACTAATGTCCTGTAGGAAAGGAAATCTGCCATCCTTACCTGGTTTGGCCTGTATGTTGACTCTTGTTGACCAGACTGTGGTTGACTCTTAACTGGTCCTCTGAAATGGCCGAGCAAACCACTCAGTTATACCAAACCGCTACAATAAAATCAGCATTATCTTTTTTCTAATTTGAAGACTTTCTTGTACCAGGAAGGCTGAACAAAACTGGCATTTATTTTCACAGTTACATTGCATTGTTAACATGTCTAAAATAACGAGTGAAGTTTACATTGTGTGTAAAATAGTATTCTAGCACCAGTGGAAATAGGAGCAGCTATTTATGTGACCTCACAAGCAGCAGAAACTAAAGTTGATGCATTCACCTGCACTGATTTATTTGACAATAAAAGTGAGAGCTGGGAAGGACAGTAGCATAAATTACAAAAAATGAATAATACACAAAAGAAAGTTTGAAAAGTGTGAATGATTTACAGCGAAAATATGGATTCTGACTAGTCTAGTACATTGTATTTGTGGCATTTTTTTATTAAAATTTTTTTTTGCTTTGCAAATGCTCTACAGTCACAATGTGTTATGATAGATTACATCTTGTATACACATTGCATTACTTAGTTGGTATATGTTTTATATGATGGAGCATAACAGTGCTTTAACCCAAGCTAGTTGTGAAAAGGAAGTGGACAAACAGCTTTATGTGACTCAATTTCAGTGGAATCCAGTACTAGGCTATTGTTAGAATCTTCCCCGCCCTTCTATGTATAAATATATATAAATACACACACATATACTCTCTCTCTTGTTTGTTTGTGTTATGGCTTATACGGATAAATATAAGGGAACCGATATTGCCCCTTTGCACAAGGCCCATTAGCGCCTCCGGCCGGCGCTAACAGGCCGATAAGTGGTTTGAATCTGGGGGCAGGCTGCGGAAGTGACCCGGCCAGAATTGCCCCGGGATGCCACAGGCGAAAACAGCTTAGTGCCAGCCTTGTGGTTGGTGCCCAGGGCGGTGGCGCACATGGCAATGATGTAATCACTGTGCGCGCCGACCCCTTATCACCCTCGCCAACCCCTTTGCGCCCCGTGGGGGAAATTGCCCCACGGGAGCGCAGCCGGCGCCGGGCGATGCCACTGATAGCTTCACGGGGCGCAAAGCTATCGGTGGCTGGGGCGCTCCGGCCTCCCGGAACAGGGAGGGTCTAGAGCCGCGGCCGTCGCCTTGATTTCATTGTTGGCCAACTCTGGAGTCGGCTCGACAATGGCGGTTGCTGGTGGGCGCCATGGAGCCCAGCCCTAGGCTTCGCAGTGTCCCTCCCCTTTAAGAGAGGGGGAGGGACGTTGCAATGTGTCAGCACGATGCGGCATGTCCACATTGCACAGGCGTCATCATCGCAGTGCTGACTCGGTCAGCACAGCAGTGACTCACAGTGTTCCGCTCCCACCTCCCTCATACCCCGAGAGCGCCCGAGAGCGCCAGCATCATTTTTGAAACTTCAAGTGTTCAATTCCGGGGCTGTTGCGTGCTGCTGCCGACAGGTGATCAAGAATCTGATCATTCAAATTATGCACCCCAAACCCAGCACTGGGCAATTTTGCCCCCAAAGAGTCTCTAGAGTCCACCATAACTCTAGAGACTCTTTGGGGGCAAAATTGCCCAGTGCTGGGTTTAGAGTGCACATGGTGGAGTCTGGCTCAATGGTGGGTTTATTCTCCTTTTAAATTCCTTGAACCATGCTTTTCTTCTATACTTACTCCTTCCCTTCCAGTGTTACTTTCAAAGGAGGATTCAGAGTGGTTATGGCTGGGGATAGAAGTGCTTTTCCAACTGCTGTCACTACATTGGGGTTGTAACAATGGTTCCGATATTTACTGGGCAGGGTTTTGGAGAGGGGGCGAGTAGTTATGGTTGAGGCCCGAACGTCATGGAGTTTTAATATGGTGTGCATGATTTTTTTTAACAGATTCCCCATTGGAAGCCAGCCAGATTGACAGGCTTGGCTGTCTGTCGGGCAGGGAATGCCCAGGAGCCAATAGGTTTAGTGTTTGTAGAGATCGGCGGGGATGGAGGGGTTGGATACAGCATGGTTGGGAGGATCGCATGTAATGGGGTAGAAGATTGTGGGGCTTTGGAGAGAGATATCGGGGGAGAGTCGGAGATAAGGGGTCAGAGAGAGATCGTAGGGCGGTTGAAGATTGTGGAGGGTTAATGATTGTGGGGGGGGTCAGTGATAATGGGGGGGTCAGTGTTGGTGGTTGTTGGGGGGCGGATTATGGTGGGGGGGGCGCGGGGGTGGATGTCTATGGGTTAGCTTGTTGGACCTGGAGGAAACACTCTTGCTCCTCCATGCCCACAAGCAGTGGATCCAGCCCTTCTCACCTCCTTTCACCTGTAGGGTTTCCAGAGGCCTGGGGAACCCGGCCAGCATGGGTTAAAAATAGGTTAAAATAGCTTTAAAAGGTTCAAATGATCAGTCCGCCTCCTGAGAGTGGATTGGTCACCCGCCCTCATTTCATCTCCATTAAAACTGGAAGTGAGCATGTTTTAACATTTTAACTTCCACCCGACCCAAACCTACCCAGTTTTGGGTGCACAATGATTCTGTGTATAAGTGCTGAATGCAATACTTTATTTCCGATGTGCTCCTTTTATAGCTGAGAATTATAAATTAAAGAGAATTATGGGACTACCAGTATCAGAAATTCCAAAGATACATGACAATCCTCCTGTCTTCATTTTTAAAAATGTTTTCCATCATTCTTAGTGGTCTACTTCTGATAGTTATTTTGATTTATTTGTGCCTGTGATATAACTGCCTACAGCTGAGCTTTTAACGTTTTAGACATCAGTATTCTCAAGAGATTGACGTAACCCCAAGTAACAGGAGAAAATCTCATCTCTACCTCTCCCTCCCACCACATTGTAATCAGCACACCAAAAACAGGCTTTGGCCATGTAAATTAACCAAAATGACTTGGCAATAAATGTATTTTAATTTTGTTATGAGTAAACGATGGTGTGGCATTTAATTTCCATCTGTGCTCTCTCTTCAATCTCTAGGAATATCAAAAAACACTTACTTCCCTTCATGGAGGACGATCACTAGTTGGTCATTAAACAATTGACAACTAAATATGCGCTCTTGCCAAGCAGCACAGATGGTGCCCCTCACTGACCTCAAAGATGGTTCTGATATCCTAGATGTATCAAGTTGTATCAAGCTAAATGACAATAATGACAACACATCTGTGGTGAGTGAAAAGATACTATGCAAGCGTTTTTTTTAGAAGAACACATGTACTTTTAGGAGCACACATGGCAGAGAATTACAGACATCATATTAGAAGAGATTACTTATGTAAAAATATTGAAATTGTTATGTATGAATAAAGAGTCTGACCAGATACCCTGAGCTCAAAGTAAATTGTGACCTTAGTCTTTTATTACAGGTCTCCAGAGTGCCTCTCCAGCCTGTGAGGCTTCCTTAAGTACAGATGTTCCCAAGGGATTGTGGGATCCCTTGGGACTCCAGGGCATGAGCCCTCTGGTGTTTACACAAGGTATTTACAGGTTTACATATATAACTGAAACTATGTGTTATCACACAAAATACTTTCTGCACGTGTATAAGAGTCAGATTGCTAATTGCTAATAATACCTAAGGAGAAATGTTTGCACAGTGACTCATTTTGCTATGTTTGGAAATTACATAGAAGAAGGAAATGGGAATGGTTTTCGTCTGCCTCCCGCTCCATTTACACTGAAAAACAGGGTGGTAGGCTGCTGAAACTAGCTGCTGAGTATCAACCTGAGACCTGGCTGACTCCATATTCAGCTGTGCATTGAAAACCCTCCATTTACAATCATGGTCTGTTAGGATTGTCCCTGGGGAATAGGTAGCATTGTCTATGTACTGCAGAAAATACTTTAACATTTTCGGAACTGCTTAACTTAAATAAACAATTTTGATTCAGATACATGTGGGCTTTGCGTGGCAGAGGAGATCACAGCTGAGCTCTGTCTGTCCTCCACCACCACACACTGAGATTAACAAACTCACCGCTGCATTGAGGATTGAACTGAGGCAGCATTTAAAAAATCTATCAACTACCTTCTGATTGTGTCAACATTCTGCCAGCATTAAGCTAAAGTAAAAGATAAAAAAGATTTGCAATTATATAGCATCTTTCGTGACTTCAAGAAGTCTCAAAGTGCCTTACTTTTTTCACATGTGGTCACTGTTATAACGTAGGAAACATGTGGGGCTAGAAATTCAACTCATTTGCGCCAATTGTGCAATTGAAAGTGTGCCATTTACTGAAGCAGTACAAACAGAAATTCTGCAAATCAGGGTAGTTTCCTGTAGTCAGCTATGTGTTAGCAACATCATAATCATTGTGGGAAGATTTACTTTGGTTGAGTCTTCTAGTAAAATTGTAAATACTTTCTTTTAGAGTGTCTTTATGATTTCACTAGAAATTAACAACATAGGAAATCTTCCAGTTATGCTGATGATATCCGTATACATAGTGATCATAGGAAATCTTCCTCCCAGGATTTTCACATCATTGTCGAGAAATTTGATTCTGCCAAAAACAGGCATGGAGGGGCAAGACACACGTTGCACAGGCCTATTTATGTAAACACACGGACCACGCAAAAATTGTGCTAGGACCTCATTATCAAGTGTCAGATGTCCAGCCTAAAATACCCATGCTGCTTATTCATTCACCTGTCTGGGGCTGGGGGGGGGGGGTGGGGGTTGGTGGGAAGGGATGGAGGGCAGTAAATTGGATGTCTCTACTGCCACTTAAAGGCAGTCAGCACCTCTTAAAGGGAAGTGTATGTGGCAGACAGCCAGAAATTTAAAAAAATAAAAAATGGCTGCAGCGGGTTCAGAGACGGCATTCAAGTAGAGTTGGAGGCGTTGATCCAGGTGGTGGGCAGGAAGAGGGAGATGCTGTTCCCTCCAGGGGGCAGAAATCTCTCCAGGCAACAACACCAGCATCAATGGGTAGAGGTTGTTGAAAAGGCCAAGACCAGGTGCTTAGCTTCCAGGACATGGCTGCAATGCTGAAGCAAGTTCAAAGACCTCACTAGAGTTGTCAAGGTAAGAATCCTACTCCTCACCTGAATTACTCTCTCCTCACACCTGCACCACAATACTCACAACATTCCCCTCCCTGTTTCTCTTCACAGTACAGAATCACTGCACCATATTTCACTCCATCTCTTTAGCCTCCACTTAGGCACGCTGTACCTCCAATTCTCACCTCTTGCAATACAACCGCAGTATTCCAGCACATTCTTAAAACAGCTTACAGGGCCGTCACAAGCATAGATTCCCAGAAATCAGAGTCACTTGTGGAACAGAGAAAATAGACCAAAAATGGTCTCAGAGGACAAACCAGCAACTAATCTATATGGAGTGGATGAGTCCTTTAAATAGCGCACCTGCAGGGCGTTAGCGTCATAATTTGCTGGTGAATTTATCATGTGGTGAGTTAGGTGCTTGGCAGACCAATTTCCCAAAATGATCTTAAAACAAAAGCGGAGGGCCCTTATTTAAATTTTGTAATAATGCTTTTTAATATTTTACATGTGCACCCAGGGTGCTTAAGTAGCCACCCAATCCAATATGGCACAGTTCCAGTGTGGGACAGACACGCACTTGCCACCCACCATATATCCTTAGGTGCCCATTTTACTCCTCTTCCGCGGCATGGTTGAATTTCTAGGCCCAGGTATCTCAAAGGTTTGCTGAGATACTTTTTCTGTCAAATATTGATACATTAATGAATGACAAATGTATTTTTTATTCTGTTATTCTGTGATTTCAAATCTGTCAGCTGCAATTTCTTTTGAAAATTATATTGATCACAGAATTGTCTTGAAAATACACTCTCGAGAAATTGCAATTGAAACAATCTCATTTATTGCGTGAGGTGGAAACAGCTTGAGCAGTTTACAGAACTGTTTTGCTATATGTAAGTTAGAGTGGCTTTTTACATTATTATGTCTTTAAACCTTCACATAAGCATGCAATTTAGTTTAACTGCAGCATACTGTCATTTTGCACGGTAGGATTCGTTGCACTGCTACGGCTTCCTCAAGGTTTAATAGCAAGTAAACTTGTTAGCATCGATTTTATATTCATAGCCGAGAACTGGGATGACATTATTATTTAAATAAATGAGTTTTTACTATATTTTTTCGATGAGAGTAGAAATGTAAGTCTCAAAGCAATTATATATTTCATGACTGCTAATGACCGTGTTGTTACCAGAACAATATTTATGCTGTAGCTTCCTGCAGCAGCTGAGGACTGGAATAGGATCGAGAAGAGTACCTGGCAATATGCATCTGTATTCATCATCATAGGCAGTCCCTCGAAACGAAGATGACTTGCTTCCACGCTGAAAAGGGATGAGTTCACAGATGATTCAATGAAGGACCTAATATTCTGGACCCCGAACTACATCTTGAAGGGTGGAAGATGCCTGTGCGTGGATTTTTTTAACGGGTGGTGGCCGTTGCACACCAGCCATCTGTATTATTACATTACCATATGCGGAGTCTATAATATTCTCTGCATTAACTATTAAAATAATTGCAGATGCTCAGGGGTGGGGCGGGGTTGCTTGATGCTGTCATATTGCAAAGGAGCTATATATTTCAGATTCAGCATTATTCTATACATCTCAAAAAGATGTAGAATGGATAAGTGTTATTTAAATATTTCGCCATTTACTAGTGGATCCCCCAGGATGAGGATATTAGTTAGATATGACACTTTTAAGCTTATTTCTTGTGAATACTTCCTATCTGAGATAAATCTCATGTTTCATCCCTGACAAAATTGTGTGTTCTCTCAGCGTTCTCAGCATTAAAGCTCATCTGAATTGAACCCATCAAAATTTGATTTGCAGCACAATCCCAGCCATATGCTATGCTGCCATGTGTGCACCATTAATCAGCAATTATTTTTCATGTTGTTAAGTTTGGCTCTCCTTTTCCCTGACTAATCTGTATGCAAAGTCAAGAACTGTTTATCTTGTGTAAATGTGCATCCAGTTACTGCCTACCCATGCAAACATCCAAGGTCCATGGTCTCATGAGGTAAATCAGGTGGTAATTGTTTTGGAAAACTACATACCCAGTTATCAAATAAAACACCTAAGGGGGCGAAATTGCACCGTGCCCATTTGGAGGCAGCAATCTTCCTGGGCCGAGACATTTACCGCGTCAGTGGAGGGCCGCTCCCGGCTGAGTCCAGAGCCGCACACCGGAGCTCAGCTCCCCGCCAGCAACATCAGCACTACACAGGATGCTCCGCGTAGCACTGATACAGCAAAACACCCCTCCCCTTCAATTAAAGGGGAGGACCACGGCGTGCTCTGCAGTTCCTTTGACAGCTGCCACTGGGCCACCAGGGATGCCCTCGACCGCGCCAATAGCCCGGCACCTATAACGGAGTCCCGGGCTGCAGGATGGTGGAAAAATATGGTGGCCCACACCACAAATGGCCTCCCCTTTAAAGGGTGCCCCAGTGGTAGGTGTCTGTCAACTTTGTGACCCGCAATCCGCGAAGCTGGCGGTGACATCGGCTGGCGACTTCCAATGACATCATCGCCATGCGTGTGCCATCCCGGTGTGCACAACTCTATTGACACACCGGCCCCCCCCCCAGACCTCTGGGGCAATTTCCCCGGAGTTGCTATTGACCCCTTCCCCCAGGCGATAACCTCGTTACACCCCATTAGTGCCCCCCAGAGGCGCTTATGGGCTATATAAAAGGGCAATTTTGCCCTCTAACACTTCCATAGTATTGAATGCTGAAATGATAATCTCACTCATTTGCTAAAGCAATACTGCCCTTCCAGAAAATCTTTACAATAGGAAAGCCTTTCATTTGGAGCATAGCTCATTACCATTTAATTAAAACTGAAAACAAGACAATGTAGCTCCAACTTTCATCATCATGGCATTGTGGGGGTGAGTGTCTATACTCGGATTCTTTGCTCTCCCTCGAAAACAGAAGCTGGCCCATTACCATCAAATGGGATATGCAATCAGGGAGGGGCACCATCTCTGAAAACTTTGGCCTAGAAATTGGGCCACTTACTGCCGCAAGTTTTCACCACGGTCCGGTCGAAAAATGGTGGCTGCCACTCTAACGTCCTTCTGTGGCATGGGACTCTGAAGATGCCATTTTGGTGAGGGCTTTAGCGCTACTGATAACAGTACTGGCCCTGGAAATGTCATCTTCATCTTCTTCGGCAATCCCTCGGAGTCGAGAATGACTTGCTTCCACACTAAAAATGAGTTCTCATGTGACTGATGAGTCCGATGCGGGACCTACAGTCTCTGTCCCAGGTGGGGCAGATGGTGGTTGAAGGGACGTTGGTTGAAGGGATGGGTGGGTGGGGTGCTTGAGTTGTCATGCGCTCCTTTGGCTGTTTGAACTTGACCTCCACTTGCTCCCGGCGAAGAGATTCAAGGTGTTCAGCCCCTTCCCGGATGCTTCTACTCCATTTTGAGAGGTCTTGGGCCAGGGAATCCCAGGTGTTGGTGGGGATTTTGCAGTTTTTCAAGGAAGTTTTAAGAGTGTCCTTGAAGCATTTCCTCTGCCCACCTGGGGCTCGCTTGCCGTATCGGAGCTCCGAATAGAGTGCTTGTTTTGGGGGTCTTGTATCGGAGCTGATCGAACTTGATCAATGCTTCGATGCTAGGGATGTTGGCCTGAGCGAGAACACTGACATTTGTGCGCCTTTCCTGCAATGCATTAGTAGGATCTTCCGGAGGCAGCGTTGGTGGTACTTCTCCAGTGGTTTGAGGTGCATGCTGTACATAGTCCACATCTCTGAAGCATATAGGAGGGCAGGTACTACTGCTCTGTAGACCAGGAGCTTGGTGCCGGGTTTGAAGTCCTGGTCTTCAAACACCCTCTTCCTCCGGTGACTGAAGGCTGCACTGACTCACTGAAGGTGGTGTTGGACTTCATCATCGACGTCTGCCCTCGTTGACAGTAGGCTCCCGAGGTATAGAAAATGGTCCATGTTGTCTAAGGCTTCGTCGTGGATCTTGATAATCGGGGGCAGTACTGTGTGGCGGGAGCAGGTTGGTAGAGGACCTTTGTCTTGCGGATGTTTAGTGTAAGGCCCATGCTCTCATACGTGGAAATGTAAATTAAGGGAGGGTAAACGTTTACGTTTACGTCACCTCAGCAAAGTTAGCATTCAGCAGACTAACTGAGATGCTGTCAGTACCTCTTGAAGGGACATGAGTCATTCAATACTTTTCCCACTTCTCCCGCTCTTTCCTTTTTCTCGTAATCCCTCCCGCACCATTCTCCCCTGTCATCATGCCTCCTTTCATTTCTCCTCTCTCGGATACTCTGCCCGTTCAAATCCCTACCCCAATCCTTCATTACTCTTTGATGTTCCTACTCTCCTGCTGTCATCCCAGGCATGACTCCCTCCTAGATAAGCCTACAGCTTCCCTCTGTGCCTCTCTTGGCATCCTATGAAAAATTTATTACTGATATTTCTTCACTGCTTTCCTCCCTCTGCCTCTGCACCGAGCGAATTCTCATCCTCGGTGATTTCAACCCCATCTCAATTCACTATACTCTCTCTCCTCTGAGTTCACTAGCCTCCTGTAAACCCTAATCTCTCCCTCCATGTAAACTCCCCAACCCATATTCACGGCTAGCCCCTCGACCTTGCCATCTCTCGTGGCCTCAGTACTCCCATCGTATCAATCACAGATAAGGCCATCTCTGACCACTTCCTCATATTGCACTCCACCCACATCCCCCTTCCACCACCCACAACCCTACCTCCTTCTGTGTCTGCCCCTGGAAAAACCTCTCCCGACTCTCTTACAAGTGCACTTATCAACTCCAAACTGTCCAGCCTTTAGCCCTCCATTCACCATTATATCTTTGCAGCTACCGATCTGCTCAATCACTTTCTCTCACCCTGGCTGCTCCCCTTGGTACAGCCCTGATCTTCACTCCCTTAAGTCCAAGCGGCGTAGACTTGAATGGATATGACGGACAACTGGTTTAGCCATTCACCACTAGATCTGACTGGACCACATAAAGCACTGTCGGGTCCCGCTTTCATCTGCCAAAAGCACTCACTATTCCAGAATAATTCTGGAATGTAATTGATATATCCTTACTATATAGTATAAATGCACACGAGGCCCATGCTTGAGAGAAGGTCAGTCTGTGACCTGTCCTTTATTCCTCAGCACTCAAGTGATGGAAGTGGGTGGAGCTTCCCCTTTTATACCTGAAGGTCCAGGTTAGGAGTGTCTCCCACAAGTTCACCATCATTGTTCTCACAGTGCACAACTTAGGTCAGATTATACATGGGTTACAATGCTGGTTGAATACATGACATCACCTCCCCCCCAAAGTCTTATTGGGATCACAGGTTGAGTCTCTCTGGTGCTTTACGCTCTCTTGTAGAGTGCCTGATTTGGGGCTCCGGTTGTTGGGCGCTGGCCTGAGAGTTTGCTGTTTGCGGAGCCTCAGGCGTATCCGGACTGCCCACAGTGACTGGGCTCTCCTCCCTTTGGTTCTGGTGTTCGGTCACCTGTGGTGCAGTGAACTCTATATCGTGTTCTTCCTCTGCTTCTTCTATGGGGTTGCTGAACCTCCTTTTTGTTTGGTCCACGTGTTTGCGGCAGATTTGTCCATTGGTAAGTTTAACTACCAGAATCCTATTTCCCTCTTTGGCAATCACAGTGCCTGCGAGCCATTTGGGCCCTGCAGCGTAGTTGAGGACAAAAACAGGGTCATTGACATCAATAGATCGCGCCCTCGCATTGCTGTCATGGTAGTCATTTTGTGACTGCCGCCTGCTCTCGACAATTTCTTTCATGGTGGGGTGTATAAGGGATAACCGGGTTTTGAGCGTCCTTTTCATCAGCAGCTCTGCGGGTGGAACCCCTAGGAGCGAGTGTAGTCGGGATCTGTAGGCCAACTGGAAGCATAATAAGTGGCTTTGTAGGGAACCCACTTGGATTCTGAGCATCCCCTGTTTGATTATCTGCACTGCTCGTTCTGCCTGGCCGTTTGAGGCCGGCTTGAACGGTGCCATTCTGACATGGTTAATTCCATTGCCTGCCATGAAGTCCTGGAATTCAGTGCTTGTGAAGCACGGGCCATTGTCGCTGACAAAGATGTCTGGTAGACCGTGGGCGGTGAACATTGCCCGTAGACTTTCTACCGTGGCAGAGGATGTGCTTGAATTTAAAATGTCACACTCGATCCATTTGGAGTAGGCGTTTACTACAACCAAAAACATTTTTCCCATGAAAGGACCTGCGTAGTCCACATGGATGCGTGACCATGGCTTGGCGGTCCATGGCCACGGGCTAAGGGGGGCTTCCCTGGTCCCATTGCCCAGCTGGGCACACGTGTTGCACCTGCGAACACAAAGTTCCAGATCTGCGTCTATCCCTGGCCACCAAACGTGTGACCTGGCAATTGTCTTTATCATGACAATGCCCGGGTGCTCATTGTGGAGTTCGCTGATGAACACCTCTCTGCCCTTCTGAGGCATGACTACACGGTTTCCCCACAGTAGGCAATCGGCCTGAATCGAGAGTTCACCCTTGCGCCTGTGAAATGGTTTAAATTCCTCAGGGCATGCCCTGTACGTGGCTGCCCAGTCCCCATTCAGGACACATTTCTTGACTAGAGAAAATAGCAGGTCGCTATTTGTCCAGACTTTAATCTGACGGGCTGTCATGGGTTTGCCTTCGCTTCCGAAAGCTTCAACTGCCATGACCATCTCAGCATTATGCTCGGTAGTCCCCTCAGTGGTGGCTAGTGGGAGCCTGCTGAGTGCATTGGTGCAGTTTTCGGTGCACAGTCTGTGCCGAATTGTATAGTCATAGGCGGCTAACGTGAGTGCCCACCTCTGTATGCGGGCCGATGCGTTTGCATTTATGGCCTTGTTGTCGGCCAAAAGGGACGTTAGGGGTTTGTGATCTGTCTCCAGCTCAAATTTCCTGCCAAACAGGTACTGGTGCATTTTCTTTACCGCATATACATATGCGAGCGCCTCCTATTCTACCATCCCGTAGCCCCTTTCTGCCTGGGACAGACTTCTGGAGGCATAAGCTACCGGTTGCAACTGACCCTTGGCATTGGCATGCTGCAACACACACCCGACACCATAGGACGACGCATTGCACATTAACACAAGTTTCTTACATGGGTCACATAGCGTTAACAGATTGTTGGAACATAACAAATTGCGTGCTCTATTAAAAGCCCTTTCCTGGCTGTCCCCCCAGACCCATTCACGACCTTTGCGTGGGAGCACGTGTAGCGGCTCTAGCAGCATGCTCAATTTGGGAAGAAAGTTACCAAAATAGTTCAGGAGCCCCAGGAACGAACGCAGCTCCATCGTGTTACAGGGTCTGGGTGCTCTCTGGATCGCTTCCGTCTTGGACGCAGTAGGGCTGATCACGTCTGCTGCTACCCTCATCCCCAGGAATTCTACCTCTGGAGCTAGGAAGACACACTTCGCCTTTTTCAGTCACAGCCCTACCCGGTCCAGTCTGCGTAGCACCTCCTCCAGGTTGTGGAGGTGTTCTTCAGTATCGTAACCCATGATGAGGATGTCGTCCTGAAAAACCACCATCCCTGGAATCGACTTCAGGAGGCTTTCCATATTTCGTTGGAAGATCGCGGCGGCCGAGCGAATCCCGAACGGACATCTGTTGTACTCAAACAACTCCTTGTGTGTCGTGATGGTGGTCAGCTTCTTCGACTCACTCGCCAGCTCCTGGGTCATGTAAGCTGAGGTCAGGTCCAATTTTGAAAAAAGTTTGCCACCGGATAGCGTCGCAAAGGGGTCCTCCGCTCTCAGTAGCGGGTACTGGTCTTGGAGTGACACCCGATTCAT
Source organism: Pristiophorus japonicus (assembly GCF_044704955.1). NCBI lineage: Eukaryota > Metazoa > Chordata > Chondrichthyes > Pristiophoridae > Pristiophorus > Pristiophorus japonicus. The sequence goes on along the minus strand of NC_091982.1, from coordinate 190,027,487 downwards.
GGTGGCCTTGTAATCACCACATCTCCTGACCGACCCATCCGCCTTGAGCACCGGCACAATCGGGCTCGCCCAGTCACTGAATTCGACTGGCGAGATGGTGCCTTCCCTCAGCAGGCGGTCCAATTCGCCTTCTATCTTTTCCCGCATCACGTACGGCACCGCTCTGGCCTTGTGGTGTACTGGCCTGGCATCCGGGTTTATGTGAATTACTACCTTGACCCTCATGAAAGTGCCGATGCCGGGTTGAAATAATGAGTCAAATTTGTCCAGGATCTGTGAGCATGATACTCGCTCCACAGAGGAAATTGCATTGACATCGCCCCATTTCCAGTTCAAGACAGCAAGCCAACTCCTCCCCAGTAGTGCGGGACCGTCCCCCGGGACAACCCAGAGTGGCAACCTGTTCTCCGAATCTTTGTGGGTCACGACTACTATGGCGCTGCCTAGCACCGGAATGATCTCCTTTGTATATGTCCATAGCTATGTGTCAATCGGCGATAATTTTGGCCTCCACGCCTTGATCGCTCACAACCTTTCGAACTGTTTGATACCCATCAGGGACTGGCTGGCCCCCGTGTCTAGCTCCATTGATACTGGGATGCCATTGAAGAGCACTTTCATCATTATCAGTGGCGTCCTGGTGTATGAACTGTATATGTGCTCCACATGAACTCGCTGAACTTCAGCTTCTAGCGATTTCCCCCAGCGTTCATTTCTGCAATTTCTGCAGGTATTTTGCTCATCTCTGCAAACTCCGGCTGAGTGTGTGCCTCCATGCCTCCAACATGAGCTGTCGTTGGAAACTAAAAGTCCCTTGCCAGTCGATCGTCCCTGACTGTCCTTGAGTGCGCCATTAACAGGTGTTGATGGCCCCATTACTGGCCGCATTGTCCCTTGCAATTGGATGAATCACCATTCAGCTTGCCATTGTCTCTGTCGAACTCCCCCTTTGGGTTCAACTACATGTTGGGCATGCCTGATTGCCCTTGTCTGCCTGGAGAACTGTGTGCTGCTTTAACAATGTTGAATCTCTGTCCGAACCTTTCCTTAACAAAGTACCTCTTGGCTGTTCTGTTAGTGGCCATGCTCGTGTGGTTTAAATCCCAGTTTCTTGTTGCCATTGATACGTCCTTACTATACAGTATAAATGCACACGAGGCCCATGCTTGAGAGAAGATCAGTCTGTGACCTGTCCTTTATTCCTTCGCACTCAAGTGATGGAAGTGGGTGGAGCTTCCCCTTTTATACCTGAAGGTCCAGGTTAGGAGTGTCTCCCACAAATTCACCACCTTGTGGTCATTGTTCTCACAGTGTACAACTTAGGTCAGATTATACGTGGGTTACAATGCTGGTTGAATACATGACAGTAATGATAAACCCTGGCTTCTATTCTCCAGTGCTAACCATCTTTTTAAACACCTCGTCCCAATCTCCACCCTCACCTCCGACAATAAGTGTGAGGAGCTCATGGACTTCTTTGTCTCTAAGATTGAGACCATCCGTTCAGCTGCCTCTGCCTCATTCCTTCATTCCCCTAGCCCACTGGGCCAAACTTCCTCTAAGGAAGCCCCTGCCCGAGCTCTGACCTAACATCTTTCTCCAGTTTCTCTCCAATCTCCCCTCATGACTTTTCCGAGCTCATCCTGTCCATGAGACCCACTTCCTGCTCCCTTGACCCTATTCCCACCAAACTGCTGACCACCCAACTTATTTATCTGGTTCCCATGTTAGCTGAAATTGTTAACAGTTCGCTCTCCTCAGGTACTGTCCCCCTCTCCTTCAAATCTGCCATCATCACTCCTCTCCTCAAAAAACCAACCCTTGACCCTCTATCCTTACAAACTACTGCCCCATCTCCAACCTCCCTTTCCTCTCCAGTCCTTGAATGTGTTGTCGCCGCCAAAATCCGTGCCCATCTTTCCCGCAATTTCATGTTTGAATCCCTCCATCCGGTTTCTGTGCCTGCCACAGTACCGAAACAGCTCTCATCAAAGTCACAAATGATATCCTTTGTGACTGTGACAAAGACAAACTATCTCTCCTCGTCCTTCTTGATTTGTCTGCAGCCTTTGACATGGTTGACCACTTCTCCAACGCTGCTCCACTGTCGTCCAACTGGGTGGGACTGCACTTGCTTGGTTCCATTCTTATCTATCTAATCGTAGCCAGAGAATCACCTGCAACAGCTTCTCTTTCCACCCCACATCGTTACCTCTGGTGTCTCCCAAGGATCTATCCTTGGCCCCCTACCATTTCTCATCGACATGTTGCCCCTTGGTGACATCATCCGGAAACACAGCATCAGTTTCCATATGTAAGCTGATGACACCCAGCTCTACCTCACTACCACTTCCCTCGACCACTCCATGGTCTCTAAATTGTCAGACTGCTTGTCCGACATCCAGTTCTGGATGAGCAGAAATGATCTCCAATTGAATATTGGGAAAACCAAAGCGATTGTTTTTGGTCCCTGCCACAAACTCCGTTCCCCAGACACTGACTCCCCAACTCCTGTCTGAGATGAAGGGGATGTCACATGAAGAAAGGTTGAGCAGGTTGGGACTATACTCATTGGAGTTTAGAAAAATGAGAGGTGATCTTATTGAACCATATAAGATTCTGAAGGGGCTTGACAGGGTAGATGCAGAGAGGATGATTGCCCTCCTGGGGGAATCTAGAACTAGGGGGTATAGTTTCAAAATAAGGGGTCACCCATTTAGGTCATAAATGAGGAGGAAGTTCTACACCAGGGAGTTGTGGAGGCTGGGTCTTTGAATGCAGGTTGAGCATCCGAAATTTGGAGTTCCGAAATTCGGAATTTTCCAGGTCGATCCGTGGTGGGGTCGTCCAGAATCCAGAAAATGTTCCGAAATCCAGACATTTTTTGAAACTAATTACCACTGCGAGTTGGGCCTAGGGAGGGGGAAAAACACCCTCCCAAAATTCCATAAACCAAAAAATAAAAATTCACAAAAAATTCACATAACCCTTATCTACTCAATCGCTGAAAAAGAATTAAAAAATTAAAACTTTAACTTACCTTTTTTGCAGGTCTTCAATGCAGATTTTCCCCATCTGCTGACCCCTGACCCGGAACTCCCGACCCCTGAACCACAGCCGATGCTGCCGAACCTGGAACCGGCGACACCACTGCTCTGCCGCAGGACTCCCCAGGCTCTGCTGCCGGACCCCCTCACGCTCCACCGCCGGACTCCCCAGGCTCCACAATCAGACTCCCCAGGGCCCCTCCCCTGGACTCCCCAGGTCGCCACCCCCCCCCCTTACCTCAGCCCAGGTGTTTCTAGATTCGGAAAGTCAGAAAGACGTTCCGAAAACCGTACATACCTGAAATCCCGAAAGGCCTTGTTCCGGAGGTTTCCGTATTTCGGATGCTCTACTTGTATAGTTAAGGTAGAGATAGACCAATTTTTGAATGATAAGGGAGTCAATGTTTATGGGAAACGGGCGGGGATGTGGAGTTGAGGCCATGATCAAATCAGCCATGAGCTTCTTGAATGGCGGAGCAGGCTCGAGGGACCAAATGGCCTACTCCTGCTCCTATTTCTTATTGTTCTTATGTACTTATGTATGTTCTGAGGCTGAACCAGACAGTGCGCAATCTTGGTGTCATGTTTGACTCTGAAATGAGCTATCGACCACATATCTGCAGCCTAACTAAGACCGCCTATTTCCACTTCCGTAACATCGCCCATCTCCGCCCTTGGCTCAGCTCATCCACTGGTGAAGCCCTCATCCATGCCTTTGTTACGTCAAGACTTGACTATTCCAACACACTCTTGGCTGGCCTCCAACATTCTACCGTATGTAAATTAGAGGTGATCCAAAATTCGGCTGCCCGTGTCTAACTCGCACTAACTGCTCACCCATCATTGCTGTGCTCACTGAACTTCATTGGCTTCCGGTTAAGTAATGCCTCGATATCAAAATTCTCATCCTCATTTTAAAATTCCTCCATGGCCTCGCCCTTCCCTATGTAATCTCCTCCAGTCCTACAACCCCACGACATGTCTGCGCTCCTCAAATTCTGGCCTCCTAAGCATCCCTGATTTAATCGTTCAACCATTGGTGGCCGTGCCTTCTGTTGCCTAGGCCCCAAGCTTTGGAACTCCCTGCCTAAACCTCTTCGCCTCTCTCCCTCTCTTTCCTCCTTCAAGACGCTCCTTAAAACATACCTCTTTGACCAAGCTTTTGGTCACCTGCGCTAATTTCTACTTATACGACTCGGTGTCACATTTTTATCGTATAATAATCCTGTGAAGCACCTTGGGATGTTTCACTACGTTAAAGGTGATATATAAATACAAGTTGTTGTTTTTGACACATTCATCTTTCAGGTAAGTTTGGATTTAAACTTTTGAACAAGATTTTTTTATTTTATTGAAATAGTGATTGGGGCAATATATGTTAAAAGTTTTTCAAGTATGCAGGTAATGAAGGTCATGCTGTTGGATGCTAACAAGGCCGTGGATAGTAAAGGAAGGCCTCAGAGAAGGCAGAAAATGCTGGAAATACTCTGCAGGTCACGCAACATCCATGGAGAGAGAAACAGAGTTCACGTCTTAGGTTGAGATGCTGCCTGACCTGCTGAAAATTTCCAGCATTTTATGGTTTATTTAAGATTTACAGCATCCGCTCGCAGAGGGAAGAGGAAGACGCTGAAGAGGAAGAAACAAAAGAGGAAGAAGCAGAAGAGGAGAAAGCAGAAGAAAGGATACACGCAGTCAGCCCCTTTCACCAGATATTCAGGATGGAATCATTCACCTGCGGTACCAGTGATTAAACCCAAATTCCACTTTCAACATTAGTGGGAAAGCGGGTTGTGTAGAGGACACAGAGAGGCTGCAAAGAGATTTAGATAGGTTAAGCGAATGGGCCAAGGTTTGGCAGATGGAATACAATGTCGGAAAATGTGAGCTCATCCACCTTGGGAAAAAAAAACAGTAAAAGGGAATATTATTTGAATGGGGAGAAATTACAATATGCTGCGGTGCAGAGGGACCTGGAGGTCCTTGTGCATGAAACTCTTTTAGAGTCTACCTGCAAAACATAAACATTAAACTGTGCCACCCGACCTGGGTGACACACCAGACATTTACAAGGCCCTTTTTTCCTTTTTTTGGTTTTTTTTGTGTGTTTTTTTTTTTTTTTTTTGGGCACTAAAATCACAATTTCTCCGGTGCCCCCTATAAAAGGGAAGGGGACACTAAAAGCACCGGCAATTAAAACAAATTAAACTTTAAAATGTAAAATCAAATTAAAATTTGGTTGCCGGGCGTGATGATGCACTCCAGTCCCTCCGGTGCCCACCTCTCGCGGAAGGCCGCGAGCGTACCGGTGGACACCGCGTGCTCCATCTCCAAGGACACCCTGGACCGGATGTAAGAGCGGAAGAGAGGCAGGCAGTCAGGTTGAACGACCCCCTCGACCGCCCGCTGCCTGGACCGGCTGATGGCACCCTTGGCCGTGCCCAGGAGCAGTCCTACGAGGAGGCCTTCGGACCTACCCGCTCCCCTCCGCACAGGGTGCCCAAAGATCAGGAGAGTGGGACTGAAGTGCAGCCAGAATTTCAGGAGCAGCCCCTTCAAATAGTGGAACAGGGGCTGCAACCTTGTGCACTCCATAAAAACATGGAACACGGACTCCTCCAGACCGCAGAAATTGCAGGCGGCCTGGGAGTCCGTGAACCGGCTTAAAAATTTGTTGCACGGCACTGCTCCGTGCACCACCCTCCAGGCCAAGTCCCCGATGAATAGTGGGAGGACCCCTGCGTAGAGTGCCCTCCATCGGGGACCCCCGCCTCCTCCGGACGGCAAGATGGTACGCCATGGCGTGTCCGGACGGCCGGCGAGGATGGCAAAGTTGAGGGTGTGCAGGAGCAGCCCGTACAGGAAACCCCTCCGCGCGGAACTGAAAGGCACGGAGGGGATTTCCCCGAGGCGGCTCAAGTTGTGAGGCGCCGGCCCCCGAGGGAGGTTCCGGGGTTTGGCGCCGATGAGGAATTCCGTCCGGACGGGGGTCAGTTCGGACGGGATCTCCCCACGTGCTTGAGCCTCCTCGATGCACCTAACGGAGTCAGGGCCCAGAGCTGTTTTTAGCGACTCGATGGCATCGGCCGCGTGGCGGACGTTGGCAGAATTTAGGCGCCGCGCCAGCGTGACTGGCGCCATCCAGCCCGCTCCTCCGCCATCGAGCAGGTCCCTGACCCTGGTCACCTCACCAGCCACAGCCCTCTCTTCCGACCGCCACATAAAACCTCGGCCGTGGAGGTACGGATTCCCGAGCAGCGGCTCCTGCAGGACGGCCGCCACTCCAGCCGGTGGAGAGCTGCGCTTGGTGGAGACTTTGTTCCAGACCCTGATGAGTTCCCTGTAAAAGACAGGCAGCTCCCGGAGGGCGGTCCTGGCACCCCCCAAGTTCACAAACAGGAGCTGCGTGTCATAATTGAGGTCGAGCTGCTGGCGGAAGAAATACCTCGCCAGAGCACACCACCTAGGAGGGGGCTCGACGTAAAGGTATCTCTGCAGGGTCTGAAGACGGAAAGTCGCGAGCTGGGCGCTGACGCACACCAACGACTGACCGCCCTCCTCAAGCGGGAGACTCAAGACCGCGGCAGAGACCCAGTGCTTCCTGTTGTTCCAGAAGAAGTCCACCAGCTTCTTCTGTATCTTGGCGACAAACGCAGGGGGAGGGGTCAAAGTGACCAGCCGGTACCACAGCATTGCGGCCACCAGCTGGTTTATAACTAGCGCTCGACCCCTGTAGGACAGCACTCGGAGCAGTCCTGTCCAGCGCCCTAGGCGAGCGGCGACCTTGGCCTCCAGCTCCTGCCAGTTCGCTGGCCAGGCTCCCTCGTCGGGGCTAAGGTAGACTCCCAGATAGAGGAGATGGGTCGTGCTCCAGGCAAAAGGCCTGAGCTCCTCCGGCAGGGAGTCCACCCGCCACTGACCCACCAGGAGTCCGGAACATTTCTCCCAGTTGATCCTGGCGGAGGACGCGGCCGAGTAAATCTCCTGGCACTCACGCATCCTCCGCAGGTCAGCGGGATCCTCTACCGCGAGGAGCACGTCATCGGCGTAAGCCGAGAGGACGACCTCCACGCCCGGCCCTTGCAGAGCCAGTCCCGTCAACCTCGTCCGCAAGAGGCGCAGGAAAGGCTCCACGCAAACGGCGTATAACTGGCCGGACATGGGGCATCCCTGGCGCACCCCTCTCCTAAAGCGAAGGGGCGCCGTCAAGGACCCGTTAACCTTAATCAGACACTCCGCGGCGGCGTACAAAAGTCGGATCCGGGCGACGAAATGCGTCCCGAACCCGAAAGCGCGCAGAGTTCCGAGCAGATAGTCGTGATCCACCCTGTCGAACGCCTTCTCTTGGTCGAGGGATAGGAAGGCGACCGACAGACCAGCCTCCTGGGAGCAATGGATGAGGTCCCGGACCAGATGGATGTTGTCGTGGATCGTCCGGCCCGGGACCGTGTATGACTGGTCGGGGTGGATCATGTGGTCCAGCACGGCACCAAGGCGAGCAGACATCGCCCTGGCGAAGATTTTGTAGTCCGTGCTGAGGAGGGAGACCGGGCGCCAGTTCTTAAGGAGGCGGAGATCGCCCTTCTTAGGCAGCAGGACGATGACTGCCCTGCGCCAAGAGAGGGGCATCTCTCCGGTCGCCAGACTTTCCCCCAGGACCCGCGCGTAGTCGCTCCCCAGGACGTCCCAGAACGCCCTGTGGAACTCCACGGTCAGCCCGTCCAGCCCCGGGGATTTTCCCCTCGAGAGCCGGGCGAGGGCACCGGTCAGCTCCGCCAGGCTTAGCGGAGCTTCCAGATTTTCGGCGCCCTCCGGGCCGACCTTCGGCAGGTCCTCCCACAAAACTCTACGCGCTTCCTCGCTGGACGGATCCGGAGAGAACAGAGCCCCGTAATATTCACGGACCCTGTTGTTGACGCCCTCCGGATCCGAGACGAGAGAGCCGTCGTCGGCCAGCAGCGTCAAGAGCTGCTTACGGACACTCTGTCTTTTTTCCAGCGAGTAGAAGAAGGGGGAGCCCCGGTCCAGATCCCGCAGGAACCGGATCCGCGACCTCACGTACGCGCCTCGGGACCCGACGAGCTGCAGGTCCTTCAGCGCGGCCTTCTTCGCTTCGTACACCGTCCGCAGGGCCGGGTCCTGGACGACTTGACCGAGACGGGCTTCCAGGTCGAGCACCTCTTTTTCTAGGCGCCCGACTCTGGCCGCCCGCCTCTTGGTCGACCCCCTCGCGTACTCTTGACAGAAGACGCGGACGTGAGCCTTGCCCACGTCCCACCATAGCCTCAAGGAGGGGAAGCCCCCCTGCTTCCTTCTCCAGTCGGACCAGAATCGACGGAACGAGTCCTGGAACCGCACGTCCTCCAGCAGCCGGTTGTTAAAGTGCCAGTACGCGGACTCCGTCCTCGCGCGGAGCGAAGCGAGCTCCGCCCACACCAGGTGGTGGTCCGAACACGGCACCGGCCGCATGGAGGCCGCCGGGACGCAGGAAACGTACGCCCGAGACACGTAAAGGCGGTCGACTCTAGACCATCCAACTCCAGGCCTCACCCAAGTAAAGGCGCTGGAGTCGGGGTGGAGATTTCGCCAGACGTCCACCAAGTCGAAGGACCCGACCAGGTCCCTCAACTTCTCCATCGCCGTCATGCACTGCGGGGCACCGGAGCGGTCCCTCGCCTCGAGGGTGCAGTTAAAATCCCCCCCGAGGACAATGCAGTCGCCGACGTCGACGGAGCCAAGAAGAGCGGACACCTCTTCAAAGAAGCGCGTTTGCTGCGGGCCGGGATGAGGGGCGTACACGTTCACGAGATGGAGCGGCACGTCCCCCAGGCGAACCGTTACGTGCAGCAAGCGGCCTGGCACGGGCTCCTCGACCCCCAAGATCTCCGGCTGAAAATGCGGGCCCAGCAAGATGGCCACCCCACTAGAAATGGCGGTGAGGTGGCTCATGCGGACCTCTCCTTGCCATTCCAGGAGCCACGTGGCTTCGTCTCCCGGAACGGTGTGGGTTTCTTGCAGGAAGCACACCGCATATTTCCCCTCCCGCAGGAGCGAAAAATTGTCAAATCTACGGCGTGCCCCTCTGCCGCCGTTGATGTTGAGGCTGGCTATGGTTATCTTCATGGCAGAAGCATAGTGCAACCTCTACCTTAGCCTATTGTGGGGGAGGGAGCGGAGTCTTTTGTTGAACTCCGCTCCCTCCGCAGCCCAGCGAGGAGTCCCTCGAGCTCGCGCAGCTCAAGGTGCTGCTCCTTTGTCAAGGGCCCGCCCGCGGCCAAGGTTTTAACGGCGGCGCGGACGGACCCCTTGATCAGCTCCGGCTCGGACCATTTTTCCAGGGCCAGTCGGGCTTGGTCGCGGCGACCCCGGCTCTGACCAAAAAGTCCCGGAGTTCCTTTGCAGGAATGAGGAGGGCCTCAGCGGCGGCCGCGAGCAGATCCACCGCCTCACTGGCGGTGGTCTCTAGGTCTTCACCCGCGTCCCCCACCGAGTCCCCGTCCTCCTCCGGGAGGTGGCCGCCAGCAGCCAGCCCATCGACCGCACAAGGTACGGCAAATGAACCGGCCGCTCCAACCGGCCCTGGCACTGCCCCGATCCCACCCCCAGGATCGTCGGCAGAGGAGTCCCCACTGGGCTCTTTTAAAAATGGTGCTGGGTCGGGAAATGACAGCGGAAGGGGTTCCCCCTCCGCCCCAGGAACCGGAGAACAAGGAGAGACCCGGCCATAGGAAATCCCCAGGCCCTCCAAGTGCTCCAGCTCCAAAGTAAGGGGCGAGGGTGGGTGTTCCTCCCCCTCCCCGCTGCCACCCCCCGGCCCAGCATCTACAGTGTCATAATTATTTGTTTGTATTTCTGCCGGGTCGAGCGACTCCCGGGGGAAGTTGGATAATAGCTGGGCGGGCTCAGGTTCGGCCTTTTCGGCCCCGCCCGCCTCGGTCCCCGGGACGCTCGACCCGGCGGCTACGCATTCTTCCACTGGCCCCACGCCCCCCACGACAGGCAGATCTTCCACGCCCTCCCCAGGAGGCAGCGGCTGGGCAGCCTCGACTGCCTCACCCTCCCCGGGGAAAGACTCCTCACGCCTGCAGCGCAATTTGGGGGCGCTGGTGGGGGACGCGGGACACGCGGCGGGCACCGCCTCCTCCGCGGAGGGATGTTGTTCCCCCTCCGCCTCATTTGGGCGGTGCCTCTTTTTGTTCCTGGGGGCGCGCGGAGTCAGGGAGACCTCCATGTCTGCCGAGGCCTCCCGCTCCGCCCCCCCCTTTTCCTTTTCTTGCCCGCGCCTGGGCCCCTCTGTGGTGTTATTCAAGGGCCCGGGCACGGGCTCGGGGCACCCCGCGCTCGCCGGTGACTGGGTTGGGCTGAGCGCGGTGGTCAGACTTTCCGGCGCACCGAGGGGACCCGCCTCTAGATGTTTCTCCTTCTTCCGCGCCTTCTTTCCGCTCGGACGCTCTCCCTCCCCCCCGCCGGAGGCCCTGAAAACAAAGGCCTCCAACGATGCCCGCGCACCCATGGCTCCCGGCACGCGGACGCAACTAGGGGGAGGGGTGGCGGCGGCGCCAGCTATGGCCGCCTTCGGTGGTTTGGCGGCCTTGGAGGCGGGGCAGTTCTTGCGAACGTGCCCCACCTCCCTGCAGGCATGGCACCGCACGCCGTCCGACGTCCAGAAGACGCGGTAGGCAGTCCCCTCGTGCACCACATTAAAGTGCCCTTCTGTCACGTCCTCCCGCGCCAGCCGGACAAAGAGCTGGCGGCGGAAGGAGAACACGTGGCGCAGGCTGTTCTCCCTGAGGCCGAGCGTTATGGGGTTGATCCCCGACCTTACCTCCCCCAGTTGGTGTAGGTGAGGGAGGAGGAGCTCAGCGGAAACAAAGGGCGGGACGTTTGACACGATGACCCTCTGCGCGGTGGCCTCGAGAGGGTCCACCGGCAGGAACGTCCCGCCCACCGTGAGCCCCTTTTCAAGGGCCAGGGACACCGCCCGCTCCGACCCCAGGAAGAACACGGCCTTCCCAGACATCTTGGAGGCTGCGACAATGGCCGAGGGGCCGACTACCCCAGCCATCGCCCGCACGCACTCCTCGATGGTCATTGTGGGGTGAGTGTAGCTCTTGACCCCGTGTTTTTTAGTAATGAGTTTGAATGGTGGCAGGGCAGCAGGTGGCGCAGGAGGTGCCGTGGATGTAGACACCGCCTGCGCATACGTCCTTGCTGGCCCTGCCACCGGCGTGGATGGGGTCGCCATCACGGGGTCCCTTTAAGGGCTACACCCACCCCAAAGTCACAGGCCTTAATGGTCTTAATTAGGCCTCTTATCTAAAAGACTGAAGCAGAGGAGCTCTTAACGAGGTACTTCTCCCCTCGTTGACAATTGGGGAGAGGCCTTGCTCCCTCTGCTCAGTTGTCTTGATTGGGTTTTGTTTTTTTTTTAAAATTAGGAAGAAAAAGGGGCCTCAGAGAGAGAGGGGAGAAACAGAGGGTAACGGAGAAAGAGAGAGGGGGGTGGGAAGGGGGGGGGTGCGAGGGCAGGTCTCCCCTCGCAGCTGTGGGTGGGTGCACTCCCCAGATGGCAAAACACAAAAGTCTTTGGGGTGGTCTTCAGGTGGGGGGAGAAGATGTCTTCACCTGGGGTAGCTGGAGCCACCAGGCACTCCCAACGATCTTTAATTGGGTGATTGAGAAAAACAACAATCTTCAGCCTGGTAGCTCCAGCTATCCCAGGCTAGGCAAATGTGGGGGGGGTGGGGGGGGTTCCAATTGTGGGGGGGGCCTAGTTGTAAGCAAGGCCCCCACACACACTACCACACTCACACACACCCCCCGCGATGTTCCGGCCCTCAGTGGTCTTCTTTCCTCCCCCCACCGATACAACAAAGTCTGTTTGAGGAAATGCACCCACACCCACCTGTAGAATGTTGGGTCTCCCTCCTTCCACACTGGATGTTGTTGTGGTTTTTCCCCCTCTCTCCAACTCCTTGCAGAATGGTAAAAAGATGTTTAAAGTTTTCTGTTCTCCTCCTCTCCCTCTGGATGAAAGTGGTGGTGAAGCCCCTTTCTTCCTTCTCTTCCTGGGCTGGTCTCAGGGCTCTCCAGGCAGGAGCTCAAGTTGCTAGCTGCTTCCCTCACTGCTCACAGCTCCAACTGAGCAGGACACGCCTCCACTGCTCCACAATTGGTCCTTGTGCATGAAACTCTTTTGAGTTCACCTGTGAAAACATAAAAACAATAAACGGTGCCACCCGACCTGGGTGACACTCCAGACATTTTCAAGGCCCTTTTTTTCCCCCCTTTTTTTTTTTTTTTTGTGTTTTTCTTTTTTTTTTTTTTGTTTTTTTTTTTTGGGCACTAAAATCACAATTTTCCCCAGTGCCCCCTATAAAAGGGAAGGGGGACACTAAAAGCACCGGCAATTAAAACAAATTAAACTTTAAAACGTAAAATCAAATTAAAATTTGGTTGCCGGGCGTGATGATGCACTCCAGTCCCTCCGGTGCCCACCTCTCGCGGAAGGCCGCGAGCGTACCGGTGGACACCGCGTGCTCCATCTCCAAGGACACCCTGGACCGGATGTAAGAGCGGAAGAGAGGCAGGCAGTCAGGTTGAACGACCCCCTCGACCGCCCACTGCCTGGACCGGCTGATGGCACCCTTGGCCGTGCCCAGGAGCAGTCCTACGAGGAGGCCTTCGGACCTACCCGCTCCCCTCCGCACAGGGTGCCCAAAGATCAGGAGAGTGGGACTGAAGTGCAGCCAGAATTTCAGGAGCAGCCCCTTCAAATAGTGGAACAGGGGCTGCAACCTTGTGCATTCAATAAAAACATGGAACACGGACTCCTCCAGACCGCAGAAATTGCAGGCGGCCTGGGAGTCCGTGAACCGGCTTAAAAATTTATTGCACGGCACTGCTCCGTGCACCACCCTCCAGGCCAAGTCCCCGATGAATAGTGGGAGGACCCCTGCGTAGAGTGCCCTCCATCGGGGACCCCCGCCTCCTCCGGACGGCAAGATGGTACGCCATGGCGTGTCCGGACGGCCGGCGAGGATGGCAAAGTTGAGGGTGTGCAGGAGCAGCCCGTACAGGAAACCCCTCCGCGCGGAACTGAAAGGCACGGAGGGGATTTCCCCGAGGCGGCTCAAGTTGTGAGGCGCCGGCCCCCGAGGGAGGTTCCGGGGTTTGGCGCCGATGAGGAATTCCGTCCGGACGGGGGTCAGTTCGGACGGGATCTCCCCACGTGCTTGAGCCTCCTTGATACACCTAACGGAGTCAGGGCCCAGAGCTGTTTTTAGCGACTCGATGGCATCGGCCGCGCGGCGGACGTTGGCAGAATTTAGGCGCCGCGCCAGCGTGACTGGCGCCATCCAGCCCGCTCCTCCGCCATCGAGCAGGTCCCTGACCCTGGTCACCTCACCAGCCACAGCCCTCTCTTCCGACCGCCACATAAAACCTCGGCCGTGGAGGTACGGATTCCCGAGCAGCGGCTCCTGCAGGACGGCCGCCACTCCAGCCGGTGGAGAGCTGCGCTTGGTGGAGACTTTGTTCCAGACCCTGATGAGTTCCCTGTAAAAGACAGGCAGCTTCCGGAGGGCGGTCCTGGCACCCCCCAAGTTCACAAACAGGAGCTGCGTGTCATAATTGAGGTCGAGCTGCTGGCGGAAGAAATACCTCGCCAGAGCACACCACCTAGGAGGGGGCTCGACGTAAAGGTATCTCTGCAGGGTCTGAAGACGGAAAGTCGCGAGCTGGGCGCTGACGCACACCAACGACTGACCGCCCTCCTCAAGCGGGAGACTCAAGACCGCGGCAGAGACCCAGTGCTTCCTGTTGTTCCAGAAGAAGTCCACCAGCTTCTTCTGTATCTTGGCGACAAACGCAGGGGGAGGGGTCAAAGTGACCAGCCGGTACCACAGCATTGCGGCCACCAGCTGGTTTATGACTAGCGCTCGACCCCTGTAGGACAGCACTCGGAGCAGTCCTGTCCAGCGCCCTAGGCGAGCGGCGACCTTGGCCTCCAGCTCCTGCCAGTTCGCCGGCCAGGCTCCCTCGTCGGGGCTAAGGTAGACTCCCAGATAGAGGAGATGGGTCGTGCTCCAGGCAAAAGGCCTGAGCTCCTCCGGCAGGGAGTCCACCCGCCACTGACCCACCAGGAGTCCGGAACATTTCTCCCAGTTGATCCTGGCGGAGGACGCGGCCGAGTAAATCTCCTGGCACTCACGCATCCTCCGCAGGTCAGCGGGATCCTCTATCGCGAGGAGCACGTCATCGGCGTAAGCCGAGAGGACGACCTCCACGCCCGGCCCTTGCAGAGCCAGTCCCGTCAACCTCGTCCGCAAGAGGCGCAGGAAAGGCTCCACGCAAACGGCGTATAACTGGCCGGACATGGGGCATCCCTGGCGCACCCCTCTCCTAAAGCGAAGGGGCGCCGTCAAGGACCCGTTAACCTTAATCAGACACTCCGCGGCGGCGTACAAAAGTCGGATCCGGGCGACGAAATGCGTCCCGAACCCGAAAGCGCGCAGAGTTCCGAGCAGATAGTCGTGATCCACCCTGTCGAACGCCTTCTCTTGGTCGAGGGATAGGAAGGCGACCGACAGACCAGCCTCCTGGGAACAATGGATGAGGTCCCGGACCAGATGGATGTTATCGTGGATTGTCCGGCCCGGGACCGTGTATGACTGGTCGGGGTGGATCATGTGGTCCAGCACGGCACCAAGGCGAGCAGACATCGCCCTGGCGAAGATTTTGTAGTCCGTGCTGAGGAGGGAGACCGGGCGCCAGTTCTTAAGGAGACGGAGATCGCCCTTCTTAGGCAGCAGGACGATGACTGCCCTGCGCCAAGAGAGGGGCATCTCCCCGGTCGCCAGACTTTCCCCCAGGACCCGCGCGTAGTCGCTCCCCAGGACGTCCCAGAACGCCCTGTGGAACTCCACGGTCAGCCCGTCCAGCCCCGGGGATTTTCCCCTCGAGAGCCGGGCGAGGGCACCGGTCAGCTCCGCCAAGCTTAGCGGAGCTTCCAGATTTTCGGCGCCCTCCGGGCCGACCTTCGGCAGGTCCTCCCACAAAACTCTACGCGCTTCCTCGCTGGACGGATCCGGAGAGAACAGAGCCCCGTAATATTCACGGACCCTGTTGTTGACGCCCTCCGGATCCGAGACGAGAGAGCCGTCGTCGGCCAGCAGCGTCAAGAGCTGCTTACGGACACTCTGCCTTTTTTCCAGCGAGTAGAAGAAGGGGGAGCCGCGGTCCAGATCCCGCAGGAACCGGATCCGCGACCTCACGTACGCGCCTCGGGACCCGACGAGCTGCAGGTCCTTCAGCGCGGCCTTCTTCGCTTCGTACACCGTCCGCAGGGCCGGGTCCTGGACGACTTGACCGAGACGGGCTTCCAGGTCGAGCACCTCTTTTTCTAGGCGCCCGACTCTGGCCGCCCGCCTCTTGGTCGACCCCCTCGCGTACTCTTGACAGAAGACGCGGACGTGAGCCTTGCCCACGTCCCACCATAGCCTCAAGGAGGGGAAGCCCCCCTGCTTCCTTCTCCAGTCGGACCAGAATCGACGGAACGAGTCCTGGAACCGCACGTCCTCCAGCAGCCGGTTGTTAAAGTGCCAGTACGCGGACCCCGTCCTCGCGCGGAGCGAAGCGAGCTCCGCCCACACCAGGTGGTGGTCCGAACACGGCACCGGCCGCATGGAGGCCGCCGGGATGCAGGAAACGTACGCCCGAGACACGTAAAGGCGGTCGACTCTAGACCATCCAACTCCAGGCCTCACCCAAGTAAAGGCGCTGGAGTCGGGGTGGAGATTTCGCCAGACGTCCACCAAGTCGAAGGACCCGACCAGGTCCCTCAACTTCTCCATCGCCGTCATGCACTGCGGGGCACCAGAGCGGTCCCTCGCCTCGAGGGTGCAGTTAAAATCCCCCCCGAGGACAATGCAGTCGCCGACGTCGACGGAGCCAAGAAGAGCGGACACCTCTTCAAAGAAGCGCGTTTGCTGCGGGCCGGGATGAGGGGCGTACACGTTCACGAGATGGAGCGGCACGTCCCCCAGGCGAACCGTTACGTGCAGCAAGCGGCCTGGCACGGGCTCCTCGACCCCCAAGATCTCCGGCTGAAAATGCGGGCCCAGCAAGATGGCCACCCCACTAGAAATGGCGGTGAGGTGGCTCATGCGGACCTCTCCTTGCCATTCCAGGAGCCACGTGGCTTCGTCTCCCGGAACGGTGTGGGTTTCTTGCAGGAAGCACACCGCATATTTCCCCTCCCGCAGGAGCGAAAAATTGTCAAATCTACGGCGTGCCCCTCTGCCGCCGTTGATGTTGAGGCTGGCTATGGTTATCTTCATGGCAAAAGCATAGTGCAACCTCTACCTTAACCTATTGTGGGGGAGGGAGCGGAGTCTTTTGTTGAACTCCGCTCCCTCCGCAGCCCAGCGAGGAGTCCCTCGAGCTCGCGCAGCTCAAGGTGCTGCTCCTTTGTCAAGGGCCCGCCCGCGGCCAAGGTTTTAACGGCGGCGCGGACGGACCCCTTGATCAGCTCCGGCTCGGACCATTTTTCCAGGGCCAGTCGGGCTTGGTCGCGGCGACCCCGGCTCTGGGCCAAAAAGTCCCGGAGTTCCTTTGCAGGAGGAGGGCCTCAGCGGCGGCCGCGAGCAGATCCACCGCCTCCCTGGCGGTGGTCTCTAGTTCTTCTCCCGCGTCCCCCACCGAGTCCCCGTCCTCCTCCGGGAGGTGGCCGCCAGCAGCCGGCCCATCGACCGCACAAGGTACGGCAAATGAACCGGCCGCTCCAACCGGCCCTGGCTCTGCCCCGATCCCACCCCCAGGATCGTCGGCAGAGGAGTCCCCACTGGGCTCTTTTAAAATTGGTGCTGGGTCGGGAAATGACAGCGGAAGGGGTTCCCCCTCCGCCCCAGGAACCGGGGAACAAGGAGAGACCCGGCCATAGGAAATCCCCAGGCCCTCCAAGTGCACCAGCTCCAAAGTAAGGGGCGAGGGTGGGTGTTCCTCCCCCTCCCCGCTGCCACCCCCCGGCCCAGCATCTACAGTTTCATTAAAATCAATATATTGTGTTTCTGCCGGGTCGAGCAACTCCCGGGGGAAGTTGGGTAATAGCTGGGCGGGCTCAGGTTCGGCCTTTTCGGCCTCGCCCGCCTCAGTCCCCGGGACGCCCGGCCCGGTGGCTACGCATTCCTCCGCGGTCCCCATGCCCCCCACGACAGGCAGATCTTCCACTCCATCCCCGGGAGGCAGAGGCTGGGCAGCCTCAACTGTCTCACCCTCCCCGGGGAAAGACTCCTCGCGCCTGCAGCGCAATTTGGGGGCGCTGGTGGGGGACGCGGGACACGCGGCGGGCACCGACTCCTCCGCGGAGGGATGTTGTTCCCCTCCGCGTCATTGGGGCGGTGCCTCTTTTTGTTCCTGGGGGCGCGCGGAGTCAGGGAGACCTCCATGTCTGCCGAGGCCTCCCGCTCCGCCCCCCCCTTTTCCTTTTCTTGCCCGCGCCCGGGCCCCTCTGTGGTGTTGTTCAAGGGCTCGGGCACGGGCTCGGGGCACCCCGCGCTCGCCGGTGACGGGGTTGGGCTGAGCGCGGTGGTCAAATTATCCGGCGCACTGAGGGGACCCGCCTCTTGATGTTTTGTCTTCTTCCGCGCCTTCTTTCCGGTCGGACGCTCTCCCTCCCCCCCGCCGGAGGCCCT
Source organism: Pristiophorus japonicus (assembly GCF_044704955.1). NCBI lineage: Eukaryota > Metazoa > Chordata > Chondrichthyes > Pristiophoridae > Pristiophorus > Pristiophorus japonicus. The sequence continues at coordinate 190,009,747 of NC_091982.1, read as the reverse complement.
GAAAACAAAGGCCTCCGACGATGCCCGCGCACCCATGGCTCCCGGCACGCGGACGCAACTAGGGGGAGGGGTGGCGGCGGCGCCAGCCTTGGCCGCCTTCGGTGGTTTGGCGGCCTTGGAGGCGGGGCAGTTCTTGCGAACGTGCCCCACCTCCCTGCAGGCATGGCACCGCACGCCGTCCGACGTCCAGAAGACGCGGTAGGCAGTCCCCTCGTGCACCACATTAAAAGATCCCTCCGTCGTCTCCTCCCGCGCCAGCCGGACAAAGAGCTGGCGGCGGAAGGAGAACACGTGGCGCAGGCTGTTCTCCCTGAGGCCGAGCGGTATGGGGTTGATCCCTGACCTTACCTCCCCCAGTTGTTGTAGGTGAGGGAGGAGGAGCTCAGCGGAAACAAAGGGCGGGACGTTTGAAACGATGACCCTCTGCGCGGTGGCCTCGAGAGGGTCCACCGGCAGGAATGTCCCGCCCACCGTGAGCCCCTTTTCAAGGGCCAGGGACACCGCCCGCTCCGACCCCAGGAAGAACACGGCCTTCCCAGACATCTTGGAGGCTGCGACAATGGCCGAGGGGCCGACTACCCCAGCCATCGCCCGCACGCACTCCTCAATGCTCATTGTGGGGTGAGTGTAGCTCTTGACCCCGTGTTTCCTGGTTATAAGTCTGAACGGTGGCAGGGCAGCGGGTGGCGCAGGAGGTGCCGTGGATGTGGACACCGCCTGCGCATACGTCCTTGCTGGCCCTGCCACCGGCGTGGATGGGGTCGCCATCACGGGGTCCCTTTAAGGGCTACACCCACCCCAGAGTCACAGGCCTTAATGGTCTTTAATGGCCTCGTATGTTAACTGAGCAGAGGAGCCCTTAACGAGGCACCTCTCCCCTCGTTGACAATTGGGGAGAGGCCTTGCTCCCTCTGCTCAGTTGTCTTAATTGGGTTTTTTTTTTAAATTTCGGAAGAAAAGGGCTCTCAGAGAGAGAGGGGAGAAACAGAGAGTAACGGAGAAAGAGAGAGGGGGGTGGGAAGGGGGGGGGGGCTGCGAGGGCAGGTCTCCCCTCGCAGCTGTGGGTGGGTGCACTCCCCAGATGGCAAAACACACAAAAAACACAGTCTTTGGGTTGGTCTTCAGGTGGGGGGAGAAGACGTCTTCACCTGGGGTAGCTAGAGCCACCAGGCACACAATCCCAAACGATCTTTAATAGGGTGATTTAAAGAATCTTCAGCCTGGTAGCTCCAGCTATCCCAGGCTAGGCAAATGTGGGGGGTGGGGGGGGTTCCAATTGTGGGGGGGGCCTAGTTGTAAGCAAGGCCCCCACGCACACTACCACACACACACACACCCCCCGCGATGTTCCGGCCCTCAGTGGTCTTCTTTCCTCCCCCCACCGATACAACAAAGTCTGTTTGGGGAAATGCACCAACACCCACCTGTAGAAGATGTAGAGTCTCCCTCCTTCCACACTGGATGTTGTTTGTCTTTTCCCCCTCTCTCCAACTCCTTGCAGAATGGTAAAAGTTGTTAAAGTTTTCTGTTCTCCTCCTCTCCCTCTGGTTAAAGTTGTGGTGAAGCCCCTTCCTTCCTTCTCTTCCTGGGCTGGTCTCAGGGCTCTCCAGGCAGGAGCACAGGTTGATGGCTGCTTCCCTCACTGCTCACAGCTCCAACTGAGCAGGACACGCCTCCACAGCTCCACGATTGGTCCTTGGGCATGAAACTCTTTTGAGTTCACCTGTGAAAACATAAAAACAATAAACGGTGCCACCCGACCTGGGTGACACTCCAGACATTTTCAAGGCCCTTTTTTTCCCCCCTTTTTTTTTGTTGTTTTTTTTTTGTGTTTTTCTTTTTTTTTTTTGGTTTTTTTTTGGGCACTAAAATCACAATTTTCCCCAGTGCCCCCTATAAAAGGGAAGGGGGACACTAAAAGCACCGGCAATTAAAACAAATTAAACTTTAAAACGTAAAATCAAATTAAAATTTGGTTGCCGGGCGTGATGATGCACTCCAGTCCCTCCGGTGCCCACCTCTCGCGGAAGGCCGCGAGCGTACCGGTGGACACCGCGTGCTCCATCTCCAAGGACACCCTGGACCGGATGTAAGAGCGGAAGAGAGGCAGGCAGTCAGGTTGAACGACCCCCTCGACCGCCCGCTGCCTGGACCGGCTGATGGCACCCTTGGCCGTGCCCAGGAGCAGTCCTACGAGGAGGCCTTCGGACCTACCCGCTCCCCTCCGCACAGGGTGCCCAAAGATCAGGAGAGTGGGACTGAAGTGCAGCCAGAATTTCAGGAGCAGCCCCTTCAAATAGTGGAACAGGGGCTGCAACCTCGTGCATTCAATAAAAACATGGAACACGGACTCCTCCAGACCGCAGAAATTGCAGGCGGCCTGGGAGTCCGTGAACCGGCTTAAAAATTTATTGCACGGCACTGCTCCGTGCACCACCCTCCAGGCCAAGTCCCCGATGAATAGTGGGAGGACCCCTGCGTAGAGTGCCCTCCATCGGGGACCCCCGCCTCCTCCGGACGGCAAGATGGTACGCCATGGCGTGTCCGGACGGCCGGCGAGGATGGCAAAGTTGAGGGTGTGCAGGAGCAGCCCGTACAGGAAACCCCTCCGCGCGGAACTGAAAGGCACGGAGGGAATTTCCCCGAGGCGGCTCAAGTTGTGAGGCGCCGGCCCCCGAGGGAGGTTCCGGGGTTTGGCGCCGATGAGGAATTCCGTCCGGACGGGGGTCAGTTCGGACGGGATCTCCCCACGTGCTTGAGCCTCCTCGATACACCTAACGGAGTCAGGGCCCAGAGCTGTTTTTAGCGACTCGATGGCATCGGCCGCGCGGCGGACGTTGGCAGAATTTAGGCGCCGCGCCAGCGTGACTGGCGCCATCCAGCCCGCTCCTCCGCCATCGAGCAGGTCCCTGACCCTGGTCACCTCACCAGCCACAGCCCTCTCTTCCGACCGCCACATAAAACCTCGGCCGTGGAGGTACGGATTCCCGAGCAGCGGCTCCTGCAGGACGGCCGCCACTCCAGCCGGTGGAGAGCTGCGCTTGGTGGAGACTTTGTTCCAGACCCTGATGAGTTCCCTGTAAAAGACAGGCAGCTCCCGGAGGGCGGTCCTGGCACCCCCCAAGTTCACAAACAGGAGCTGCGTGTCATAATTGAGGTCGAGCTGCTGGCGGAAGAAATACCTCGCCAGAGCACACCACCTAGGAGGGGGCTCGACGTAAAGGTATCTCTGCAGGGTCTGAAGACGGAAAGTCGCGAGCTGGGCGCTGACGCACACCAACGACTGACCGCCCTCCTCAAGCGGGAGACTCAAGACCGCGGCAGAGACCCAGTGCTTCCTGTTGTTCCAGAAGAAGTCCACCAGCTTCTTCTGTATCTTGGCGACAAACGCAGGGGGAGTGGTCAAAGTGACCAGCCGGTACCACAGCATTGCGGCCACCAGCTGGTTTATAACTAGCGCTCGACCCCTGTAGGACAGCACTCGGAGCAGTCCTGTCCAGCGCCCTAGGCGAGCGGCGACCTTGGCCTCCAGCTCCTGCCAGTTCGCCGGCCAGGCTCCCTCGTCGGGGCTAAGGTAGACTCCCAGATAGAGGAGATGGGTCGTGCTCCAGGCAAAAGGCCTGAGCTCCTCCGGCAGGGAGTCCACCCGCCACTGACCCACCAGGAGTCCGGAACATTTCTCCCAGTTGATCCTGGCGGAGGACGCGGCCGAGTAAATCTCCTGGCACTCACGCATCCTCCGCAGGTCAGCGGGATCCTCTACCGCGAGGAGCACGTCATCGGCGTAAGCCGAGAGGACGACCTCCACGCCCGGCCCTTGCAGAGCCAGTCCCGTCAACCTCGTCCGCAAGAGGCGCAGGAAAGGCTCCACGCAAACGGCGTATAACTGGCCGGACATGGGGCATCCCTGGCGCACCCCTCTCCTAAAGCGAAGGGGCGCCGTCAAGGACCCGTTAACCTTAATCAGACACTCCGCGGCGGCGTACAAAAGACGGATCCGGGCGACGAAATGCGTCCCGAACCCGAAAGCGCGCAGAGTTCCGAGCAGATAGTCGTGATCCACCCTGTCGAACGCCTTCTCTTGGTCGAGGGATAGGAAGGCGACCGACAGACCAGCCTCCTGGGAGCAATGGATGAGGTCCCGGACCAGATGGATGTTGTCGTGGATCGTCCGGCCCGGGACCGTGTATGACTGGTCGGGGTGGATCATGTGGTCCAGCACGGCACCAAGGCGAGCAGACATCGCCCTGGCGAAGATTTTGTAGTCCGTGCTGAGGAGGGAGACCGGGCTCCAGTTCTTAAGGAGGCGGAGATCGCCCTTCTTAGGCAGCAGGACGATGACTGCCCTGCGCCAAGAGAGGGGCATCTCCCCGGTCGCCAGACTTTCCCCCAGGACCCGCGCGTAGTCGCTCCCCAGGACGTCCCAGAACGCCCTGTGGAACTCCACGGTCAGCCCGTCCAGCCCCGGGGATTTTCCCCTCGAGAGCCGGGCGAGGGCACCGGTCAGCTCCGCCAGGCTTAGCGGAGCTTCCAGATTTTCGGCGCCCTCCGGGCCGACCTTCGGCAGGTCCTCCCACAAAACTCTACGCGCTTCCTCGCTGGACGGATCCGGAGAGAACAGAGCCCCGTAATATTCACGGACCCTGTTGTTGACGCCCTCCGGATCCGAGACGAGAGAGCCGTCGTTGGCCAGCAGCGTCAAGAGCTGCTTACGGACACTCTGCCTTTTTTCCAGCGAGTAGAAGAAGGGGGAGCCGCGGTCCAGATCCCGCAGGAACCGGATCCGCGACCTCACGAACGCGCCTCGGGACCCGACGAGCTGCAGGTCCTTCAGCGCGGCCTTCTTCGCTTCGTACACCGTCCGCAGGGCCGGGTCCTGGATGACTTGACCGAGACGGGCTTCCAGGTCGAGCACCTCTTTTTCTAGTCGCCCGACTCTGGCCGCCCGCCTCTTGGTCGACCCCCTCGCGTACTCTTGACAGAAGACGCGGACGTGAGCCTTGCCCACGTCCCACCATAGCCTCAAGGAGGGGAAGCCCCCCTGCTTCCTTCTCCAGTCGGACCAGAATCGACGGAACGAGTCCTGGAACCGCACGTCCTCCAGCAGCCGGTTGTTAAAGTGCCAGTACGCGGACCCCGTCCTCGCGCGGAGCGAAGCGAGCTCCGCCCACACCAGGTGGTGGTCCGAACACGGCACCGGCCGCATGGAGGCCGCCGGGACGCAGGAAACGTACGCCCGAGACACGTAAAGGCGGTCGACTCTAGACCATCCAACTCCAGGCCTCACCCAAGTAAAGGCGCTGGAGTCGGGGTGGAGATTTCGCCAGACGTCCACCAAGTCGAAGGACCCGACCAGGTCCCTCAACTTCTCCATCGCCGTCATGCACTGCGGGGCACCGGAGCGGTCCCTCGCCTCGAGGGTGCAGTTAAAATCCCCCCCGAGGACAATGCAGTCGCCGACGTCAACGGAGCCAAGAAGAGCGGACACCTCTTCAAAGAAGCGCGTTTGCTGCGGGCCGGGATGAGAGGCGTACACGTTCACGAGATGGAGCGGCACGTCCCCCAGGCAAACCGTTACGTGCAGCAAGCGGCCTGGCACGGGCTCCTCGACCCCCAAGATCTCCGGCTGAAAATGCGGGCCCAGCAAGATGGCCACCCCACTGGAAATGGCGGTGAGGTGGCTCATGCGGACCTCTCCTTGCCATTCCAGGAGCCACGTGGCTTCGTCTCCCGGAACGGTGTGGGTTTCTTGCAGGAAGCACACCGCATATTTCCCCTCCCGCAGGAGCGAAAAATTGTCAAATCTACGGCGTGCCCCTCTGCCGCCGTTGATGTTGAGGCTGGCTATGGTTATCTTCATGGCAAAAGCATAGTGCAACCTCTACCTTAACCTATTGTGGGGGAGGGAGCGGAGTCTTTTGTTGAACTCCGCTCCCTCCGCAGCCCAGCGAGGAGTCCCTCGAGCTCGCGCAGCTCAAGGTGCTGCTCCTTTGTCAAGGGCCCGCCCGCGGCCAAGGTTTTAACGGCGGCGCGGACGGACCCCTTGATCAGCTCCGGCTCGGACCATTTTTCCAGGGCCAGTCGGGCTTGGTCGCGGCGACCCCGGCTCTGGGCCAAAAAGTCCCGGAGTTCCTTTGCAGGAATGAGGAGGGCCTCAGCAGCGGCCGCGAGCAGATCCACCGCCTCCCTGGCGGTGGTCTCTAGTTCTTCTCCCGCGTCCCCCACTGAGTCCCCGTCCTCCTCCGGGAGGTGGCCGCCAGCAGCCGGCCCATCGACCGCACAAGGTACGGCAAATGAACCGGCCGCTCCAACCGGCCCTGGCTCTGCCCCGATCCCACCCCCAGGATCGTCGGCAGAGGAGTCCCCATTGGGCTCTTTTAAAAATGGTGCTGGGTCGGGAAATGACAGCGGAAGGGGTTCCCCCTCCGCCCCAGGAACCGGGGAACAAGGAGAGACCCGGCCATAGGAAATCCCCAGGCCCTCCAAGTGCACCAGCTCCAAATTAAGGGGCGAGGGTGGGTGTTCCTCCCCCTCCCCGCTGCCACCCCCCGGCCCAGCATCTACAGTTTCATTAAAATCAATATATTGTGTTTCTGCCGGGTCGAGCAACTCCCGGGGGAAGTTGGGTAATAGCTGGGCGGGCTCAGGTTCGGCCTTTTCGGCCTCGCCCGCCTCAGTCCCCGGGACGCCCGGCCCGGCGGCTACGCATTCCTCCGCGGTCCCCACGCCCCCCACGACAGGCAGATCTTCCACTCCATCCCCGGGAGGCAGAGGCTGGGCAGCCTCAACTGTCTCACCCTCCCCGGGGAAAGACTCCTCGCGCCTGCAGCGCAATTTGGGGGCGCTGGTGGGGGACGCGGGACACGCGGCGGGCACCGACTCCTCCGCGGAGGGATGTTGTTCCCCCTCCGCGTCATTGGGGCGGTGCCTCTTTTTGTTCCTGGGGGCGCGCGGAGTCAGGGAGACCTCCATGTCTGCCGAGGCCTCCCGCTCCGCCCCCCCCTTTTCCTTTTCTTGCCCGCGCCCGGGCCCCTCTGTGGTGTTGTTCAAGGGCTCGGGCACGGGCTCGGGGCACCCCGCGCTCGCCGGTGACGGGGTTGGGCTGAGCGCGGTGGTCAAATTATCCGGCGCACTGAGGGGACCCGCCTCTTGATGTTTTGTCTTCTTCCGCGCCTTCTTTCCGGTCGGACGCTCTCCCTCCCCCCCGCCGGAGGCCCTGAAAACAAAGGCCTCCGACGATGCCCGCGCACCCATGGCTCCCGGCACGCGGACGCAACTAGGGGGAGGGGTGGCGGCGGCGCCAGCCTTGGCCGCCTTCGGTGGTTTGGCGGCCTTGGAGGCGGGGCAGTTCTTGCGAACGTGCCCCACCTCCCTGCAGGCATGGCACCGCACGCCGTCCGACGTCCAGAAGACGCGGTAGGCAGTCCCCTCGTGCACCACATTAAAATACCCCTCTGTCGTCTCCTCCCGCGCCAGCCGGACAAAGAGCTGGCGGCGGAAGGAGAACACGTGGCGCAGGCTGCTCTCCCTGAGGCCGAGCGGTATGGGGTTGATCCCCGACCTTACCTCCCCCAGTTGTTGTAGGTGAGGGAGGAGGAGCCCAGCGGGAACAAAGGGCGGGACGTTCGACACGATGACCCTCTGCGCGGTGGCCTCGAGGGGATCCACCGGCAGGAACGTCCCGCCCACCGTGAGCCCCCTTTCGAGGGCCAGGGACACCGCCCGCTCCGACCCCAGGAAGAACACGGCCTTCCCAGACATCTTGGAGGCTGCGACAATGGCCGAGGGGCCGACTACCCCAGCCATCGCCCGCACGCACTCCTCAATGCTCATTGTGGGGTGAGTGTAGCTCTTGACCCCGTGTTTTTTTGTTATAAGTGTAAATGGTGGCAGGGCAGCGGGTGGCGCAGGAGGTGCTGTGGAAGCGGTTGCCACCTGCGCATACGTCTTCGCTGGCCCTGCCACCGGCGTGGATGGGGTCGCCATCACGGGGTCCCTTTAAGGGCTACACCCACCCCAAAGTCACAGGCCTTAATGGTCTTTATTGGCCTCTTATATAATGACTGAGCAGAGGAGCCCTTAATGAGGCACACCTCTCCCCTAGTTGGCAATTGGGGAGGGGCCTTGCTCCCTCTGCTCAGTTGTCTTAATTGTTTTTTTTTAGATTAGGAAGAAAAGGGCTCTCAGAGAGAGAGGGGAGAAACAGAGTGTAACAGAGAAAGAGAGAGGGGGGTGGGAAGGGGGGGGAACTGCGAGGGCAGGTCTCCCCTCGCAGCTGTGGGTGGGTGCAATCCCAGATGGCAAAACAAAAAGTCTTTGGGGTGGTCTTCAGGTGGGGGGAGAAGATGTCTTCACCTGGGGTAGCTGGAGCCACCAGGCACTCTTAATGATCCTTAATTGGGTGATTAATGAAAATCTTCAGCCTGGTAGCTCCAGCTATCCCAGGCTAGGCAATTGGGGGTGGGGGGGGGTTCAATTGTGGGGGGGGCCTAGTTGTAAGCACGGCCCCCACGCACACTACCACACACACACACACACACCCCCCGCGATGTTCCGGCCCTCAGTGGTCTTCTTTCCTCCCCCCACCGATACAACAAAGTCTGTTTGGGGAAATGCACCCACACCCACCTGTAGAGTAGTTGAGTCTCCCTCCTTCCACACTGGATGTTTTTTGTCTTTTCCCCCTCTCTCCAACTCCTTGCAGAATGGTAAAGATGTTTAAAGTTTTCTGTTCTCCTCCTCTCCCTCTGGATAGAAGTTTGAAGGTGAAGCCCCTTTCTTCCTTCTCTTCCTGGGCTGGTCTCAGGGCTCTCCAGGCAGGAGCTCAAGTTGATAGCAGCTCTCCTCACTGCTCACAGCTCCAACTGAGCAGGACACGCCTCCACTGCTCCACGATTGGTTCCTTGGGCATGAAACTCTTTTGAGTTTATCTGCGAAAACATAAAACATTAAACTGTGCCACCCGACCTGGGTGACACTCCAGACATTTACAAGGCCCTTTTTTTTTCCCCCCTTTTTTTTTTTTTTTTTTGGCACTAAAATCACAATTTTTCCCCAGTGCCCCCTATAAAAGGGAAGGGGACACTAAAAGCACCGGCAATTAAAACAAATTAAACTTAAAAACGTAAAATCAAATTAAAATTTGGTTGCCGGGCGTGATGATGCACTCCAGTCCCTCCGGTGCCCACCTCTCGCGGAAGGCCGCGAGCGTACCGGTGGACACCGCGTGCTCCATCTCCAAGGACACCCTGGACCGGATGTAAGAGCGGAAGAGAGGCAGGCAGTCAGGTTGAACGACCCCCTCGACCGCCCGCTGCCTGGACCGGCTGATGGCACCCTTGGCCGTGCCCAGGAGCAGTCCTACGAGGAGGCCTTCGGACCTACCCGCTCCCCTCCGCACAGGGTGCCCAAAGATCAGGAGAGTGGGACTGAAGTGCAGCCAGAATTTCAGGAGCAGCCCCTTCAAATAGTGGAACAGGGGCTGCAACCTTGTGCATTCAATAAAAACATGGAACACGGACTCCTCCAGACCGCAGAAATTGCAGGCGGCCTGGGAGTCCGTGAACCGGCTTAAAAATTTGTTGCACGGCACTGCTCCGTGCACCACCCTCCAGGCCAAGTCCCCGATGAATAGTGGGAGGACCCCTGCGTAGAGTGCCCTCCATCGGGGACCCCCGCCTCCTCCGGACGGCAAGATGGTACGCCATGGCGTGTCCGGACGGCCGGCGAGGATGGCAAAGTTGAGGGTGTGCAGGAGCAGCCCGTACAGGAAACCCCTCCGCGCGGAACTGAAAGGCACGGAGGGGATTTCCCCGAGGCGGCTCAAGTTGTGAGGCGCCGGCCCCCGAGGGAGGTTCCGGGGTTTGGCGCCGATGAGGAATTCCGTCCGGACGGGGGTCAGTTCGGACGGGATCTCCCCACGTGCTTGAGCCTCCTCGATGCACCTAACGGAGTCAGGGCCCAGAGCTGTTTTTAGCGACTCGATGGCATCGGCCGCGTGGCGGACGTTGGCAGAATTTAGGCGCCGCGCCAGCGTGTCTGGCGCCATCCAGCCCGCTCCTCCGCCATCGAGCAGGTCCCTGACCCTGGTCACCTCACCAGCCACAGCCCTCTCTTCCGACCGCCACATAAAGCCTCGGCCGTGGAGGTACGGATTCCCGAGCAGCGGTTCCTGCAGGACGGCCGCCACTCCAGCCGGCGGAGAGCTGCGCTTGGTGGAGACTTTGTTCCAGACCCTGATGAGTTCCCTGTAAAAGACAGGCAGCTCCCGGAGGGCGGTCCTGGCACCCCCCAAGTTCACAAACAGGAGCTGCGTGTCATAATTGAGGTCGAGCTGCTGGCGGAAGAAATACCTCGCCAGAGCGCACCACCTAGGAGGGGGCTCGACGTAAAGGTATCTCTGCAGGGTCTGAAGACGGAAAGTCGCGAGCTGGGCGCTGACGCACACCAACGACTGACCGCCCTCCTCAAGCGGGAGACTCAAGACCGCAGCAGAGACCCAGTGCTTCCTGTTGTTCCAGAAGAAGTCCACCAGCTTCTTCTGTATCTTGGCGACAAACGCAGGGGGAGGGGTCAAAGTGACCAGCCGGTACCACAGCATTGCGGCCACCAGCTGGTTTATGACTAGCGCTCGACCCCTGTAGGACAGCACTCGGAGCAGTCCTGTCCAGCGCCCTAGGCGAGCGGCGACCTTGGCCTCCAGCTCCTGCCAGTTCGCCGGCCAGGCTCCCTCGTCGGGGCTAAGGTAGACTCCCAGATAGAGGAGATGGGTCGTGCTCCAGGCAAAAGGCCTGAGCTCCTCCGGCAGGGAGTCCACCCGCCACTGACCCACCAGGAGTCCGGAACATTTCTCCCAGTTGATCCTGGCGGAGGACGCGGCCGAGTAAATCTCCTGGCACTCACGCATCCTCCGCAGGTCAGCGGGATCCTCTATCGCGAGGAGCACGTCATCGGCGTAAGCCGAGAGGACGACCTCCACGCCCGGCCCTTGCAGAGCCAGTCCCGTCAACCTCGTCCGCAAGAGGCGCAGGAAAGGCTCCACGCAAACGGCGTATAACTGGCCGGACATGGGGCATCCCTGGCGCACCCCTCTCCTAAAGCGAAGGGGCGCCGTCAAGGACCCGTTAACCTTAATCAGACACTCCGCGGCGGCGTACAAAAGTCGGATCCGGGCGACGAAATGCGTCCCGAACCCGAAAGCGCGCAGAGTTCCGAGCAGATAGTCGTGATCCACCCTGTCGAACGCCTTCTCTTGGTCGAGGGATAGGAAGGCGACCGACAGACCAGCCTCCTGGGAACAATGGATGAGGTCCCGGACCAGATGGATGTTATCGTGGATTGTCCGGCCCGGGACCGTGTATGACTGGTCGGGGTGGATCATGTGGTCCAGCACGGCACCAAGGCGAGCAGACATCGCCCTGGCGAAGATTTTGTAGTCCGTGCTGAGGAGGGAGACCGGGCGCCAGTTCTTAAGGAGGCGGAGATCGCCCTTCTTAGGCAGCAGGACGATGACTGCCCTGCGCCAAGAGAGGGGCATCTCCCCGGTCGCCAGACTTTCCCCCAGGACCCGCGCGTAGTCGCTCCCCAGGACGTCCCAGAACGCCCTGTGGAACTCCACGGTCAGCCCGTCCAGCCCCGGGGATTTTCCCCTCGAGAGCCGGGCGAGGGCACCGGTCAGCTCCGCCAAGCTTAGCGGAGCTTCCAGATTTTCGGCGCCCTCCGGGCCGACCTTCGGCAGGTCCTCCCACAAAACTCTACGCGCTTCCTCGCTGGACGGATCCGGAGAGAACAGAGCCCCGTAATATTCACGGACCCTGTTGTTGACGCCCTCCGGATCCGAGACGAGAGAGCCGTCGTCGGCCAGCAGCGTCAAGAGCTGCTTACGGACACTCTGCCTTTTTTCCAGCGAGTAGAAGAAGGGGGAGCCGCGGTCCAGATCCCGCAGGAACCGGATCCGCGACCTCACGTACGCGCCTCGGGACCCGATGAGCTGCAGGTCCTTCAGCGCGGCCTTCTTCGCTTCGTACACCGTCCGCAGGGCCGGGTCCTGGACGACTTGACCGAGACGGGCTTCCAGGTCGAGCACCTCTTTTTCTAGGCGCCCGACTCTGGCCGCCCGCCTCTTGGTCGACCCCCTCGCGTACTCTTGACAGAAGACGCGGACGTGAGCCTTGCCCACGTCCCACCATAGCCTCAAGGAGGGGAAGCCCCCCTGCTTCCTTCTCCAGTCGGACCAGAATCGACGGAACGAGTCCTGGAACCGCACGTCCTCCAGCAGCCGGTTGTTAAAGTGCCAGTACGCGGACCCCGTCCTCGCGCGGAGCGAAGCGAGCTCCGCCCACACCAGGTGGTGGTCCGAACACGGCACCGGCCGCATGGAGGCCGCCGGGACGCAGGAAACGTACGCCCGAGACACGTAAAGGCGGTCGACTCTAGACCATCCAACTCCAGGCCTCACCCAAGTAAAGGCGCTGGAGTCGGGGTGGAGATTTCGCCAGACGTCCACCAAGTCGAAGGACCCGACCAGGTCCCTCAACTTCTCCATCGCCGTCATGCACTGCGGGGCACCGGAGCGGTCCCTCGCCTCGAGGGTGCAGTTAAAATCCCCCCCGAGGACAATGCAGTCGCCGACGTCGACGGAGCCAAGAAGAGCGGACACCTCTTCAAAGAAGCGCGTCTGCTGCGGGCCGGGATGAGGGGCGTACACGTTCACGAGATGGAGCGGCACGTCCCCCAGGCGAACCGTTACGTGCAGCAAGCGGCCTGGCACGGGCTCCTCGACCCCCAAGATCTCCGGCTGAAAATGCGGGCCCAGCAAGATGGCCACCCCACTAGAAATGGCGGTGAGGTGGCTCATGCGGACCTCTCCTTGCCATTCCAGGAGCCACGTGGCTTCGTCTCCCGGAACGGTGTGGGTTTCTTGCAGGAAGCACACCGCATATTTCCCCTCCCGCAGGAGCGAAAAATTGTCAAATCTACGGCGTGCCCCTCTGCCGCCGTTGATGTTGAGGCTGGCTATGGTTATCTTCATGGCAAAAGCATAGTGCAACCTCTACCTTAACCTATTGTGGGGGAGGGAGCGGAGTCTTTTGCTGAACTCCGCTCCCTCCGCAGCCCAGCGAGGAGTCCCTCGAGCTCGCGCAGCTCAAGGTGCTGCTCCTTTGTCAAGGGCCCGCCCGCGGCCAAGGTTTTAACGGCGGCGCGGACGGACCCCTTGATCAGCTCCGGCTCGGACCATTTTTCCAGGGCCAGTCGGGCTTGGTCGCGGCGACCCCGGCTCTGGGCCAAAAAGTCCCGGAGTTCCTTTGCAGGAATGAGGAGGGCCTCAGCGGCGGCCGCGAGCAGATCCATCGCCCCACTGGCGGTGGTCTCTAGGTCTTCACCCGCGTCCCCCACCGAGTCCCCGTCCTCCTCCGGGAGGTGGCCGCCAGCAGCCGGCCCATCGACCGCACAAGGTACGGCAAATGAACCGGCCGCTCCAACCGGCCCTGGCACTGCCCCGATCCCACCCCCAGGATCGTCGGCAGAGGAGTCCCCACTGGACTCTTTTAAAAATGGTGCTGGGTCGGGAAATGACAGCGGAAGGGGTTCCCCCTCCGCCCCAGGAACCGGAGAACAAGGAGAGACCCGGCCATAGGAGATCCCCAGGCTCCCCAAGTGCTCCAGCTCCAAAGTAAGAGGCGAGGGTGGGTGTTCCTCCCCCTCCCCGCTGCCACCCCCCGGCCCAGCACCTGCAGTGTCATTAAAACCACTAGATTGTTTTTCTGCCGGGGCGAGCGACTCCCGGGGGAAGTTGGATAATAGCTGGGCGGGCTCAGGTTCGGCCTTTTCGGCCTCGCCCGCCTCAGTCCCCGGGACGCCCGGCCCGGCGGCTACGCATTCCTCCGCGGTCCCCACGCCCCCCACGACAGGCAGATCTTCCACTCCATCCCCGGGAGGCAGAGGCTGGGCAGCCTCAACTGTCTCACCCTCCCCGGGGAAAGACTCCTCGCGCCTGCAGCGCAATTTGGGGGCGCTGGTGGGGGACGCGGGACACGCGGCGGGCACCGACTCCTCCGCGGAGGGATGTTGTTCCCCCTCCGCGTCATTGGGGCGGTGCCTCTTTTTGTTCCTGGGGGCGCGCGGAGTCAGGGAGACCTCCATGTCTGCCGAGGCCTCCCGCTCCGCCCCCCCCTTTTCCTTTTCTTGCCCGCGCCCGGGCCCCTCTGTGGTGTTGTTCAAGGGCTCGGGCACGGGCTCGGGGCACCCCGCGCTCGCCGGTGACGGCGTTGGGCTGAGCGCGGTGGTCAAATTATCCGGCGCACTGCGGGGACCCGCCTCTTGATGTTTTGTCTTCTTCCGCGCCTTCTTTCCGGTCGGACGCTCTCCCTCCCCCCCGCCGGAGGCCCTGAAAACAAAGGCCTCCGACGATGCCCGCGCACCCATGGCTCCCGGCACGCGGACGCAGCTAGGGGGAGGGGTGGCGGCGGCGCCAGCCTTGGCCGCCTTCGGTGGTTTGGCGGCCTTGGAGGCGGGGCAGTTCTTGCGAATGTGCCCCACCTCCTTGCAGGCATGGCACCGCACGCCGTCCGACGTCCAGAAGACGCGGTAGGCAGTCCCCTCGTGCACCACATTAAAAGATCCCTCCGTCGTGTCCTCCCGCGCCAGCCGGACAAAGAGCTGGCGGCGGAAGGAGAACACGTGGCGCAGGCTGTTCTCCCTGAGGCCGAGCGGTATGGGGTTGATCCCTGACCTTACCTCCCCCAGTTGTTGTAGGTGAGGGAGGAGGAGCTCAGCGGAAACAAAGGGCGGGACGTTTGAAATGATGACCCTCTGCGCGGTGGCCTCGAGAGGGTCCACCGGCAGGAACGTCCCGCCCACCGTGAGCCCCTTTTCAAGGGCCAGGGACACCGCCCGCTCCGACCCCAGGAAGAACACGGCCTTCCCAGACATCTTGGAGGCTGCGACAATGGCCGAGGGGCCGACTACCCCAGCCATCGCCCGCACGCACTCCTCAATGCTCATTGTGGGGTGAGTGTAGCTCTTGACCCCGTGTTTCCTGGTTATAAGTCTGAACGGTGGCAGGGCAGCGGGTGGCGCAGGAGGTGCCGTGGATGTGGACACCGCCTGCGCATACGTCCTTGCTGGCCCTGCCACCGGCGTGGATGGGGTCGCCATCACGGGGTCCCTTTAAGGGCTACACCCACCCCAAAGTCACAGGCCTTAATGGTCTTTATTGGCCTCTTGTATAATGACTGAGCAGAGGAGCCCTTAATGAGGCACACCTCTCCCCTAGTTGGCAATTGGGGAGGGGCCTTGCTCCCTCTGCTCAGTTGTCTTAAATTGTTTTTTTTTCAATTATATTTGGAAGGAAGGGCTCTCAGAGAGAGAGGGGAGAAACAGAGTAACAGAGAAAAGAGAGAGGGGGGTGGGAAGGGGGGGGGGGCTGCGAGGGCAGGTCTCTCCTCGCAGCTGTGGGTGGGTGCACTCCCCCGATGGCAAAACACAAAAGTCTTTGAGGTGGTCTTCAGGTGGGGGGAGAAGATGTCTTCACCTGGGGTAGCTGGAGCCACCAGGCACTCCTAACGATCTTTAATTGGATGATTAAGAAAAACAGCAATCTTCAGCCTGGTAGCTCCAGCTATCCCAGGCTAGGCAAATGTGGGGGGGGTGGGGGGGGTTCCAATTGTGGGGGGGGGGGCCTAGTTGTAAGCAAGGCCCCCACACACACTACCACACACACACACACCCCCCGCGATGTTCCGGCCCTCAGTGGTCTTCTTTCCTCCCCCCACCGATACAACAAAGTCTGTTTGGGGAAATGCACCCACACCCACCTGTAGAATGTTGAGTCTCCCTCCTTCCACACTGGATGTTGTTGTGGTTTTTCCCCCTCTCTCCAACTCCTTGCAGAATGGTAAAGTTGTTTAAATGTTTTCTGTTCTCCTCCTCTCCCTCTGGGTTAAAGTTGATGGTGAAGCCCCTTCCTTCCTTCTCTTCCTGGGCTGGTCTCAGGGCTCTCCAGGCAGGAGCTCAAGTTGATAGCAGCTCTCCTCACTGCTCACAGCTCCAACTGAGCAGGACACGCCTCCACTGCTCCACGATTGGTTCCTTGGGCATGAAACTCTTTTAAGTTTACCTGCAAAACATAAAAACATTAAACGGTGCCACCCGACCTGGGTGACACTCCAGACATTTACAAGGCCCTTTTTTCCCCCCTTTTTTTTTTTGTTTTTTTTTGTGTTTTTCTTTTTTGGTTTTTTTTTGGGCACTAAATTCACAATTTTCCCCAGTGCCCCCTATAAAAGGGAAGGGGGACACTAAAAGCACCGGCAATTAAAACAAATTAAACTTAAAAAACGTAAAATCAAATTAAAATTTGGTTGCCGGGCGTGATGATGCACTCCAGTCCCTCCGGTGCCCACCTCTCGCGGAAGGCCGCGAGCGTACCGGTGGACACCGCGTGCTCCATCTCCAAGGACACCCTGGACCGGATGTAAGAGCGGAAGAGAGGCAGGCAGTCAGGTTGAACGACCCCCTCGACCGCCCGCTGCCTGGACCGGCTGATGGCACCCTTGGCCGTGCCCAGGAGCAGTCCTACGAGGAGGCCTTCGGACCTACCCGCTCCCCTCCGCACAGGGTGCCCAAAGATCAGGAGAGTGGGACTGAAGTGCAGCCAGAATTTCAGGAGCAGCCCCTTCAAATAGTGGAACAGGGGCTGCAACCTCGTGCATTCAATAAAAACATGGAACACGGACTCCTCCAGACCGCAGAAATTGCAGGCGGCCTGGGAGTCCGTGAACCGGCTTAAAAATTTATTGCACGGCACTGCTCCGTGCACCACCCTCCAGGCCAAGTCCCCGATGAATAGTGGGAGGACCCCTGCGTAGAGTGCCCTCCATCGGGGACCCCCGCCTCCTCCGGACGGCAAGATGGTGCGCCATGGCGTGTCCGGACGGCCGGCGAGGATGGCAAAGTTGAGGGTGTGCAGGAGCAGCCCGTACAGGAAACCCCTCCGCGCGGAACTGAAAGGCACGGAGGGGATTTCCCCGAGGCGGCTCAAGTTGTGAGGCGCCGGCCCCCGAGGGAGGTTCCGGGGTTTGGCGCCGATGAGGAATTCCGTCCGGACGGGGGTCAGTTCGGACGGGATCTCCCCACGTGCTTGAGCCTCCTCGATGCACCTAACGGAGTCAGGGCCCAGAGCTGTTTTTAGCGACTCGATGGCATCGGCCGCGTGGCGGACGTTGGCAGAGTTTAGGCGCCGCGCCAGCGTGTCTGGCGCCATCCAGCCCGCTCCTCCGCCATCGAGCAGGTCCCTGACCCTGGTCACCTCACCAGCCACAGCCCTCTCTTCCGACCGCCACATGAAGCCTCGGCCGTGCAGGTACGGATTCCCGAGCAGCGGCTCCTGCAGGACGGCCGCCACTCCAGCCGGCGGAGAGCTGCGCTTGGTGGAGACTTTGTTCCAGACCCTGATGAGTTCCCTGTAAAAGACAGGCAGCTCCCGGAGGGCGGTCCTGGCACCCCCCAAGTTCACAAACAGGAGCTGCGTGTCATAATTGAGGTCGAGCTGCTGGCGGAAGAAATACCTCGCCAGAGCGCACCACCTAGGAGGGGGCTCGACGTAAAGGTATCTCTGCAGGGTCTGAAGACGGAAAGTCGCGAGCTGGGCGCTGACGCACACCAACGACTGACCGCCCTCCTCAAGCGGGAGACTCAAGACCGCAGCAGAGACCCAGTGCTTCCTGTTGTTCCAGAAGAAGTCCACCAGCTTCTTCTGTATCTTGGCGACAAACGCAGGGGGAGGGGTCAAAGTGACCAGCCGGTACCACAGCATTGCGGCCACCAGCTGGTTTATGACTAGCGCTCGACCCCTGTAGGACAGCACTCGGAGCAGTCCTGTCCAGCGCCCTAGGCGAGCGGCGACCTTGGCCTCCAGCTCCTGCCAGTTCGCCGGCCAGGCTCCCTCGTCGGGGCTAAGGTAGACTCCCAGATAGAGGAGATGGGTCGTGCTCCAGGCAAAAGGCCTGAGCTCCTCCGGCAGGGAGTCCACCCGCCACTGACCCACCAGGAGTCCGGAACATTTCTCCCAGTTGATCCTGGCGGAGGACGCGGCCGAGTAAATCTCCTGGCACTCACGCATCCTCCGCAGGTCAGCGGGATCCTCTATCGCGAGGAGCACGTCATCGGCGTAAGCCGAGAGGACGACCTCCACGCCCGGCCCTTGCAGAGCCAGTCCCGTCAACCTCGTCCGCAAGAGGCGCAGGAAAGGCTCCACGCAAACGGCGTATAACTGGCCGGACATGGGGCATCCCTGGCGCACCCCTCTCCTAAAGCGAAGGGGCGCCGTCAAGGACCCGTTAACCTTAATCAGACACTCCGCGGCGGCGTACAAAAGTCGGATCCGGGCGACGAAATGCGTCCCGAACCCGAAAGCGCGCAGAGTTCCGAGCAGATAGTCGTGATCCACCCTGTCGAACGCCTTCTCTTGGTCGAGGGATAGGAAGGCGACCGACAGACCAGCCTCCTGGGAGCAATGGATGAGGTCCCGGACCAGATGGATGTTGTCGTGGATTGTCCGGCCCGGGACCGTGTATGACTGGTCGGGGTGGATCATGTGGTCCAGCACGGCACCAAGGCGAGCAGACATCGCCCTGGCGAAGATTTTGTAGTCCGTGCTGAGGAGGGAGACCGGGCGCCAGTTCTTAAGGAGGCGGAGATCGCCCTTCTTAGGCAGCAGGACGATGACTGCCCTGCGCCAAGAGAGGGGCATCTCCCCGGTCGCCAGACTTTCCCCCAGGACCCGCGCGTAGTCGCCCCCCAGGACGTCCCAGAACGCCCTGTGGAACTCCACGGTCAGCCCGTCCAGCCCCGGGGATTTTCCCCCCGAGAGCCGGGCGAGGGCACCGGTCAGCTCCGCCAGGCTTAGCGGAGCTTCCAGATTTTCGGCGCCCTCCGGGCGGACCTTCGGCAGGTCCTCCCACAAAACTCTACGCGCTTCCTCGCTGGACGGATCCGGAGAGAACAGAGCCCCGTAATATTCACGGACCCTGTTGTTGACGCCCTCCGGATCCGAGACGAGAGAGCCGTCGTCGGCCAGCAGCGTCAAGAGCTGCTTACGGACACTCTGCCTTTTTTCCAGCGAGTAGAAGAAGGGGGAGCCGCGGTCCAGATCCCGCAGGAACCGGATCCGCGACCTCACGAACGCGCCTCGGGACCCGACGAGCTGCAGGTCCTTCAGCGCGGCCTTCTTCGCTTCGTACACCGTCCGCAGGGCCGGGTCCTGGACGACTTGACCGAGACGGGCTTCCAGGTCGAGCACCTCTTTTTCTAGGCGCCCGACTCTGGCCGCCCGCCTCTTGGTCGACCCCCTCGCGTACTCTTGACAGAAGACGCGGACGTGAGCCTTGCCCACGTCCCACCATAGCCTCAAGGAGGGGAAGCCCCCCTGCTTCCTTCTCCAGTCGGACCAGAATCGACGGAACGAGTCCTGGAACCGCACGTCCTCCAGCAGCCGGTTGTTAAAGTGCCAGTACGCGGACCCCGTCCTCGCGCGGAGCGAAGCGAGCTCCGCCCACACCAGGTGGTGGTCCGAACACGGCACCGGCCGCATGGAGGCCGCCGGGACGCAGGAAACGTACGCCCGAGACACGTAAAGGCGGTCGACTCTAGACCATCCAACTCCAGGCCTCACCCAAGTAAAGGCGCTGGAGTCGGGGTGGAGATTTCGCCAGACGTCCACCAAGTCGAAGGACCCGACCAGGTCCCTCAACTTCTCCATCGCCGTCATGCACTGCGGGGCACCGGAGCGGTCCCGCGCCTCGAGGGTGCAGTTAAAATCCCCCCCGAGGACACTGCAGTCGCCGACGTCGACGGAGCCAAGAAGAGCGGACACCTCTTCAAAGAAGCGCGTCTGCTGCGGGCCGGGATGAGGGGCGTACACGTTCACGAGATGGAGCGGCACGTCCCCCAGGCGAACCGTTACGTGCAGCAAGCGGCCTGGCACGGGCTCCTCGACCCCCAAGATCTCCGGCTGAAAATGCGGGCCCAGCAAGATGGCCACCCCACTAGAAATGGCGGTGAGGTGGCTCATGCGGACCTCTCCTTGCCATTCCAGGAGCCACGTGGCTTCGTCTCCCGGAACGGTGTGGGTTTCTTGCAGGAAGCACACCGCATATTTCCCCTCCCGCAGGAGCGAAAAATTGTCAAATCTACGGCGTGCCCCTCTGCCGCCGTTGATGTTGAGGCTGGCTATGGTTATCTTCATGGCAAAAGCATAGTGCAACCTCTACCTTAACCTATTGTGGGGGAGGGAGCGGAGTCTTTTGTTGAACTCCGCTCCCTCCGCAGCCCAGCGAGGAGTCCCTCGAGCTCGCGCAGCTCAAGGTGCTGCTCCTTTGTCAAGGGCCCGCCCGCGGCCAAGGTTTTAACGGCGGCGCGGACAGACCCCTTGATCAGCTCCGGCTCGGACCATTTTTCCAGGGCCAGTCGGGCTTGGTCGCGGCGACCCCGGCTCTGGGCCAAAAAGTCCCGGAGTTCCTTTGCAGGAATGAGGAGGGCCTCAGCGGCGGCCGCGAGCAGATCCACCGCCTCACTGGCGGTGGTCTCTAGGTCTTCACCCGCGTCCCCCACCGAGTCCCCGTCCTCCTCCGGGAGGTGGCCGCCAGCAGCCAGCCCATCGACCGCACAAGGTACGGCAAATGAACCGGCCGCTCCAACCGGCCCTGGCACTGCCCCGATCCCACCCCCAGGATCGTCGGCAGAGGAGTCCCCACTGGGCTCTTTTAAAAATGGTGCTGGGTCGGGAAATGACAGCGGAAGGGGTTCCCCCTCCGCCCCAGGAACCGGAGAACAAGGAGAGACCCGGCCATAGGAGATCCCCAGGCTCCCTAAGTGCTCCAGCTCCAAAGTAAGGGGCGAGGGTGGGTGTTCCTCCCCCTCCCCGCTGCCACCCCCCGGCCCAGCATCTACAGTGTCATAATTATTTGTTTGTATTTCTGCCGGGTCGAGCGACTCCCGGGGGAAGTTGGATAATAGCTGGGCGGGCTCAGGTTCGGCCTTTTCGGCCCCGCCCGCCTCGGTCCCCGGGACGCTCGACCCGGCGGCTACGCATTCTTCCACTGGCCACACGCCCCCCACGACAGGCAGATCTTCCACGCCCTCCCCAGGAGGCAGCGGCTGGGCAGCCTCGACTGCCTCACCCTCCCCGGGGAAAGACTCCTCGCGCCTGCAACGCAATTTGGGGGCGCTGGTGGGGGACGCGGGACACGCGACGGACACCGCCTCCTCCGCGGAGGGATGTTGTTCCCCCTCCGCCTCATTGGGGCGGTGCCTCTTTTTGTTCCTGGGGGCGCGCGGAGTCAGGGAGACCTCCATGTCTGCCGAGGCCTCCCGCTCCGCCCCCCCCTTTTCCTTTTCTTGCCCGCGCCTGGGCCCCTCTGTGGTGTTATTCAAGGGCCCGGGCACGGGCTCGGGGCACCCCGCGCTCGCCAGTGACTGGGTTGGGCTGAGCGCGGTGGTCAGACTTTCCGGCGCACCGAGGGGACCCGCCTCTAGATGTTTCTCCTTCTTCCGCGCCTTCTTTCCGCTCGGACGCTCTCCCTCCCCCCCGCCGGAGGCCCTGAAAACAAAGGCCTCCGACGATGCCCGCGCACCCATGGCTCCCGGCACGCGGACGCAACTAGGGGGAGGGGTGGCGGCGGCGCCAGCTATGGCCGCCTTCGGTGGTTTGGCGGCCTTGGAGGCGGGGCAGTTCTTACGAACGTGCCCCACCTCCCTGCAGGCATGGCACCGCACGCCGTCCGACGTCCAGAAGACGCGGTAGGCAGTCCCCTCGTGCACCACATTAAAGTGCCCTTCTGTCATGTCCTCCCGCGCCAGCCGGACAAAGAGCTGGCGGCGGAAGGAGAACACGTGGCGCAGGCTGTTCTCCCTGAGGCCGAGCGGTATGGGGTTGATCCCCGACCTTACCTCCCCCAGTTGGTGTAGGTGAGGGAGGAGGAGCTCAGCGGAAACAAAGGGCGGGACGTTTGACACGATGACCCTCTGCGCGGTGGCCTCGAGAGGGTCCACCGGCAGGAACGTCCCGCCCACCGTGAGCCCCTTTTCAAGGGCCAGGGACACCGCCCGCTCCGACCCCAGGAAGAACACGGCCTTCCCAGACATCTTGGAGGCTGCGACAATGGCCGAGGGGCCGACTACCCCAGCCATCGCCCGCACGCACTCCTCGATGGTCATTGTGGGGTGAATGTAGCTCTTGACCCCGTGTTTTTTAGTAATTAACCTAAATGGTGGCAGGGCAGCGGGTGGCGCAGGAGGGGCCGTGGAAGCGGTTGCCACCTGCGCATACGTCCTTGCTGGCCCTGCCACCGGCGTGGATGGGGTCGCCATCACGGGGTCCCTTTAAGGGCTACACCCACCCCAAAGTCACAGGCCTTAATGGTCTTAATTGGCCTCGTAAATTAACTGAGCAGAGGAGCCCTTAACGAGGTACCTCTCCCCTAGTTGGCAATTGGGGAGAGGCCTTGCTCCCTCTGCTCAGTTGTCTTAATTGTTTTTTTTTGTAAATTTGGAAGGAAGAGGCCTCAGAGAGAGAGGGGAGAAACAGAGTAGCAGAGAAAGAGAGAGGGGGGTGAGATGGCAAAACACAAAAGTCTTTGGGGTGGTCTTCAGGTGGGGGGAGAAGATGTCTTCACCTGGGGTAGCTGGAGCCACCAGGCACACAATCCTTAACGATCTTTAATAGGATGATTAAGAAAAACAACAATCTTCAGCCTGGTAGCTCCAGCTATCCCAGGCTAGGCAAATGTGGGGGATGGGGGGGGGTTCCAATTGTGGGGGGGGCCCAGTTGTAAGCAAGGCCCCCACACACACTACCACACACACACACACCCCCCGCGATGTTCCGGCCCTCAGTGGTCTTCTTTCCTCCCCCCACCGATACAACAAAGTCTGTTTGGGGAAATGCACCCACACCCACCTGTAGAATGTTGGGTCTCCCTCCTTCCACACTGGATGTTGTTGGTCTTTTCCCCCTCTCTCCAACTCCTTGCAGAAATGGTAAGGTTGTTTAAAGTTTTCTGCTTTTTCCTCCTCTCCCTCTGGGTAAAAGTGGTAGTGAAGCCCCTTCCTTCCTTCTATTCCTGGGCTGGTCTCAGGGCTCTCCAGGCAGGAGCTCAAGTTGCTAGCAGCTCCCCTCACTGCTCACAGCTCCAACTGAGCAGGACACGCCTCCACTGCTCCACGATTGGTTCCTTGGGCATGAAACTCTTTTGAGTTCACCTGTGAAAACATAAAAACAATAAACGGTGCCACCCGACCTGGGTGACACTCCAGACATTTTCAAGGCCCTTTTTTTCCCCCCCCTTTTTTTTTTGGTTTTTTTTTGTGTTTTTCTTTTTTTTTTTTTGGTTTTTTTTTGGGCACTAAAATCACAATTTTCCCCAGTGCCCCCTATAAAAGGGAAGGGGGACACTAAAAGCACCGGCAATTAAAACAAATTAAACTTTAAAACGTAAAATCAAATTAAAATTTGGTTGCCGGGCGTGATGATGCACTCCAGTCCCTCCGGTGCCCACCTCTCGCGGAAGGCCGCGAGCGTACCGGTGGACACCGCGTGCTCCATCTCCAAGGACACCCTGGACCGGATGTAAGAGCGGAAGAGAGGCAGGCAGTCAGGTTGAACGACCCCCTCGACCGCCCGCTGCCTGGACCGGCTGATGGCACCCTTGGCCGTGCCCAGGAGCAGTCCTACGAGGAGGCCTTCGGACCTACCCGCTCCCCTCCGCACAGGGTGCCCAAAGATCAGGAGAGTGGGACTGAAGTGCAGCCAGAATTTCAGGAGCAGCCCCTTCAAATAGTGGAACAGGGGCTGCAACCTCGTGCATTCAATAAAAACATGGAACACGGACTCCTCCAGACCGCAGAAATTGCAGGCGGCCTGGGAGTCCGTGAACCGGCTTAAAAATTTGTTGCACGGCACTGCTCCGTGCACCACCCTCCAGGCCAAGTCCCCGATGAATAGTGGGAGGACCCCTGCGTAGAGTGCCCTCCATCGGGGACCCCCGCCTCCTCCGGACGGCAAGATGGTACGCCATGGCGTGTCCGGACGGCCGGCGAGGATGGCAAAGTTGAGGGTGTGCAGGAGCAGCCCGTACAGGAAACCCCTCCGCGCGGAACTGAAAGGCACGGAGGGGATTTCCCCGAGGCGGCTCAAGTTGTGAGGCGCCGGCCCCCGAGGGAGGTTCCGGGGTTTGGCGCCGATGAGGAATTCCGTCCGGACGGGGGTCAGTTCGGACGGGATCTCCCCACGTGCTTGAGCCTCCTCGATGCACCTAACGGAGTCAGGGCCCAGAGCTGTTTTTAGCGACTCGATGGCATCGGCCGCGTGGCGGACGTTGGCAGAATTTAGGCGCCGCGCCAGCGTGTCTGGCGCCATCCAGCCCGCTCCTCCGCCATCGAGCAGGTCCCTGACCCTGGTCACCTCACCAGCCACAGCCCTCTCTTCCGACCGCCACATAAAGCCTCGGCCGTGGAGGTACGGATTCCCGAGCAGCGGTTCCTGCAGGACGGCCGCCACTCCAGCCGGCGGAGAGCTGCGCTTGGTGGAGACTTTGTTCCAGACCCTGATGAGTTCCCTGTAAAAGACAGGCAGCTCCCGGAGGGCGGTCCTGGCACCCCCCAAGTTCACAAACAGGAGCTGCGTGTCATAATTGAGGTCGAGCTGCTGGCGGAAGAAATACCTCGCCAGAGCGCACCACCTAGGAGGGGGCTCGACGTAAAGGTATCTCTGCAGGGTCTGAAGACGGAAAGTCGCGAGCTGGGCGCTGACGCACACCAACGACTGACCGCCCTCCTCAAGCGGGAGACTCAAGACCGCGGCAGAGACCCAGTGCTTCCTGTTGTTCCAGAAGAAGTCCACCAGCTTCTTCTGTATCTTGGCGACAAACGCAGGGGGAGGGGTCAAAGTGACCAGCCGGTACCACAGCATTGCGGCCACCAGCTGGTTTATGACTAGCGCTCGACCCCTGTAGGACAGCACTCGGAGCAGTCCTGTCCAGCGCCCTAGGCGAGCGGCGACCTTGGCCTCCAGCTCCTGCCAGTTCGCCGGCCAGGCTCCCTCGTCGGGGCTAAGGTAGACTCCCAGATAGAGGAGATGGGTCGTGCTCCAGGCAAAAGGCCTGAGCTCCTCCGGCAGGGAGTCCACCCGCCACTGACCCACCAGGAGTCCGGAACATTTCTCCCAGTTGATCCTGGCGGAGGACGCGGCCGAGTAAATCTCCTGGCACTCACGCATCCTCCGCAGGTCAGCGGGATCCTCTACCGCGAGGAGCACGTCATCGGCGTAAGCCGAGAGGACGACCTCCACGCCCGGCCCTTGCAGAGCCAGTCCCGTCAACCTCGTCCGCAAGAGGCGCAGGAAAGGCTCCACGCAAACGGCGTATAACTGGCCGGACATGGGGCATCCCTGGCGCACCCCTCTCCTAAAGCGAAGGGGCGCCGTCAAGGACCCGTTAACCTTAATCAGACACTCCGCGGCGGCGTACAAAAGTCGGATCCGGGCGACGAAATGCGTCCCGAACCCGAAAGCGCGCAGAGTTCCGAGCAGATAGTCGTGATCCACCCTGTCGAACGCCTTCTCTTGGTCGAGGGATAGGAAGGCGACCGACAGACCAGCCTCCTGGGAGCAATGGATGAGGTCCCGGACCAGATGGATGTTGTCGTGGATCGTCCGGCCCGGGACCGTGTATGACTGGTCGGGGTGGATCATGTGGTCCAGCACGGCACCAAGGCGAGCAGACATCGCCCTGGCGAAGATTTTGTAGTCCGTGCTGAGGAGGGAGACCGGGCGCCAGTTCTTAAGGAGGCGGAGATCGCCCTTCTTAGGCAGCAGGACGATGACTGCCCTGCGCCAAGAGAGGGGCATCTCCCCGGTCGCCAGACTTTCCCCCAGGACCCGCGCGTAGTCGCTCCCCAGGACGTCCCAGAACGCCCTGTGGAACTCCACGGTCAGCCCGTCCAGCCCCGGGGATTTTCCCCTCGAGAGCCGGGCGAGGGCACCGGTCAGCTCCGCCAGGCTTAGCGGAGCTTCAAGATTTTCGGCGCCCTCCGGGCCGACCTTCGGCAGGTCCTCCCACAAAACTCTACGCGCTTCCTCGCTGGACGGATCCGGAGAGAACAGAGCCCCGTAATATTCACGGACCCTGTTGTTGACGCCCTCCAGATCCGAGACGAGAGAGCCGTCGTCGGCCAGCAGCGTCAAGAGCTGCTTACGGACACTCTGCCTTTTTTCCAGCGAGTAGAAGAAGGGGGAGCCGCGGTCCAGATCCCGCAGGAACCGGATCCGCGACCTCACGTACGCGCCTCGGGACCCGACGAGCTGCAGGTCCTTCAGCGCGGCCTTCTTTGCTTCGTACACCGTCCGCAGGGCCGGGTCCTGGACGACTTGACCGAGACGGGCTTCCAGGTCGAGCACCTCTTTTTCTAGGCGCCCGACTCTGGCCGCCCGCCTCTTGGTCGACCCCCTCGCGTACTCTTGACAGAAGACGCGGACGTGAGCCTTGCCCACGTCCCACCATAGCCTCAAGGAGGGGAAGCCCCCCTGCTTCCTTCTCCAGTCGGACCAGAATCGACGGAACGAGTCCTGGAACCGCACGTCCTCCAGCAGCCGGTTGTTAAAGTGCCAGTACGCGGACCCCGTCCTCGCGCGGAGCGAAGCGAGCTCCGCCCACACCAGGTGGTGGTCCGAACACGGCACCGGCCGCATGGAGGCCGCCGGGACGCAGGAAACGTACGCCCGAGACACGTAAAGGCGGTCGACTCTAGACCATCCAACTCCAGGCCTCACCCAAGTAAAGGCGCTGGAGTCGGGGTGGAGATTTCGCCAGACGTCCACCAAGTCGAAGGACCCGACCAGGTCCCTCAACTTCTCCATCGCCGTCATGCACTGCGGGGCACCGGAGCGGTCCCTCGCCTCGAGGGTGCAGTTAAAATCCCCCCCGAGGACAATGCAGTCGCCGACGTCGACGGAGCCAAGAAGAGCGGACACCTCTTCAAAGAAGCGCGTTTGCTGCGGGCCGGGATGAGGGGCGTACACGTTCACGAGATGGAGCGGCACGTCCCCCAGGCGAACCGTTACGTGCAGCAAGCGGCCTGGCACGGGCTCCTCGACCCCCAAGATCTCCGGCTGAAAATGCGGGCCCAGCAAGATGGCCACCCCACTAGAAATGGCGGTGAGGTGGCTCATGCGGACCTCTCCTTGCCATTCCAGGAGCCACGTGGCTTCGTCTCCCGGAACGGTGTGGGTTTCTTGCAGGAAGCACACCGCATATTTCCCCTCCCGCAGGAGCGAAAAATTGTCAAATCTACGGCGTGCCCCTCTGCCGCCGTTGATGTTGAGGCTGGCTATGGTTATCTTCATGGCAAAAGCATAGTGCAACCTCTACCTTAACCTATTGTGGGGGAGGGAGCGGAGTCTTTTGTTGAACTCCGCTCCCTCCGCAGCCCAGCGAGGAGTCCCTCGAGCTCGCGCAGCTCAAGGTGCTGCTCCTTTGTCAAGGGCCCGCCCGCGGCCAAGGTTTTAACGGCGGCGCGGACGGACCCCTTGATCAGCTCCGGCTCGGACCATTTTTCCAGGGCCAGTCGGGCTTGGTCGCGGCGACCCCGGCTCTGGGCCAAAAAGTCCCGGAGTTCCTTTGCAGGAATGAGGAGGGCCTCAGCGGCGGCCGCGAGCAGATCCACCGCCTCCCTGGCGGTGGTCTCTAGTTCTTCTCCCGCGACCCCCACCGAGTCCCCGTCCTCCTCCGGGAGGTGGCCGCCAGCAGCCGGCCCATCGACCGCACAAGGTACGGCAAATGAACCGGCCGCTCCAACCGGCCCTGGCTCTGCCCCGATCCCACCCCCAGGATCGTCGGCAGAGGAGTCCCCACTGGGCTCTTTTAAAAATGGTGCTGGGTCGGGAAATGACAGCGGAAGGGGTTCCCCCTCCGCCCCAGGAACCGGGGAACAAGGAGAGACCCGGCCATAGGAAATCCCCAGGCCCTCCAAGTGCACCAGTTCCAAAGTAAGGGGCGAGGGTGGGTGTTCCTCCCCCTCCCCGCTGCCACCCCCCGGCCCAGCATCTACAGTGTCATAATTATTTGTTTGTATTTCTGCCGGGTCGAGCGACTCCCGGGGGAAGTTGGATAATAGCTGGGCGGGCTCAGGTTCGGCCTTTTCGGCCCCGCCCGCCTCGGTCCCCGGGACGCTCGACCCGGCGGCTACGCATTCTTCCACTGGCCCCACGCCCCCCACGACAGGCAGATCTTCCACGCCCTCCCCAGGAGGCAGCGGCTGGGCAGCCTCGACTGCCTCACCCTCCCCGGGGAAAGACTCCTCGCGCCTGCAACGCAATTTGGGGGCGCTGGTGGGGGACGCGGGACACGCGGCGGACACCGCCTCCTCCGCGGAGGGATGTTGTTCCCCCTCCGCCTCATTGGGGCGGTGCCTCTTTTTGTTCCTGGGGGCGCGCGGAGTCAGGGAGACCTCCATGTCTGCCGAGGCCTCCCGCTCCGCCCCCCCCTTTTCCTTTTCTTGCCCGCGCCTGGGCCCCTCTGTGGTGTTATTCAAGGGCCCGGGCACGGGCTCGGGGCACCCCGCGCTCGCCGGTGACTGGGTTGGGCTGAGCGCGGTGGTCAGACTTTCCGGCGCACCGAGGGGACCCGCCTCTAGATGTTTCTCCTTCTTCCGCGCCTTCTTTCCGCTCGGACGCTCTCCCTCCCCCCCGCCGGAGGCCCTGAAAACAAAGGCCTCCGACGATGCCCGCGCACCCATGGCTCCCGGCACGCGGACGCAACTAGGGGGAGGGGTGGCGGCGGCGCCAGCTATGGCCGCCTTCGGTGGTTTGGCGGCCTTGGAGGCGGGGCAGTTCTTACGAACGTGCCCCACCTCCCTGCAGGCATGGCACCGCACGCCGTCCGACGTCCAGAAGACGCGGTAGGCAGTCCCCTCGTGCACCACATTAAA
Source organism: Pristiophorus japonicus (assembly GCF_044704955.1). Taxonomy (NCBI): domain Eukaryota; kingdom Metazoa; phylum Chordata; class Chondrichthyes; family Pristiophoridae; genus Pristiophorus; species Pristiophorus japonicus. Next base: position 189,980,767 of record NC_091982.1, on the reverse strand, counting down.
GTGCCCTTCTGTCATGTCCTCCCGCGCCAGCCGGACAAAGAGCTGGCGGCGGAAGGAGAACACGTGGCGCAGGCTGTTCTCCCTGAGGCCGAGCGGTATGGGGTTGATCCCCGACCTTACCTCCCCCAGTTGGTGTAGGTGAGGGAGGAGGAGCTCAGCGGAAACAAAGGGCGGGACGTTTGACACGATGACCCTCTGCGCGGTGGCCTCGAGAGGGTCCACCGGCAGGAACGTCCCGCCCACCGTGAGCCCCTTTTCAAGGGCCAGGGACACCGCCCGCTCCGACCCCAGGAAGAACACGGCCTTCCCAGACATCTTGGAGGCTGCGACAATGGCCGAGGGGCCGACTACCCCAGCCATCGCCCGCACGCACTCCTCGATGGTCATTGTGGGGTGAGTGTAGCTCTTGACCCCGTGTTTTTTAGTAATTAACCTAAATGGTGGCAGGGCAGCGGGTGGCGCAGGAGGGGCCGTGGAAGCGGTTGCCACCTGCGCATACGTCCTTGCTGGCCCTGCCACCGGCGTGGATGGGGTCGCCATCACGGGGTCCCTTTAAGGGCTACACCCACCCCAAAGTCACAGGCCTTAATGGTCTTAATTGGCCTCGTAAATTAACTGAGCAGAGGAGCCCTTAACGAGGTACCTCTCCCCTAGTTGGCAATTGGGGAGAGGCCTTGCTCCCTCTGCTCAGTTGTCTTAATTGTTTTTTTTTGTAAATTTGGAAGGAAGAGGCCTCAGAGAGAGAGGGGAGAAACAGAGTAGCAGAGAAAGAGAGAGGGGGGTGGGAAGGGGGTCTGCGAGGGCAGGTCTCCCCTCGCAGCTGTGGGTGGGTGCACTCCCCAGATGGCAAAACACAAAAGTCTTTGGGGTGGTCTTCAGGTGGGGGGAGAAGATGTCTTCACCTGGGGTAGCTGGAGCCACCAGGCACACAATCCTTAACGATCTTTAATAGGATGATTAAGAAAAACAACAATCTTCAGCCTGGTAGCTCCAGCTATCCCAGGCTAGGCAAATGTGGGGGGTGGGGGGGGGTTCCAATTGTGGGGGGGGCCCAGTTGTAAGCAAGGCCCCCACACACACTACCACACACACACACACCCCCCGCGATGTTCCGGCCCTCAGTGGTCTTCTTTCCTCCCCCCACCGATACAACAAAGTCTGTTTGGGGAAATGCACCCACACCCACCTGTAGAATGTTGGGTCTCCCTCCTTCCACACTGGATGTTGTTGGTCTTTTCCCCCTCTCTCCAACTCCTTGCAGAAATGGTAAGGTTGTTTAAAGTTTTCTGCTTTTTCCTCCTCTCCCTCTGGGTAAAAGTGGTAGTGAAGCCCCTTCCTTCCTTCTATTCCTGGGCTGGTCTCAGGGCTCTCCAGGCAGGAGCTCAAGTTGCTAGCAGCTCCCCTCACTGCTCACAGCTCCAACTGAGCAGGACACGCCTCCACTGCTCCACGATTGGTTCCTTGGGCATGAAACTCTTTTAGAGTCTACCTGCAAAACATAAACATTAAACTGTGCCACCCGACCTGGGTGACACACCAGACATTTACAAGGCCCTTTTTTCCTTTTTTTTTTTTTTTGTTTTTTTTTTTTGGGCACTAAAATCACAATTTTTCCCCAGTGCCCCCTATAAAAGGGAAGGGGACACTAAAAGCACCGGCATTTAAAACAAATTAACTTTAAAACGTAAAATCAAATTAAAATTTGGTTGCCGGGCGTGATGATGCACTCCAGTCCCTCCGGTGCCCACCTCTCGCGGAAGGCCGCGAGCGTACCGGTGGACACCGCGTGCTCCATCTCCAAGGACACCCTGGACCGGATGTAAGAGCGGAAGAGAGGCAGGCAGTCAGGTTGAACGACCCCCTCGACCGCCCGCTGCCTGGACCGGCTGATGGCACCCTTGGCCGTGCCCAGGAGCAGTCCTACGAGGAGGCCTTCGGACCTACCCGCTCCCCTCCGCACAGGGTGCCCAAAGATCAGGAGAGTGGGACTGAAGTGCAGCCAGAATTTCAGGAGCAGCCCCTTCAAATAATGGAACAGGGGCTGCAACCTTGTGCACTCAATAAAAACATGGAACACGGACTCCTCCAGACCGCAGAAATTGCAGGCGGCCTGGGAGTCCGTGAACCGGCTTAAAAATTTGTTGCACGGCACTGCTCCGTGCACCACCCTCCAGGCCAAGTCCCCGATGAATAGTGGGAGGACCCCCGCGTAGAGTGCCCTCCATCGGGGACCCCCGCCTCCTCCGGACGGCAAGATGGTACGCCATGGCGTGTCCGGACGGCCGGCGAGGATGGCAAAGTTGAGGGTGTGCAGGAGCAGCCCGTACAGGAAACCCCTCCGCGCGGAACTGAAAGGCACGGAGGGGATTTCCCCGAGGCGGCTCAAGTTGTGAGGCGCCGGCCCCCGAGGGAGGTTCCGGGGTTTGGCGCCGATGAGGAATTCCGTCCGGACGGGGGTCAGTTCGGACGGGATCTCCCCACGTGCTTGAGCCTCCTCGATGCACCTAACGGAGTCAGGGCCCAGAGCTGTTTTTAGCGACTCGATGGCATCGGCCGCGTGGCGGACGTTGGCAGAGTTTAGGCGCCGCGCCAGCGTGTCTGGCGCCATCCAGCCCGCTCCTCCGCCATCGAGCAGGTCCCTGACCCTGGTCACCTCACCAGCCACAGCCCTCTCTTCCGACCGCCACATGAAGCCTCGGCCGTGGAGGTACGGATTCCCGAGCAGCGGCTCCTGCAGGACGGCCGCCACTCCAGCCGGCGGAGAGCTGCGCTTGGTGGAGACTTTGTTCCAGACCCTGATGAGTTCCCTGTAAAAGACAGGCAGCTCCCGGAGGGCGGTCCTGGCACCCCCCAAGTTCACAAACAGGAGCTGCGTGTCATAATTGAGGTCGAGCTGCTGGCGGAAGAAATACCTCGCCAGAGCGCACCACCTAGGAGGGGGCTCGACGTAAAGGTATCTCTGCAGGGTCTGAAGACGGAAAGTCGCGAGCTGGGCGCTGACGCACACCAACGACTGACCGCCCTCCTCAAGCGGGAGACTCAAGACCGCGGCAGAGACCCAGTGCTTCCTGTTGTTCCAGAAGAAGTCCACCAGCTTCTTCTGTATCTTGGCGACAAACGCAGGGGGAGGGGTCAAAGTGACCAGCCGGTACCACAGCATTGCGGCCACCAGCTGGTTTATGACTAGCGCTCGACCCCTGTAGGACAGCACTCGGAGCAGTCCTGTCCAGCGCCCTAGGCGAGCGGCGACCTTGGCCTCCAGCTCCTGCCAGTTCGCCGGCCAGGCTCCCTCGTCGGGGCTAAGGTAGACTCCCAGATAGAGGAGATGGGTCGTGCTCCAGGCAAAAGGCCTGAGCTCCTCCGGCAGGGAGTCCACCCGCCACTGACCCACCAGGAGTCCGGAACATTTCTCCCAGTTGATCCTGGCGGAGGACGCGGCCGAGTAAATCTCCTGGCACTCACGCATCCTCCGCAGGTCAGCGGGATCCTCTACCGCGAGGAGCACGTCATCGGCGTAAGCCGAGAGGACGACCTCCACGCCCGGCCCTTGCAGAGCCAGTCCCGTCAACCTCGTCCGCAAGAGGCGCAGGAAAGGCTCCACGCAAACGGCGTATAACTGGCCGGACATGGGGCATCCCTGGCGCACCCCTCTCCTAAAGCGAAGGGGCGCCGTCAAGGACCCGTTAACCTTAATCAGACACTCCGCGGCGGCGTACAAAAGTCGGATCCGGGCGACGAAATGCGTCCCGAACCCGAAAGCGCGCAGAGTTCCGAGCAGATAGTCGTGATCCACCCTGTCGAACGCCTTCTCTTGGTCGAGGGATAGGAAGGCGACCGACAGACCAGCCTCCTGGGAGCAATGGATGAGGTCCCGGACCAGATGGATGTTATCGTGGATTGTCCGGCCCGGGACCGTGTATGACTGGTCGGGGTGGATCATGTGGTCCAGCACGGCACCAAGGCGAGCAGACATCGCCCTGGCGAAGATTTTGTAGTCCGTGCTGAGGAGGGAGACCGGGCGCCAGTTCTTAAGGAGGCGGAGATCGCCCTTCTTAGGCAGCAGGACGATGACTGCCCTGCGCCAAGAGAGGGGCATCTCCCCGGTCGCCAGACTTTCCCCCAGGACCCGCGCGTAGTCGCCCCCCAGGACGTCCCAGAACGCCCTGTGGAACTCCACGGTCAGCCCGTCCAGCCCCAGGGATTTTCCCCTCGAGAGCCGGGCGAGGGCACCGGTCAGCTCCGCCAGGCTTAGCGGAGCTTCCAGATTTTCGGCGCCCTCCGGGCTGACCTTCGGCAGGTCCTCCCACAAAACTCTACGCGCTTCCTCGCTGGACGGATCCGGAGAGAACAGAGCCCCGTAATATTTACGGACCCTGTTGTTGACGCCCTCCGGATCCGAGACGAGAGAGCCGTCGTCGGCCAGCAGCGTCAAGAGCTGCTTACGGACACTCTGCCTTTTTTCCAGCGAGTAGAAGAAGGGGGAGCCGCGGTCCAGATCCCGCAGGAACCGGATCCGCGACCTCACGAACGCGCCTCGGGACCCGACGAGCTGCAGGTCCTTCAGCGCGGCCTTCTTCGCTTCGTACACCGTCCGCAGGGCCGGGTCCTGGACGACTTGACCGAGACGGGCTTCCAGGTCGAGCACCTCTTTTTCTAGGCGCCCGACTCTGGCCGCCCGCCTCTTGGTCGACCCCCTCGCGTACTCTTGACAGAAGACGCGGACGTGAGCCTTGCCCACGTCCCACCATAGCCTCAAGGAGGGGAAGCCCCCCTGCTTCCTTCTCCAGTCGGACCAGAATCGACGGAACGAGTCCTGGAACCGCACGTCCTCCAGCAGCCGGTTGTTAAAGTGCCAGTACGCGGACCCCGTCCTCGCGCGGAGCGAAGCGAGCTCCGCCCACACCAGGTGGTGGTCCGAACACGGCACCGGCCGCATGGAGGCCGCCGGGACGCAGGAAACGTACGCCCGAGACACGTAAAGGCGGTCGACTCTCGACCATCCAACTCCAGGCCTCACCCAAGTAAAGGCGCTGGAGTCGGGGTGGAGATTTCGCCAGACGTCCACCAAGTCGAAGGACCCGACCAGGTCCCTCAACTTCTCCATCGCCGTCATGCACTGCGGGGCACCGGAGCGGTCCCTCGCCTCGAGGGTGCAGTTAAAATCCCCCCCGAGGACAATGCAGTCGCCGACGTCGACGGAGCCAAGAAGAGCGGACACCTCTTCAAAGAAGCGCGTTTGCTGCGGGCCGGGATGAGGGGCGTACACGTTCACGAGATGGAGCGGCACGTCCCCCAGGCGAACCGTTACGTGCAGCAAGCGGCCTGGCACGGGCTCCTCGACCCCCAAGATCTCCGGCTGAAAATGCGGGCCCAGCAAGATAGCCACCCCACTAGAAATGGCGGTGAGGTGGCTCATGCGGACCTCTCCTTGCCATTCCAGGAGCCACGTGGCTTCGTCTCCCGGAACGGTGTGGGTTTCTTGCAGGAAGCACACCGCATATTTCCCCTCCCGCAGGAGCGAAAAATTGTCAAATCTACGGCGTGCCCCTCTGCCGCCGTTGATGTTGAGGCTGGCTATGGTTATCTTCATGGCAAAAGCATAGTGCAACCTCTACCTTAACCTATTGTGGGGGAGGGAGCGGAGTCTTTTGTTGAACTCCGCTCCCTCCGCAGCCCAGCGAGGAGTCCCTCGAGCTCGCGCAGCTCAAGGTGCTGCTCCTTTGTCAAGGGCCCGCCCGCGGCCAAGGTTTTAACGGCGGCGCGGACGGACCCCTTGATCAGCTCTGGCTCGGACCATTTTTCCAGGGCCAGTCGGGCTTGGTCGCGGCGACCCCGGCTCTGGGCCAAAAAGTCCCGGAGTTCCTTTGCAGGAATGAGGAGGGCCTCAGCGGCGGCCGCGAGCAGATCCACCGCCTCACTGGCGGTGGTCTCTAGGTCTTCACCCGCGTCCCCCACCGAGTCCCCGTCCTCCTCCGGGAGGTGGCCGCCAGCAGCCAGCCCATCGACCGCACAAGGTACGGCAAATGAACCGGCCGCTCCAACCAGCCCTGGCACTGCCCCGATCCCACCCCCAGGATCGTCGGCAGAGGAGTCCCCACTGGGCTCTTTTAAAAATGGTGCTGGGTCGGGAAATGACAGCGGAAGGGGTTCCCCCTCCGCCCCAGGAACCGGAGAACAAGGAGAGACCCGGCCATAGGAGATCCCCAGGCTCCCCAAGTGCTCCAGCTCCAAAGTAAGGGGCGAGGGTGGGTGTTCCTCCCCCTCCCCGCTGCCACCCACCGGCCCAGCATGTACAGTGTCATAATTATTTGTTTGTATTTCTGCCGGGTCGAGCGACTCCCGGGGGAAGTTGGATAATAGCTGGGCGGGCTCAGGTTCGGCCTTTTCGGCCCCGCCCGCCTCGGTCCCCGGGACGCCCGGCCCGGCGGCTACGCATTCTTCCACTGGCCCCACGCCCCCCACGACAGGCAGATCTTCCACGCCCTCCCCAGGAGGCAGAGGCTGGGCAGCCTCGACTGCCTCACCCTCCCCGGGGAAAGACTCCTCGCGCCTGCAGCGCAATTTGGGGGCGCTGGTGGGGGACGCGGGACACGCGGCGGGCACCGCCTCCTCCGCGGAGGGATGTTGTTCCCCCTCCGCCTCATTGGGGCGGTGCCTCTTTTTGTTCCTGGGGGCGCGCGGAGTCAGGGAGACCTCCATGTCTGCCGAGGCCTCCCGCTCCGCCCCCCCCTTTTCCTTTTCTTGCCCGCGCCTGGGCCCCTCTGTGGTGGTATTCAAGGGCCCGGGCACGGGCTCGGGGCACCCCGCGCTCGCCGGTGACTGGGTTGGGTTGAGCGCGGTGGTCAGACTTTCCGGCGCACCGAGGGGACCCGCCTCTAGATGTTTCTCCTTCTTCCGCGCCTTCTTTCCGCTCGGACGCTCTCCCTCCCCCCCGCCGGAGGCCCTGAAAACAAAGGCCTCCGACGATGCCCGCGCACCCATGGCTCCCGGCACGCGGACGCAACTAGGGGGAGGGGTGGCGGCAGCGCCAGCCTTGGCCGCCTTCGGTGGTTTGGCGGCCTTGGAGGCGGGGCAGTTCTTACGAACATGCCCCACCTCCCTGCAGGCATGGCACCGCACGCCGTCCGACGTCCAGAAGACGCGGTAGGCAGTCCCCTCGTGCACCACATTAAAGTGCCCTTCTGTCACGTCCTCCCGCGCCAGCCGGACAAAGAGCTGGCGGCGGAAGGAGAACACGTGGCGCAGGCTGTTCTCCCTGAGGCCGAGCGGTATGGGGTTGATCCCCGACCTTACCTCCCCCAGTTGTTGTAGGTGAGGGAGGAGGAGCCCAGCGGGAACAAAGGGCGGGACGTTCGACACGATGACCCTCTGCGCGGTGGCCTCGAGAGGATCCACCGGCAGGAACGTCCCGCCCACCGTGAGCCCCTTTTCGAGGGCCAGGGACACCGCCCGCTCCGACCCCAGGAAGAAAACAGCCTTCCCAGACATCTTGGAGGCTGCGACAATGGCCGAGGGGCCGACTACCCCAGCCATCGCCCGCACGCACTCCTCGATGCTCATTGTGGGGTGAGTGTAGCTCTTGACCCCGTGTTTTTTTGTTATAAGTGTAAATGGTGGCAGGGCAGCGGGTGGCGCAGGAGGTGCTGTGGAAGCGGTTGCCACCTGCGCATATGTCTTCGCTGGCCCTGCCACCGGCGTGGATGGGGTCGCCATCACGGGATCCCTTTAAGGGCTACACCCACCCCAAAGTCACAGGCCTTAATGGTCTTTAATGGCCTCGTGTATTTAACTGAGCAGAGGAGCCCTTAACGAGGCACCTCTCCCCTCGTTGACAATTGGGGAGAGGCCTTGCTCCCTCTGCTCAGTTGTCTTAATTGTTTTTTTGTTTTTTTTTTTAAATTTGGAAGGAAGGGTTCTCAGAGAGAGAGGGGAGAAACAGAGTAGCAGAGAAAGAGAGAGGGGGGTGGGAAGGGGGTCTGCGAGGGCAGGTCTCCCCTCGCAGCTGTGGGTGGGTGCACTCCCCAGATGGCAAAACACAAAAGTCTTTGGGGTGGTCTTCAGGTGGGGGGAGAAGATGTCTTCACCTGGGGTAGCTGGAGCCACCAGGCACACAATCCTTAACGATCTTTAATAGGATGATTAAGAAAAACAACAATCTTCAGCCTGGTAGCTCCAGCTATCCCAGGCTAGGCAAATGTGGGGGGTGGGGGGGGGTTCCAATTGTGGGGGGGGCCCAGTTGTAAGCAAGGCCCCCACACACACTACCACACACACACACACCCCCCGCGATGTTCCGGCCCTCAGTGGTCTTCTTTCCTCCCCCCACCGATACAACAAAGTCTGTTTGGGGAAATGCACCCACACCCACCTGTAGAATGTTGGGTCTCCCTCCTTCCACACTGGATGTTGTTGGTCTTTTCCCCCTCTCTCCAACTCCTTGCAGAAATGGTAAGGTTGTTTAAAGTTTTCTGCTTTTTCCTCCTCTCCCTCTGGGTAAAAGTGGTAGTGAAGCCCCTTCCTTCCTTCTATTCCTGGGCTGGTCTCAGGGCTCTCCAGGCAGGAGCTCAAGTTGCTAGCAGCTCCCCTCACTGCTCACAGCTCCAACTGAGCAGGACACGCCTCCACTGCTCCACGATTGGTTCCTTGGGCATGAAAAAAAAAACTCTTTTAGGAAGGATGCGTCTCACTGTATTGGCCAGGCTGCACTGCAGCACCTATTCACAGGTGCGACCCAACTGTTGACCAGCACGGGGGCTTTGACCTGCTCTGTTCCCGACCTGGGCCGGTTCAACCCTCTTCATCAGACCTGGTGATCCCAGGTTAACCGAGGACCACCATGTGGATACCGGTCTTAGTGTGGACACCCGATCGGCACAGGCGATAGCAGCCCAGAACTCCTGACCTCGAGCAATCCTGCAGCCTCAGCCTCCCAGCAGCGGGATCACAGGCACGCGCCACTGCACCCGGCTCCTTGGGCATGAATCCCAAAAAGTTAGTTTGCAGGTGCAGCAGGTAATCAGGAAGGCGAATGGAATGTTGGCCTTCATTGCGAGAGGGATGGAGTACAAAAGCAGGGAGGTCCTGCTGCAACTGTACAGGGTATTGATGAGGCCGCACCTGGAGTACTGTGTGCAGTTTTGGTCACCTTACTTAAGGAAGGATATACTAGCTTTGGAGGGGGTACAGAGACGATTCACTAGGCTGATTCCGGAAATGAGGGGGTTATCTTATGATGATAGATTGAGCAGACTGGGTCTTTACTCGGACTTCAGAAGGATGAGGGGTGATCTTATAGAAACATTTAAAATAATGAAAGGGATAGATAAGATAGAGGCAGAGAGGTTGTTTCCACTGGTCGGGGAGACTAGAACTGGGGGGCACAGCCTCAAGATACAGGGGGAGCCAATTTAAAACCGAGTTGAGAAGGAATTTCTTCTCCCAGAGGGTTGTGAATCTGTGGAATTCTCTGCCCAAGGAAGCAGTTGAGGCTAGCTCATTGAATGTATTCAAATCACAGATAGATAGATTTTTAACCAATAAGGGAATTAAGGGTTACGGGGAGCGGGCGGGTAAGTGGAGCTGAGTCCACAGCCAGATCAGCCATGATCTTGTTGAATGGCGGAGCAGGCTCAAGGGGCTAGATGGCCTACTCCTGTTCCTAATTCTTATGTTCTTATGTTCTTATGCCCCACACCTTACCTTCCCTCTGTTACTGACCATCACAGCATCCTCTTCACCACAATACTGAAATAAAAGCCACCACAAAGCAAACTTTCCAATCTAACATTATACATTTATCCATCCAATGTGAGATCAAAAAATCAACTCATCACCCTTATGTATTCCTTTCGTGATTGTCTTGCATGTGCCTTTGCTTATCCTTGTGATGTCACGCAGTGCAGCCCAAGTGACTGCAGCATGGCTGGTGGAAGGCTGCTGACTTTCAGTGGGGGTCATTGCAAATGGCTTTGCTGCTCGACCTTGAGGAGCTGGTGACTGGGAGTGTTGAATCAAATGATAGTGTTTCCATTTCTTCTTCTTCACTCTCCTCTCCCTCTTCTTGGTCAACCACTGGCTGGGCATGCTGCATTTTTTGGGTATGTGAACTGAGGAAAGGTGGAGTTGTGGTGAGGGGAGGGCAGGAAAGCAAGAGGTATATGTGAGAAGGAGGATGATGTTTGAGGATAGCAGCATCTTGTATTCTTTCAGCCACAGCGGTGGCCAAGGGCTCAGGCTTGCCCCTGCCAGCACCATCTCCTCCAAGAGGGTGAGATTAGGAAGTTAGGAATGGAAGGTGTGCCTCATGATTGGTACAGGTTGTTGGTAGGTGAGTGATTGGAGTGGGGTGGTGTCATGCATTGAGAAGCTTAAGAGACTACTGATTCAGTTGGTAGGTGATGGCTTTTGAAGATGCATTCACTCACCTTGACCACTGGTCTGAGGTCATGAAGCTTCTTTGGGCACTGGAGCCAGGTGGTTGGGGCAACATTGCTGGCAGTGATGGCCTTTGTGATCCCACCTCGTTCTTTCTGGTGGGCCTACTGGCCCCTGTGGGTAGAGGATCTCTCTTGCAGTGTTGACCCCCTGCACAAATCTGGAGTGCTCTTTGCAATACCCTGGACGCCCTTTCCCTGGCTTGCTGAGCCACTTGCGTTAGTACTTAGACACGTTTCCCATTTTTCTCAGGTGCAAAAGAGAATTCAACTTTAAGAGCTGATGACTCCCATTTGGGAATTTATTTAATGTTAATTTTATTTTCTGAAGGCAGTTGAGCTGTAAGTGCTATAAACTACCTATTTTTACATCATTTTTATTTTTATCATTTAAGATCCGACAATGATTTGCCAAAATCACAGCCTCGCTTTCAGAGGCTGTTGAAGCAGCAATGCTGCTTGGGCTTGCCACAGTGGGACTTGCTGCCAGAAGTAGCACCACCAGGAGGGCGGTACACTGTGGGGGAAGAATTCGGTCGTGCCTCTGTTGCGGAGTTAATCCAGGCGGAGCGGTACTTTTAGCATCTTGAAATGTTTGTGCCTCCCGACCAGAAATTCGTCAGAATCGGTCGAAAAGCTGACAGGGGCAATAAAACAGTCGTTGCACACTAGAGCTGAGCGAGCCATAATGAAAGTTTGGTCGATATATTTTGTGGACCGATTGTGCATGCGTGGAACTCCAAATCAGATCCCGGGAAAAGCCGAGTCTTAAAGGCGCAGCGTAGTAATGCACCCATTAAAGTTTTAGAAATGTCTTTACCCCAAGCTGAACTATTATATCTCTCTGCCGCTGTAAACGTGGATGCTCACCATGGTGCTGTGTGTAAATTTTGCACTGACTGTGACCTCCGAGGGAAGCGCTTCCTCGTCCCTTTAAGTAGCCGCCAGTTAATGACTCTGCAAGCCTGTACTGACTGTTTTTCCAGACGTTGTTATTGGTGGGCACTCAATGAGGCGCATGCACCGAATTTACTGACTGGGGCGCAAGATTATGCATTCCAACAGGATTACATCATGATCGGAGTGATCCTCAAAACCAGGCACTAATGGTTTTCGCCCCCGGTGAGCCTCTAATGAATTTTCTATCGGGGCTCTAAAAGCTGCATGTCTGATCACTAAGCTCTAACGCTCGCATCAATGCCCCCTCTGGCCACTAACTGAGGCTATAGACAACCGAAAATATAGCACTGTGAGTTTAGCGCTGGCCCTGAACACCAATTTTTCAGTCCTGCTAGCAACACCATTTTCGGCAGCCGTTAGCCCTCGGCCTTGGTGGCACTGGCAGTTTTTGTGGCGGCCACGAATTTCTAGGCCCCTGAGTCCACAGGAAGAAGGACCGTTAGATATCATAGGCAGACATACAGGAGGGACTATGGCAATGCAAGGTTGGCGAAAAGGTGGAGACAGAAGGAGGGTGAAACTGGGAAATGCTCATCATATGTAGTCTCAGCTTCGTGTGCTTTCTCAAAGTATTGCAATGTCCTTGTACACATGACTATTTCTTCAAGGGCAAATGTCACTGTGTGCAGTTAAATAAGCTCTTCAGCATTCACATCATAGGAAGTGCCTTGCAGGAAGAAGGCAGCCATTCAGATGAGCATATGGGGAAAAGGTGAACCTCCATTAAAGATGAACAAACTTTTTAAAAAAAATGTTTTTTAAAAGTTTCTTAAAAATTTAAATTTTTATTAAAATGGAGAAATTTGACAGTCGACTAAATTAAAATTTGTTTTTCAGGTCCATAACATTTGCTTAGCAGTCAATATATTGTTAAAACCCCAGTTATATCTAATCTAAAAGGGCAATAATGGGGTACTTAACAGCGATATTACCATGGAAAAGCTAAAGTTTTTGTCAGTTTCACTGATTTCCCTGACTACTGGTTGCTGGCTATGGGAGGAGGGGCCAGTGTCAGAGCAGCAAATGACTGACCGCAATTTCAGGATTTCCGTGTTGGGGTGCGCATGCGCTACATCCTGAAGTTGCGGTCAATTTCAGAGGGGTCAATGCTGTCCATTCGTTGTTATTACCCATTCCAGCCCATTATTAATTACATAAGATAAGATTGTTGCAACTTATCATTATGAAGGTGATCATATTTAACTCGCTGTTGGAATCAAATCACCATGACATGTGAGTCGTTAATATTTACTTGTGTCACCAGGTAGATGGGAGCTTCCCATCTCCCCATCTCTGAAACGCCACTTAGCTCCAGTGCCTCCTCCTCTACACTCGTTAACAAGAAATAAACGGAGGTCCACCTCCAGGTCTCTCCCTCTTCTTCATGTTCTGTGTTGTCTTCTCTTGCAGCGAGAGAAAGAACAGAGCTATGAGTGAGTGTAATGGCATGTGTTCACCCTGATGGATGGAGTGCATTTGGTGCGCATGACTATCATGGAGAAGCATCAAATTGCATAATATTGAGGGTGAGTGCAGTGGTGATGGATAGATAGGGATGTGAGACAGTATATAGAAAGAGAAGGATGGGTGGGATTTCAAGGTAAGTTGCTGTGCGGAGGGATGTTATGGAGTAGACCTCTCAAGTTACAGTGAGGCTGGGGTGGGGGTGATGATGCACACAATAGGATGTCGGTAATGTGCACCTGTACTCACCTTTTCTTATCTAGTTAGGTCATTGAAGCACTTTCTGCACTGAATCCAGGAGTGTGGCACTACATTCCTGCTGCTAATCTCCTGGACCACCTCCAGCCATGCCTTATTTGTGGCAGCAGTGTGTTTCTTCCTCCCGTTGTTGGGGAAGAGCATTTCTCTGTGGTTCCTCACATTCCCCAACAGGACGTTAAGGGAGGTGTTGTTAAAGCGGGGCACAGCCTTTGAACATCCTGATTCCAATTTCTATCATTGCTGTCTCTGTTCCAAACCTCCCAGTTCTTCCAAATTGCATCTTCGGATTGGCCCTTTAAATACTGGAGTTGTGATCGTGTCAAGTGGGTCTTCATCACGCCCACTGTTGCTAATTGGATGGAAAACCCAGAAGTAAAATGCTAATGAACTGGTTGAGTTAAAAAGCAACAGACAGATGCACTGAACTTATGATATCATAGGTTTCACACACGATAATGGACACCCCCGCTCCTGACGTATCTCCGAGTAAATATCAGGGCCAATTCCACAAACCCTGCATTAGAAACCCAACTTGGGCGGTACCGCAAAACTTGGGGGCTATCAAACTGGCTGCCTGTTATACAGGACGCTCAATATTCATTTCCATTGCCATCAATGGAATTAAATAACCAGGCGCTGTGCTTAACGGGCGAACGATCTGATACCGCTTGTTTTGTGCCATCGCGCAAAACAAATTTCTACCTTCCCCTATTTTTGGGCAAAATAATTTAGATTTGTTTGATTTGTTGATACCTTTTTCTTTTTTAGGATTATAGCACTGATTTAAAATTTGCAGAAGTGTGTGGAGGCACAAGCATTTAGTATACCTTATGTTAAGGGACTATAATTCCTTTCGACCAGAAGCAGTATCTAAGCTTAAATGAGCATAAAGCTATTAGAATTTATTACAGTAAGAGACGCTCTGTCAAATGTACAGCTTTGTTCATTCTCTTGCTAATCGAGATGCATTAAAATCAGTCATATGAATCTCAAAGGAAATCTGCAAATTGCTTATTGCACCTCACAAAAGACAGCATTTATGTCATTAATGCAGATATATTTTGTAGAGAAGAATCACAAAGAAAAATCAATCAAAATTAAAACAATTGAGAAACAACTATAATTGAGATAAAATGCAAGAAACCTATCTATGCATCTCTTGTTAATAATTTGTTTATGCATGTATGAAAATTAATCACTACAAGACAAAAGTATTATTATAAAAAGCCCAGTAGATAAATGTTCAAGATATGAGAGAAGGCTTTCAGTTCATCTCTGGGTGAGGTCAATTTTCAAACATATTAATTATGTTTCAATGCAGATTCAGTTCAAATCAATAGAACTAATGTGTAGACCTGCAAAGAATAAATGGAAACCAGGAATGCCTAATAAATCATCCTTTTGTTGCTGTGGTTTTAATTTCTCTGCAACTGCTTTTATTTGGTTTCAACATAGAAAATAAATTGGTGATGGTGAGAAGGACTACATGCCACAAAAAGCCTCGCTGGAAGTGCAGTGGAATCTTTATTTACACATGCAAATGGAGTTCTGCCACACTTCCAGTGAAGTCATGGCAGTGAAGAGGGACCAGCTCTGAGGAAATTCCTGGCCATACGCTGACTCTTAAAAGCTAATCTAGTTCTCTACCTGAGTGGCAGGAGTGAGCGAGCGAGGTGACTGGCTGCTGTTTCTCAATATGAAAGAGGTGGCTCTGGTCTCAATGCAGCTAAGTCTTGAGGTGGACAGATATAGACGGCACCTCTTGTGCTGCATGGGGAGCCTGTCCCTTCCAACTGTCTGTGCAACTTCCAAATTCTCCTCCTAGATCAGGTGCCTTAAGCTAGGTTGTCCTTTTCTGCATTGTCCAATGATTGAATACAGAAATCAATCCCAGTGTCATGGATATAAAACCATGGGAGCTGAAATTCCGGTCGGAGGCATCCCGCGGGCAATTACCTCCGACCGGAGAATTTTTACAAATTTACCTGGTGGTCCGGGAGGAGCGTGGGATTCCAGTGGGGAGGCCTTCTCTTCTCATGCTGCAAAGCGCACTCCCGTCCTCCAGGTTCCACGCAGAAGGTGCAGTCACGTGTGACTGCTCAGCCAATCAGGTACAGTATTCCACAGCTTTCTCATTAATAGGAATGAGAACTCCATATCTACACTAAACACTTAATAAAAAATAAAAAACACATCACATAATTAAAATTAATTGAAATTAAAGTTAATAAATATCTTGGAGAAAAGAAATGTTCCCGAGTTTTTAAAAAGTTTTTTTAATTATGGTTAAAAATGGATGTAACGTAGTGGACAGGGTTTTAAAAAATAATATGTGTTTTTTAAATTTAATTTAATTATATTTTTGTATGTTTTTAAACTCTTACACCTGTAAAAGTAGGCTATGCGCCTGCTTTTATCAGGCGCAAGAATTTTGAGGACATTTGCTGAGCAAGTTATGGGTAAATACCGCAATCTTGCCCTTGCAAATGTCCTAGCATCCAATATGCGTTGGATCTGTCAAGCTCCAGTTTGACAGATCGGAAAAGCCAGTTTTCAGCACATGCGCATTGTGTGCTGAAAATTGGCTTCTGCGATGCCTTCCCGGGTCCGTAGCCACTCCGTACAGAACAGAGGAGGCCGGAATTTCCATGCCCATATATATTGACCCAACATTTCACAAAAAGAGGACCATCTCAGATCTCCAACAAAATGAGCTAAGTAAGGATTATTACTCTAACTACTTGTGGTAACTTAATGCTATAAGTTCTGTTTCTGAGGTAATATTGGGCCGCATTTTGCTCTGAACGATGAACGAACGATGCCAACCCATAGACTTTCTATAGGATTTTGCATGGCAATTTCCTGTCAGCCAACCATTCAAAAAGTGTGGCACCCTCTATAGGGCATCTGGGATCTGAGTGAACAGAGAAAGCAACTGTGTATCTTCTTAAACAATCAAATTAATGAATCGTTACTGTGCAGTGCAGAGTCCAAACCAGGAAGTATCAGTTAAAATATTGAATTCAACGTCAAATCAGGTACAGAATTTGAAATAAAGAGAGGGAAAGAAAACTTTGATTAAGAAAGAGATAAAAGGGACAGAAAGAAAAATAATTTTTATTTAATAACATTTTTTTTTCCAATAATAGTTAAAAGGTGAAGGAATGAGACTCCACAATTGTAAAATTTATTTTTCAATGCCAGAGAGGCAGTAATATATGGGCCCAAGTTTCCACATGATTTGCGCCTGATTTTTAGGAGCAACTGGTGGAGAACGGACTATCTTAAGAATCGCAATTCTCCACATTTTTTTTTCTGCAGTTCTAGTCAGTTAGAACAGTTTCACTTTGGAACAGAATTTTTTCTTCAAAAGGGGGCGTGTCCGGCCACTGACGCCTGATTTCAAAGTTTCCACAGTGAAAACGTACTCCAAACTAACTTAGAATGGAGCAAGTGAAGATTTTTGTAGAATTGAAAAAACCTTGTCTACACATTAAAAAATCAGGCGCAGGTTACAAATTAGGCGTCCAGAACGAGGTGGGGGGGGGGGGGGGGAGGCGGGAGGGGGGGAAAGGAAGTCATTACATTCTATAATAAATCCTTATTTATACTTCTACAAATATTATACAAATAAATCCAACACGAATAAAAATTTATAAGCAAAGAAAAGATTAAATAAACCATCTTCCTACCTGTGTGAAAGTGCTTCAGCCAGGGAGAATGCTGCAGGAAGCTTCACAAGTTGAGGCAGCCGTTCGTTCCCGTGGGGGGGGGAGGAGGAAGCCATTCGTTTCCGCGGGGGGAGGGGGGAGGAGGAAGCCATTCGTTCCCGCGGGGGGGAAGGAGGAAGCCATTCGTTCCCGCGGGGGGGAAGGAGGAAGCCATTCGTTCCCGCGGGGGGGGGAGGAGGAAGCCATTCGTTCCCGCGGGGGAGGGGGGAGGAGGAAGCCATTCGTTCCTGCGGGGGGGTGGGGAAGCAGCCGTTCGTTCCTGCGGGGGGGGGAGGAGGAAGCCATTCGTTCCCGCGGGGGGGTGGGGAAGCAGCCGTTCGTTCCTGCGGGGGGGGGAGGAGGAAGCCATTCGTTCCCGCAGGGGGGTGGGTAGGAGGAAGCCATTCATTCCCGCGGGGGGGGAGGAGGAAGCCATTCGTTTCCACGGGGGGGGGGAGGAGGAAGCCATTCGTTCCCGCGGGGGGGGGGAGGAGGCAGCCGTTTGTTCCCGTGGGGGGGGAGGAGGAAGCCATTCGTTCCCGCGGGGGCGGGGAGGAGGAAGCCATTCGTTCCCGCGGGGGAGGGGGGAGGAGGAAGCCATTCGTTCCTGCGGGGGGGTGGGGAAGCAGCCGTACATTCCTGCGGGGGGGGGGGAGGAGGAAGCCATTCGTTCCCGCGGGGGGGGGGAGGAGGAAGCCATTCGTTCCCGCGGGGGGGGGGAGGAGGAAGCCATTCGTTCCCGCGGGGGGGGGGGAGGAGGAAGCCATTCGTTCCCGCGGGGGGGGGGAGGAGGAAGCCGTTCCCGATGGCGGGCGGGGGGAGGGATTGCGGGACTGACCGACCGAACGAACGCAGCGGGGGGGGGGGGGGAGGAAGCCGTTCCAGACGGCGGGCGGCGGGGGGAAGGAGACAGTGAGAAGGCTGCAGGAAGCCTCACAAGTTCAGCAGCCATTCCCCGACGGCAGGGTGGGGAGGCCGTCGGGAAACGACTGCCTCAACTTTCTGCGGCTTCCTGCAGCCTTCTCACTGCTGCAGGAAGCCTCAGTGCTGATGTGCTGCTGGCAATGTGCTTTTATTAAAAAAATTTCAAAAATTAAACAGCTACAAAGAACTACAAAAATGGCCGAGTGCCAATGTTTCCTTCACACTGCGCGTGCGCGAACGCTCCAATGCGCACGCGCAGGGTTGCCGGCAGGAAAAAAACGAATTTAAATGGTACCCGCCCCCTCCCACTTACAAAATCGGCGCGAGTGTAGGCTCCGCCCCCCTGGGCGCCACGCCAGGCAGACATGGAGCTGCAGGGCGCTCCAGAATCGCGCGTTTTTTTTCCGGCGCCGTTTTCGGCACGAAAAATAGGCGCCCAGCTCGGAGGGGTGCCCATTTTTTATCGTGTGGAAACTTGGGGCCTAAGACTTATCACGCTGTTAAAAGGGTACTTAGACTATAATGGACAAGCCCTAAAAAATGTTGTCGTGTTTAGTCCTTATCTATGAGTTAAGTGCAGCAACTTCACACTGTTCATTTCATTTGAATGGTGAGTCAGGTGGCGAGATACTGTTTTCTGGAAGCTTTTGGGGAGCAGAGCATCTCAAACAGCAACTTCCGGAGTTTCACATTTAGCTGTGTATGTGCGGTCGCCAGAAGTTGCTGTCCGATTTATACATAAATAATAGGTTAGCCTCACCTTTTATAGCAAATTCTGAGCCATTATCATTCAAAGGACCATCTAACAGAATATGTTTCATGTGTTTTGGACGTTATTTTTTCTTTTAGTCTTCTGATTGATTTAGTGAATCTTATCACAATCATGGAAAACTGCTTTCTTATGGGGTGACAAAAATTAATTATTCTAGTGGGCAAGGTGAGATTGTGAGGGTAGATACCGCTGTTAAATAGGACTGTGGAGAAACATTCAAAATTTTGGAAAGGCACAGTTTGCAGCAGATTCTGTACCACTGCAAGGTATCTATTTACCACTGATTTTGATTACTTTAGATAACTTGGAGCTCAACCTTCAACTTATCAAGTAGCGTTCATTAGGGGAGAAATTCCCCAGCGTCCCGATTGGGGGCAGTAAGCGGCTTGGGGCAGGTGCAGAAGTCCCATCCCAGCCACGAAATTACAGTTACCGCCCCTCAGAGGAAGTGGAGTGCAATCTTGCACACTCCACTGCCTCTTGGGGTGGGCCCCGAGGCGATGCTGGGGCACGATCGACAGTGCTATGCGAATGCTCTGTGTAGCACTGACGTGGTTCAATGCCTCTCCCCTTCTCTTAAAGGTGTAAGTGGTTTTGCCCTTGGTGGTTTCAAAATGTCCCCCTTACAACAGTTCTTGACCCCGGGAATTATAGTAGTGAACAAAATACTCAGTTATAGACAGATCTTTCGGTCTCAACCATCACAATGCTTTTATTCAAGTTAAAGCAGACACCTGCTTCCAGTAAAAACACCCTGGTGGCGTAAAACAAACAAAAATAGTACAACACACAACACTGGCCCATTTGAACAGGCCCCTATCGCGAAGGACCCACAACTCAAACACCCCTGCTCAGCTCAATAGGGCACCACCGAATCTGTCCAATAGACCGTGCGTACGGCTATGATCCGTGCAGAAACCTCCCCATTAAACCCCGAAGGCTTGGTTGGGAGACACGACACCTCTTCACACCCCTTCACACAATGCAGTGGTCTAAACGATGTGTGGGTTGGGATAATGCTCACCAGTTCTTATGTTCTTATGTTCAGTTACCCCTCTGGCTTATTTGTTGCTTCTTCCGATGAGGCGTATCTTCTGGTTTCGTACCAATCTGTGGTTTCCAAGTCCAGTCTCAAGGTCAGCTTCCCAGTCAAAATAGCAAGGCTCTCTTTGCTCAAAAAATGGTTTCTTCTCTATGTCACAGACAGTGCTCGGTCCTTGAATGCATTGAACGAAGCAAGCAAGCGTAGCAGAGGAGAGAGAGAGATGGCAGCAAACTGCCTCTGTGCTGGTTCTGTGCTGGGGCCCCAGCTGTTTACATTATACATTAATGATTTAGACGAGGGGATTAAATGTAGTATCTCCAAATTTGCAGATGACACTAAGTTGGGTGGCAGTGTGAGCTGCGAGGAGGATGCTATGAGGCTGCAGAGTGACTTGGATAGGTTAGGTGAGTGGGCAAATGCATGGCAGATGAAGTATAATGTGGATAAATGTGAGGTTATCCACTTTGGTGGTAAAAACAGAGAGACAGACTATTATCTGAATGGTGACAGATTAGGAAAAGGGGAGGTGCAACGAGACCTGGGTGTCATGGTACATCAGTCATTGAAGGTTGGCATGCAGGTACAGCAGGCGGTTAAGAAAGCAAATGGCATTTTGGCCTTCATAGCAAGGGGATTTGAGTACAGGGGCAGGGAGGTGTTGCTACAGTTGTACAGGGCCTTGGTGAGGCCACACCTGGAGTATTGTGTACAGTTTTGGTCTCCTAACTTGAGGAAGGACATTCTTGCTATTGAGGGAGTGCAGCGAAGATTCACCAGACTAATTCCCGGGATGGTGGGACTGACCTATCAAGAAAGACTGGATCAACTGGGCTTGTATTCACTGGAGTTCAGAAGAATGAGAGGGGACCTCATAGAAATTCTGACGGGTTTAGACAGGTTAGATGCAGGAAGAATGTTCCCAATGTTGGGGAAGTCCAGAACCAGGGGTCACAGTCTAAGGATAAGGGGGAAGCCATTTAGGACTGAGATGAGGAGAAACTTCTTCACCCAGAGAGTGGTGAACCTGTGGAATTCTCTACCACAGAAAGTAGTTGAGGCCAATTCACTAAATATATTCAAAAGGGAGTTAGATGAAGTCCTTACTACTCGGGGGATCAAGGGCTATGGCGAGAAAGCAGGAAGTGGGTACTGAAGTGCATGTTCAGCCATGAACTCATTGAATGGCGGTGCAGGCTAGAGGGGCTGAATGGCCTACTCCTGCACCTATTTTCTATGTTTCTATGTTTCTATACCCGAAAAATGCTTGCTAAATTCTCGCACTAAAAACTAGTCCTCTGCCTGAGGCAGTCCAACTAAAGAGCGATGAATCACATCTTCAGCCTGTGCCTTTGTTACCGGGCTTTTCCTGGGGATAAAGGTTCCAACAAGTCTGGGTGGTCAAATAGCTTCCTTTGTCCTGAGGTTCCCATACTCCGGGGCTCTCAGTCAGTTTGATGGTTTGAGCTCTGACCAGTTTACCTGATCTCTTACTGATGGATTCCCATTACATGACAAAAGGGTCCTCCATCTGCTTTCAGCCATCCCGGACTATCCCCGCCCACCTGATGTGTATTCCTGTGGAACATGCCTGGGCCTGTCCCAGCTCTTCTGAAATATGAAAAAGCAATGTCCAAAACTTAAAGTCCAAAATGTTGAAGTCTATATTGATGTTTACGCTGATGATGTTGATGTTTACGTTGATGCTTACAGTGGGGAGGGCCGCTGCACACTCTGCACGGCCTCTTATGACCTCCACGAGGTCACCAAGGGAGCGTGATGCCGAGGTCGCAGCCTGGCACCCAAAATGGAGTGCCAGGATGAACGATGGTGGCCCGGACCACGCAAGAGGCAAAGGAGTCGGGCTGACCGATGACCTCCCCTTTAACTTCCGCTCCCTGGGCGGATGTCGGCCTGGTTTGCGACCTGCTCTGCACCACTCGTGGCAGTCTCACGGGGCGCAGGGCAAAATCCACCGCGGGATGTAAAGGGGTCGCACGCGGCGCTGGGTTGTAGCACATGACAATGACATCATTGCCGTTTGCGCGGCGGCTCGGGACGCTATCCATGGTGTACGGTGTTACTGTGGCAGTGCCTCTGTTAACTCCCCCGGAATTTTGCGGGAGCCGATAGCGCCTCCACCCCGGTGAGAAGTGTTTCACGTTCTGTTAGCACCCCATTATCTGATATCAGTTTGTGAAAAAATAATGGAATATGTTTATAGTTCCTTTCTACCACTCAATTTTAGTAATGTTGTAATATTTTATAACAGTCAGTTGATTAAATTGAATAACTCAATGATAAGCGCTGATTTAAATTCAGAGATCAATACATCATATTATTCAAGCTTGCCATTTGGGCTCCCTCTCAATGTGGTTTCCAAGCAGATAAAAGAAGAATTTTAACCCCAATTTTAACAGATTCAAAAACAATTTAGTCTCTGCAACATCACCTCGTGTGCATTTTATATTTTCAAAAACATGTAAAATCTAAGTAGTTGCACTGTTGTTATTTTTATACCCAGAATCAGTCAAACCACAGGCCTCTCTTCTCTCATAATTTATCTTTCTAAACAACAAAAAAGCAAACGGAGAATTCCATAAAATATTTTTTTATGCAGATAGACACTTCAATGCATGCAAAAATAAATCAAGTAAAATATACTGTCTGCCGGGAACTGCAGGTGGACAGATAGCTTGCTTATGATGACAAATTGTTCTGCCCAGCTCCAAAGCTAGGCAATTTTCGCTTATCATTGGCAATTACTGAAAAAGGAAATGAGTATGAAGTCCAAAGTATTGTTAACGAATATACTGCTTCACATGACACAAATGGCTGATTGGAATCACAAATAGACTGTGCTCTCTGTGAGCAATGTATTGATCGCTTTGCTGCCTAAGAAAGCAGAGGAAAAGTACTTGACAAAAATTTCCTGAGTTAGACAATAAAGCATAAAAGGTTTTGAGTTTTCCAATTCAGACATAGGTTAATTCTCTATTTTTAACTTTTTATTATTATTCCTTGATCTCCTGTGGCTTTGCACATGAAGAGTCAAAACCAAGGTCACTTTTCAGGACAAGCCGGGTCAGAGGGTAATTAGACCAGGGTAGGGGAGTGGAGAGGAGGCAGATGGTATGAGAAGGGAGGAGAGGGAGGGAATGGGAGACAGGAAGACAAGAGAGGGGGAAGGGAGAGAGGAAGAGCATGAAGAGGATGAATGGGTTGGGTGAGGGGGAAGAGAGAAGAAGGATTGGAGAGGGATGAGTGAAGGGCGCGGTGAGGGGGAGAGGAAAGCAAGCAGGAAGAGAGGACGAAAGATTGTGAACAACAAGGGACGACATGAGAGGGAGAGGAGAGGGGGAGATAGGGGAAGAGGAGAAGAAGCAAAAGGAGAGGAAATCCTTCAGGAAGACATAGATTAGTAGATTGATAAACACATGGCAGACGCAATATTACTGTGGAGAAATGTGAGGTAATACATGTTGGGAGGAAAAACAAGCAATAGGAACCTAAACTGAATAGGAAATATGCTGAAGGATGTGGGGGACAGAAAGACCTAAGGTGCAAACACATAGACCCCGATATTGACAGGGCTGGGGGGTGGATTTTCAGATGGGAAACTTGGAAGTCCAGGTTTCCTGATATCCTGTAGAGCTTTGGCTTCACAGCATGCAACTTTTTTTTCTGGCAGCATCCCCGCCTGGAAGTTAGCCTGATTGACAGGCATGACTTCCAGTCGGTTGGGGAGCACTCCAGAGGAGGCTGCCGCCACAAATAAGGAGCCTGCGGCTGCCAGAAGGAGTGATGGGGAATCTGATCCCTGACCCCGGGGTATCCGATTGCAAGGGGTCCAATCCCCGATTGGGGGATCTTTGGATTGGGGATTCTGATGGGGGCAGGTAAGCTTGATTGGCTGGGAGGAAACATTCCTGCTCCTCCTGGCTCACAAGCAGTGCTGTAAACCACTTACATTTTCCTCACAGCTGTTCTCACCTTCCTTCAGCTGCCGGATTTCCCAAGTCCTGGGAAATCTGGCCGGCCAGGGTTAAACCTGGAAGGCAAGTTAAAAAGGAGGCTCCCAGCCTCATTATATCTAAATGTCAATCTGCCTACTGGGAGCGGGCTGGCTGCCCACTCCTTTTCCTGCCTCTATTAAACCCGGAAATAGGCGGATTGGAGGGGGTTTGGGGTTAGGTTTGACATTTTAGAAAATTTTTACTTCTCACCTGACCCTCAGCCAGCCATCCTTGAGGGTTAAAATTCACCCCATAATTTCTGGAAAGTGCAAAAACAGGTAAAGCCATAAAAAGGCCAATAAAATTCTGGATTTTATGAACAGGATCACAGCATACAAGATAAAAGAGCTAATGAAAGATTATCACAAAATAATGATTCGGCCACAGTTAAAGTACAATTAGCAGTTTTTGGCATCCCGTTATAGAAAGCCAGAGAGAACATACAGCATATATCTGACGATGCCAGGAATGAGAAACTATAGTTATGAAGAGAGATTTAAAACACAGGTCTCTTTCTATAGCAACAGAGAGAATAAGAAATATAATTGTTTTTTTTAAATTATGAAGCGTTTTAATCAGGAAAATAGGGAAAGACTAATTCCTCTAGATCAGGAGTCAATGAGTAGAGGACATCAATTTAAAATTGTCATTAAGTGAGTAAGGAGAGAGGCAAGGAAAAATGTATTTACACAACAAATTATTGGTGCTTGGAATATTTTGTCACAGAGAATAGTTACAATAGTCTCTTTAACATAAAAAGTAGATCAGTATTTGAAGTAGAGGATGATTAAGGACTATGGGCAGAGAGCAGGGCAATGAGATTAGTTTTGGGTTGTTCTGGCAAAGAACTGACAAAGATATAATTTTAACCCCTAAAAATGGGTGGGTTTGGGTCAGGTGGGAAGTTAAAATATTAAAAATTTCAAACTGAAACCCAAGCCGCCTCAAAGCCGCCCACTTTTGGTTTTATCGGAGGCTCCAGGCCTCCATTTTAACAAGGTTTCTATTTTTAACTACAATTGACCAGATTTCCCGGGCCTTGGGAAACATGGTAGGTAAAAGACAGCGAGAAGGGTGCCTGGGAATAGTACTTTCATCCTTGCCCTGACCTCCTCCATCAGGATCTCCAAGGGACAGTCCTCTCACTTATTACTGCCTAGAGAATTCTATCAATAGTGTTCCAAAGAAATCTGAAAGCAGGGAATACAACCGTACTTGGGGCCCAAGTTTCCCTAATAAAAAATAATGGCGCTCACTTACCTGGCGCCTGTTTTTATTTGACCCCTCAGCGCTGAAAATAAAAGCCTTAAGTTTTTTTTTGTTTTTTTTTTAAATTCGTAGCCAATCGTTCCAATTCTTTGTCAAATCACAAACGCCAGAGGTCACCTTGCACACGCCAAGGATCACTCTGCGCCAATGCTCTTAGCCAAAAGGCCTAGAGCCACTGCACCATTCCTGGAAGTACTGCAATACCAGGTTCGTGCCATGGAGGTGGATGGGTCAGGTCCCCCACACACCTCCGTGGAGGTGGATGGGTCAAGCCGCCCCACACAAGCCTTAAGTTTTCTTCGACCATGCGCACCTTCTGCTGCCGGTGCTACCTGAGTTGATCTCGCAGGGCGGGGCTTCCAGTGTGTGCTGCAACAGCACAGTGCATGCGTTCCAAAAAAAAAATGGGCAACTAATTGCGCATGGTTGCTCATGCGCACAAAAAAAATCTGCGCATGCGCAGTACAAAGTATTAAAAAAAGCACGTGTGGGGACTGTGTGGATCACCATTGAGAATCCATTGGTGGCAGAGATGAATTTGCAGGTAGGAAATACAGCTTCGAACACATGATGGCTGCAATGGAAGAATGCAGAGAAGACAAAAGGGCCAGAGACGGAGATGGAGAAGGGGAAACTGGAAGGCCGAAGAGATTTATCATGGAAGAAATTGAGCCCTTGGTAGGCTTAATTGAGAGTAGATGGGAAGTTCTTGAAAACAAGGGGAGCTTTGTTAAAAAGAAACTCAAACCCTCTATACTCGCAAAAGTTTGGGACGAGGTCGCAGTGAAGTTTAATGGAATGTCCATCACCCCGAGAACCGGTGCGCAGCTGAAAATGAAGTGGCAGGATCTCGGACAAGCAGTGACAGTAAGTCATAAGTTATACTTACATTTAATTGGGCTATTAAACATATGTATATTTATGCACTGCAATAACATCTGTAAATGTGATCCGTGTGTATGTGTACATATGTTCAGAAGGATCCTCTCTTAAAAAGTCGCATTTTCATCTTTGCAGAAGATGGTGTCACAGATCAACCGAGAATGGTCACAAACTGGAGGAGAACCGCTAAGTAGGCTGCAACTAACAGCTGTGGAGCAGAGGATGGTGTCTATGATTAAATGTTACAGGAGAAGACCAACCATCAACGCAGAAGCTGGGGTCCCAGTTTTCCATTAGAGGGTAAGCCCTGCAAATTGTACAGTCTGGGTTGGCTAAATGTTACGTACTGCCCACGCTTCTCCTTCCTCAATGCTGCTAACCAAGCATCTATCTTTTTTATCGCAGAGGTTGAGCATCAGGAGGAGACAGAAGGTGCACCTGAAGTTGAAGGAGAGAATGTTCAGGAAACCACCACTCTAGATATTCCTAATCAGGAGAATATTGGGCAGCAAGAAGTCGTCGATGACGAGATGATTACCCTGGATTTGGAAGTGATGAACCCCTCAAGGATTCCAAGCCCTTTCATGAGTGAATCAGGCGACGGGACTTTTCTAGGTGTGACATCTGAGGCTGCGGGTACAAGTGTGTCACAGCAAGCCACGCCTGCGAGACGTAAAAGGAGGGCAAACAATAGATCTGATGCAGAAATACTGGATTTGGAGAACATAGGACATCTTGTGGGGATGAGCGGGGAGAACAGCCAGCAATCGCAATTGCTCCTGGAAACCTTTGGTGGGGTGAGGGCAGAGTTGGGGGGACAGGTGGAAATACTTTCGGGACAGTTGAACGAGGTAATATTGGCAATAGGGAGGCTCACCCAGGCTGTCATTGATGTGAGGAACACTTTCTACTCTGCACCAACATCAAGGGTTGATACTGAGGCTGAGGTTGACTACGAAGAGGAACCCAGGCATTCCACAATGACATATTTTGGCTCTGTCCCTGTTGTAACCCAGCATCAAGAAACGCCGCGTTGGAAAAGAAACAGATTATACCTGGGGGTATGGGGGGGCAAGGAAACAGAAGTCTGCATCTACAGGCACGTGCAGGGGTAATGGCATCTACTAGGGCAGGATTGGCGTACAGCGCTAAGGAGGAGGATAGATGGCTCGTTTGTTTTTTGGTTGGTTTGGTTGATTGTTCTTTTGAAAGTTTGCCATGGTATTCATTAAAGTTTTTAAAGTTATGAAGGTTTAATGATAAGTCATGTTAATCTAATTGCAACAGTGCTGTACAAATATTGAATAAACATATTTATTTTGGACTTTTAACCTGACTCCTGCACTTCATTTTTTAATGTTGCACTAATAAATATTACAGGATAAACGGACTCAACATGTAAAATGGCCTCACCCCTTGCAACCTATTAGTTTAAATGACACAGGGGCAGGTTCCAGTACTAAGGTGTTCATGGATCCTGCCTTGTTTTGGGTCACTGATACATGCAACGAAGTACCATGGTGCATATATCAGTGACCCTGAGCCATTCTGGATCCATGAACAACTTAGTACGGGAACATGCTAATTTACCCCTACAAATATAATATTGTCTTTTATTGTCCACCTAAGCACTCCAACACTCCATTAAAACATAAAAGATTTGTGGTGGGTTTATTTATTATACATAATGTAATGTCCACCTAAACACTCCAACACTCTATTAAAACCTAAAAGATTTGTGGTGGGATTATTTATTATATATTATGTAATGTCCATCTAAACGCACCAATACTCCATTAAAACATAAAAGATTTGTGGTGGGATTATTTAATATATGTAATGTAATGTTCACTGAAGCACTCCAACACTCCATTAAAACATAAAAGATTTGTGGTGGGATTATTTTTTTAATATAATGTAATGTTCAATCTTTATTAGAAATCACTGCTGCTTCCCTATGAGCCTAAAGTGTCTAGCACTGTCTGCTGTGTGCAGACCTTCGGCCTGGGATAGCAGCGGGCCGCGTGGGTGGAGGACCTTCGGCTGGGGGCTAGCAGCGGCTGCAGTCGACGCCTGAAGAATCAGGAGAAGGGTACAGTGGATGGTTAAAGAAGAAGACTCCGATTTGTCTGCTACTTTTTCAATCCTGGTAATTGGAAAAGGTGTCCCTGCATTTTGTGGAAGATTTTGGGGAGTGAGAAGATCGCAGGAAAAAGGTAAAGATTTTTTCTTTCAATGAAAGTTGACATTTATCATTGCAGGAGCAGCATTAATGGCAAGTTTACATTTATTTCTATTTTAATACTTGCCTATTCTTATTGTTTGTTTTTTAAATTCCGTAAAAGTTTATTTATAAGAGACAGGGAGTCCCTTCGGCCGGGGATAGGAGCGGGCCAGTGCGGATTCTCTAACTGCGGGTAAGGATTTTTTTTCTAAGGTGCTTCTAGGGTCTGAGCACCGTTTTTTTTTTTAATTTAAGTTGGTGGGGAACGTTTGCCTTATGCACAGAAGTGGCGCGCAACCTTCTTTTACAGATACACAGCGCCAGAAACATTCTGACGCTGGTAAGTAGACGCCGGCGCCCCAACACTGGGGAATCTTTGAACTGGGCTTCGGCACCAAAAAACTCACTGGGCACCGAATAAACGGCACCCAGTGCTGGGCAAACTTGGGTCCTTTAAGAGGTGCATTCCAGCCTAAAATAGGCCTCAGGTGGCCCACCGTAAATTGCACTGTGAAAATGAGCAGGCTGTCCATTTTGCAATGGGGCCCCACAAATTAAAATAACCCAGGCCTCACACTGGGGGAAGAGGCAAGGGGGTTGCTCCTCACTCCAATCTCCTCCCGTCCGAGTCCCATTCCAATTTAAAATCATGGCTTTAGTGTTGTGTACTTTTTATGCCCCCACATTACCCTTTCATTTGAATTTTGCTGGGATAGAAACATTGTCATAGGAATCAAACAATGTATTTATACAAACACATAGTCAATATGTACCATGACCAGACAAGGTATTGGTAGTTAGTCATGTTTCAGAATTCTGGCCTGAAGCTCCTCCTTCGCCCATCTCCACTTTCACTTATTACCCTGGGTTCTTCTGGATCTTTTTACGTACTATGACATTTCAAACATTAGGCACTTTTTGTACACCGGTGCTGTAAGTTCCTGCATTTGATGGAAAATAGCTTGCTCAGAAGCTGTTGTGTTAGAACAGAGTCCTCTTCATCTTAGGGTACAGTTATACGATAACTTTAATATCACTGTGAAGCAGTGAGGCTCATGTTACATTATAACTCTAGAGTCCAGTCCAGTCCTGACCCTGCAGATGAATATCATGAGACTTGTCGACAGTGTTGACTTACTGCTTGGTTTTGATACTGTTTGGAATATGACTCCAATGTGCTATCAAAGCAATTATAAAATCCCAAGAGGATCCATTAGACTTTTGGGTCTTTTAAACATATGCAGAGTTGAAATGAGTGGATGATCCTGTCCTTGCTCTCAATAGTTTTCAATTTTAACAATCAGGAGTGGAGCTCTTTGCATCCACTTAAGCACACATCCACAGAGCTCAGCTGAACTGGATGGCAGCGACATGATTCAAATGTATAAAACTATACAAACAATTAGATTCCAAACGCTTGTTTTTTCTATCTTTAACACCCTTGGCCATATATTGATCTTCCAGGATTCGCTGCTCAGTTTTATTATAGGTTAGCATGAGCAGATTTCCACAATTATTGTCTTCAGGGCTAAGATGCAGCTCAGCAATAGAGACATTTGGCAGAAATTTACAGGACTATCCTTTATTTTGTTAGCTGCTGTCTGCTGTTCTTTTTATTCTCAGACAAGTAGAGTACTCAGAATATCTGAGTAATTAAAAATCTTAATGCACCACGGTCCAATTTCTGGTTTATCATATATTTCGTGACACACTTGGCTTAGATTATACTTCTCAATATTAGGCTTCAAGTCTAGCACGATAGACGTAAGCATGGGGCTATACTTTAATTCTTGTCTGAAATATAAAAAAGCAATTTGTATATATGCCTCCTGCAGAAAAAAGATTGCGAGTTGAAAATTAATATGGAGAAGCGCAGGGGTTTGGAAGTGGGTGGGGAGTTAAAACCGGTGAAATTGACAGCGTGTCAGGAAGCCAGCTCCAATCCGCTGACGTCCGTGTTTCACTTCAGCGCTGTTAGGCTGCGTGTATTCAATCCCCTCGGGAGAGGCGGGTTGTCAATTGCATGTTAATTGCTCATTTACAGCAATATTGACATAGATTTTTGAATTTGCTCTGTGATCCACGGGTTTTGCAGGCTTCATGAAATTTGCCAGTGAAAGCAAGGCGAGAACACAGTGGCAACTGAGGGGGATCAATCAATTTCAAATATGGCACTGCATACTTAGTACTCATAGCTGCATTCTTATCTGCGATTGGGAAAGGATGTTCACAGTACTTTTGCTGAATTGACTTTCTGCACTTTGAAGGTTTCTTATACACTTTGGGCCCAAGTTTCGGCCTCAGTTGCTCCTGATTGTTTGGAGCAACTGGTGTAGAACGGAGTATCTTAGAAATTCAAATTCTTGGCATTTAGTTTGCTCCGGTTCTAGTCAGTTAGAACAGTTTCACTTTGGAACAGAATTTTTTTTTTAAAAGGCGGCGTGTCCGGCCAATTTCGCCTGTTTTCAAAGTTTCGGCAGTGAAAACTTACTCCAAACTAACTTAGAATGGAGTAAGTGAAGATTTTTGTACGCTCGAAAAAACCTTGTCTACACTTTAGAAAATCAGGCGTAGGTTACAAATCAGGTGTAGGGAATGGGGGGGGTTTAAAGGGAAGTTTACAAACATTAAACACTTCAGTTTTACAAATGAAGAGCCATCATAAATAATAAATGATAAAAATATCAATAAATCAATCAATAAAATCAATCAATAAATAAAACATTTTCTACTTACCGACTGCAGCACCGGGAGCTCTCCAACAGCATGCTGGGATGCCCTCCCCACGCCCCCCCCCCCTGCCAGTGTGTCTCTGTCAATGTCTCTATCTCTCTGTCTGTCTGTGTGTGTCTCTCACTCTCTGTCTGTCAGTGTCTGTGTTTCTGACAGCGAGGGGTGGAGGGGAGGGGGAGGATGGGGAGGGGGGATGGAGGGGTGGAGGGGAGGGCGAGGAGGGGTGGTGGAGTGGGGGAGAGGGGGTGTAGTGGGGGAGAGGGAGTGGGGGGGAGGGGGTGACAAGGGAGGGAGGGGAGGGGGGTGAGAAGGGAGGGGGGATGAGAAGGGAGGGGGGAGGGAGGGTGAGAAGGGAGGGAGGGGAGGGGGGGTGAGAAGGAGGGGGAGGAGAGGTAGGAGGAGGGAGGGGAGGGTGGAGAGAAGGGAGGGAGGGGGGGAGAGAAGGGAGGGAGGGGGGTGAAAGAAGGGAGGGAGGAGGGGGGATGAGAGAAGGGAGGGAGGGGAGGGGGGGGTGAGAGAAGGAGGGAGGGAGGGGAGGGGGGTGAGAGAAAGGAGGGAGGGAGGGGAGGGAGGGGAAGGGGGAGAGAAGGGGGAAGAGAGAGAGAGAGAGAGAGAGAGAGAGAAGGGAGCGAGAGAGAGAGAGAGAGAGAGAGAAAGGAGAGGGAGGCTGAACCGGCCGGGCCCAAGACTTCGAGCTTAGACTTACCGGATTGACAGGTAGGTGGCGTCGGGTCCGGGGTCCGGGGGAGGGTCGGGACCGTGGATCGGGGGTGGAGATCGGTCGGGGGGGATGGGGGGAGATCGGTCGGGGGGGGGAGTGGAGATCGGTCGGGGGGGGGGGGGGATGGGAGATCGGTCGGGAGCGGAGGTCGGTCGGGGAGGTGGGGTGGTGGGAGCGGGAGTCAAGTCGGGTCGGGTCCGGTCCGGAGGAAGCAGGAGCTGGGCATGGGAAGCAGCCTTATGCACGCAGCCCCAGTGAGGTCATTCGGCCAGGGCTAGGGGCTGCGTGCTTCGGGCCCCTCCCACACAGTTTTGGGCGCCTGGAGCTACTGCACATGTGCGCCCACTGTAGCGCGCATGTGCAGAGGTCCCGGCATTGTTTTCAGCGCAGGGACCTAGCTCCACCCCCCACAGCTCGTGCTGCGCCGCGCCGAGGGCCAGAGGACCAGCGGGGAGCCGGAGAATCTGGAAGTTTTTTTAGGCGCACTTTGTGGCGCGAAAAACGGGCGTCCAGGTTGGGGCTGCGCCATTCTAGGCGCGGCCCGAAACTTGGGCCCTTTGTAGGTTTGATCTATCAGATCAGGATGGGGGCCATTTATGCTGACTTAGATTGGACCTCAGACGAGGACTAAGATGACCAGCACCAGCAACAGCACCCGCAGCAGAAGCCTCCTGCTCACAGACCTCTTGCTGCACAGGAGAAAAGGGAGCAGCAGAGAGGGGAGTAGCAGAGAAGGGAGTAGCAGAGAGGGGAGCAGCAGAGAGGGCTGCAGCAGATAGGGGAGCAGCAGAGAGGGGAGCAGCAGACAGCAGTAGTAGAGAGGGGAGCAGCAGAGGGGAGTAGCAGAGAGGGCTGTAGAAACATAGAAACATACAAAATAGGTGCAGGAGTAGGTCATTTAATAAGATCATGGCTGATCATTCCCTCAGTACCCCTTTCCTGCTTTCTCTCCACTCCCTTTGATCCCTTTAGCCGTAAGGGCATTATCTAACTCTCTCTTGAATATATCCAATGAAGTGGCATCAACAACTCTCTGCGGTAGGGAATTCCACAGGTTAACAACACTCTGAGTGAAGACGTTTCTCCTCATCTCAGTCCTAAATGGCCTACCCCTTATCCTAAGACTGTGTCCCCTGATTCTGGACTTCCCCAATATCGGGAACATTCTTCGCGCATCGAACCTATCCAGTCCCGTCAGAATCTTACATGTTTCTATGAGATCCCCTCGCATTCTTCTAAACTCCAGTGTATAAAGGCCCAGTTGATCCAGTATCTCCTCATATGTCAGTCCAGCCATCCTGGGAATCAGTCTGGTAAACCTTCGCTGCACTCCCTCAATAGCAAGAATGTCCTTCCTCAGATTAGGGGACCAAAACTGAACACAGTATTCCAGGTGAGACCTTACCAAGGCCTTCTACAACTGCAGTAAGACCTCCCTGCTCCTGTACTCAAATCCCCTAGCTATGAAATCCAACATGCCATTTGCCTTCTTCACCGCCTGCTCTACCTGCATGTCAACTTTCAATGACTGATGAACCATGACACCCAGGTCTCGTTGCACCTCCCCTTTTCCCAATCTGCGGCCATTCAGATAATATTACGCCTTCATGTTTTTGCCCCCAAAGTGGATAACCTCACACTTATCCACATTATACTGCATCTGCCATGCATTTGCCCACTCATCTAACCTGTCCAATTCACCCTGCAGCCTCTTGGCGTCCACCTCACAGCTCACATCACCATCCAGTTTAGTGTCATCTGCAAACTTGGAGATATTACACACAATTCCTTCATCTCAATCATTAATATATATTGTAAAGAGCTGGGGTCCCAGCACTGAGCCCTGTGGCACCCCACTAGTCACGGCCTGCCATTCTGAAAAGGACCCATTAATCCCGACTCTGTGCTTCCTGTCGCCAACCAGTTCTCTATCCACGTCAGTACATTACCCCCAATACCATGTGTATTAATTTTGCACACCGATCTCTTATGTGGGACCTTGTCAAAAGCCTTTTGAAAGTCCAAATACACCACATCCACTGGTTCACCCTTGTCCACTCTACTAGTTACATCCTCAAAATATTGCAGAAGATTTGTCAAGCATGATTTCCCTTTCATAAATCCATGCTGACTTGGAACGATCCAATCACTGCTTTCCAAATGCGCTGCTATTTCATCTTTAATAATTGATTCCAACATTTTCCCCATTACTGATGTCAGGCTAACCAGACTATAACTACCCGTTTTCTCTCTCCCTCCTTTTTTAAAAAGTGATTTTACATTAGCTACCCTTCAGTCCATAGGAACTGATCCAGAGTCGATAGACTGTTGGAAAATGATCACGAATGCATCCACTATTTCTATGGCCACTTCCTTAAGTACCCTGAGATGCAGACTATCAGTTCCCGGGGATTTATCGGCCTTCAATCCCATCAATTTCCTTAAGACAATTTCCCGCCTAATAAAGATATCTTTCAGTTCCTCCTTCTCACTAGATGCTCGGTCCTCTCGTACTTCGGGAAGGTTATTTGTGTCTTCCTTCGTGAAGACAGAACCAAAATATTTGTTCAACTGATCTGCCATTTCTTTGTTCCCCATTATAAATTTACCTGAATCTGACTGCAAGGGACCTACGTTTGTCTTCACTAATCTTTTTCTCTTCACATATCTGTAGAAGCTTTTGCAGTCAGTTTTTATCTTCCCGGCAAGCTTCCTCTCATACTCTATTTCCCCCCTCTTAATTAAACCCGTTGTCCTCCTCTGCTGAATTCTAAATTTCTCCCAGTCCTCAGGTTCGCTGCTTTTTCTGGCCAATTTATATGCCTCTTCCTTGGCTTTAACAGTATCCTTAATTTCCCTTGTTAGCCACGGTTGAGTCACCTTCCCCCTTTTATTTTTACTCTACAAACATAGAAACATAGAAAATAGGTGCAGGAATAGGCAATTCAGCCCTTCGAGCCTGCACCACCATTCAATAAGAACATGGCTGATCATTCCTTCAGTACCCCTTTCCTGCTTTCTCTCCATACCCCTTGATCCCTTTAACCGTAAGGGCCATATCTAACTCCCTCTTGAATATATCCAATGAACTGGCATCAACAACTCTCTGCGGCAGGGAATTCCACAGGGCAACAACTCTCTGAGTGAAGAAGTTTCTCCTCGTCTCAGTCCTAAATGGCTTACCCCTTATCCTTAGACTGTGTCCCCTGGTTCTGGACTTCCCCAACATCGGGAACATTCTTCCCGCATCGAACCTGTCCAGTCCCGTCAGAATCTTATATGTTTCTATGAGATCCCTTCTCATCCTTCTAAACTCCATAGTGTAAAGGCCCAGTTGATCCAGTCTCTCTTCATATGTCAGTCGAGCCATCCCTGGAATCAGTCTGGTGAACCTTTGCTGCACTCCCTCAATAGCAAGAATGTCCTTCCTCAGATTAGGAGACCAAAACTGAACACAATATTTCAGGTGGGGCCTCACAAAGGCCCTGTACAACTGCAGTAAGACTTCCTTGCTCCTATACTCAAATCCATTAGCTATGAAGGCCAACGTACCATTTGCCTTCTTCACCGCCTGCTGTAGCTGCATGCCAACTTTCAAGGACTGATGTACCATGACACCCAGGTCCCCTTTTCCTAATCTGCTGCCATTCAGATAATATTCTGCCTTCATGTTTTTGCCCCCAAAGTGGATAACCTCACATTTATCCACATTATACTGCATCTGCCATGCATTTGTCCATTCGTCTAACCTGTCCAAGTCACCCTGCAACCTCTTAGCTTCCTCCTCACAGCTCACACCGTCACCCAATTTAGTGTCATCTGCCAACTTGTAGATATTACACTCAATTCCATCATCTAAATCATTAATATCTATTGTAAAGAGTGGGGTCCCAGCAGTGAGCCCTGCGGCATCCCACTAGTCACTGCCTGCCATTCTGAAAAAGACCCATTTATCCCGACTCTCTGCTTCCTGTCTGCCAACCAGTTCTCTATCCACGTCAGTACATTACCCCCAATACCATGTGCTTTGATTTTGCACACCAATCTCTTGTGTGGGACCTTGTCAAAAGCCTTTTGAAAGTCCAAATACACCACATCCACTGGTTCTCCCTTGTCCACTCTAATAGTTACATCCTCAAAAAATTCCAGAAGATTTGTCAAGCATGATTTCCCTTTCATAAATCCATGCTGACTTGGACCGATCCTATCATTACTTTCCAAATGCACTGCTATTTCATCCTTAATGATTGATTCCAACATTTTCCCCACCACTGATGTCAGGCTAACCGGTCTATAATTACCCATTTTCTCTCTCCCTCCTTTTTTAAAAAGTGGTGTTACATTAGCAACCCTCCAGTCCATAGGAACTGATCCAGAGTCAATAGCCTGCTGGAAAATGATCACCAATGCATCCACTATTTTCCGGGCCACTTCCTTAAGTACTCTGGGATGTAGACTATCAGGCCCTGGGGATTTATCAGCCTTCAATCCCATCAATTTCCCTAACACAATTTCCCGCCTAATAAGGATATCCTTCAGTTCCTCCTGCTCACTAGACCCTCGGTCCCCTAGTACATTTGGAAGGTTATTTGTGTCTTCCTTTGTGAAGACAGAACCAAAGTACTTGTTCAATTGGTCTGCCATTTCTTTGTTCCCCATTATAAATTCACCCGAATCCGACTGCAAGGGACCTACGTTTGTCTTCACTAATCTTTTTCTCTTCACATACCTATAGAAGCTTTTGCAATAATTTTTTATGTTTCTGGCAAGCTTCCTCTCGTACTCTATTTTCCCCCTCTTAATTAATCCCTTTGTCCTCCTCTGCTGAATCCTAAATTTCTCCCAGTCCTCCGGTTTGCTGCTTTTTCTGGCTAATTTGTATGCCTCTTCCTTGGATTTAACACTATCCTTAATTTCCCTTGTTAGCCACAGTTGAGCCACCTTCCCCGTTTTATTTTTACTCCAGACAGGGATGTACAATTGTTAAAGTTCATCCATGTGATCTTTAAATGTTTGCCATTGCCTATCCACCGTTAACCCTTTAAGTATCATTTGCCAGTCTATTCTAGCCAATTCACGCCTCGTACCATCGAAGTTACCTTTCCTTAAGTTCAGGACCCTTGTCTCTGAAGTAGAGAGGGGAGCAGCAGAGAGCAGAGGAGAGTAGCAAAGAGGGGAGTAGCAGAGAGGAATAGCAGAGAGGGGAGCAGCAGAGAGGGGAGCAGCAGAGAGGGGAGCAGCAGAAAGGGGAGCAGCAGAGAGGGGAGCAGCAGAGAGGGGAGCAGCAGAGAGGGGAGCAGCAGAAAGGGGAGCAGCAGAGAGGGGAGCAGCAGAGAAGGGAGCAGCAGAGAGGAGTAGTAGAGGGAAGCAGCAGAAGGTATTAGCAGAGAGGGAAGCAGCAGAAGATAGTAGCAGAGAGGGGAGTAGCAGAGAGGGGAGTGGTAGAGAGGGGAGCAGCAGAGCGAGCTGTAGTAGAGAGGGGAGTAGTAGAGAGGGGAGTAGTAGAGAGGGGAGTAGTAGTGAGGGGAGCAGTAGAGAGGAGCAGCAGAGAGGAGTAGCAGAGAGGTGCTGCTCATAGGAGGCCATACCTGCCATACAGGGTCTACAGGCAAGGGATCAACTTCCTCAACATGCTGAAATAGCAGTGCCTCAGGAGGCTCAGGTTATCGGGTCACGTGATGGCAGGAATCTGCAGCCTGTTAGAAGAAGACCTGCTGCCAGTTGGACTTGATGGCCAAGAGTATTACATTCAATGCCATATCACCACCAGATATTGTTTTCTGCAGCCATAACCAGGAGTTCTGAAGGTTGTGTTGCCTGCCCGGTGTCAGGGGTAAAGACATTTCCTTGCGGCTGGAGAAGAACCTGGAGTGGGAAAGGCAGGATCCAGTTGTCATGGTTCACATAGGAACCAACGACATAGGTAGAACTAGGAATGAGGTTCCACTGAAATGGTTTGAGGAGATGGGGTCCAATCTCTGGAATGTTACCTGGGCCATGCGTCAATTGGTATAGGGATAAGCAGATGAGAAGGTTAAATGTGTGGCTCAAAGAGTGATGTGGGAGGCAGGGGTTTTGCTTCATGAGGCACTGGCACCAGTACTGGGGAAAGAAGGAGCTGTTCCATTGGGACGGGCTTCACTTGAACCTGACTGGAACCAGTGTCTCAATGAATCAAATAACGAGCAGTAGACAGGGCTTTAAACTAATGAAGGGGGGGTGAGAGGATTCAGGAAAGAGTACATTTTAAATCAGCAAGAGAAATATCAATGCTCTAGAGCAGAGTTTTGAGTAAAAATAAGCAGAGTGGGTCAGGAAGGGGCAGAGAGAGTAATAAAGGTAATAGGGCATCAGTGACTAAGGTGACATCAGGAAAAAATAGAAAAAAGTCAAAGCTAAAGGTACTATATCTGAATGCGCAAAACATTCTCAACAAAATAGATGAATTAATAGCACAGATAGAAATGAATAGGTTTGATCTAATAGACCTTATGGAGACATGGTTGCAAAGTGAACAAGGTTGGGAACTAAATATTCCAGGATACTTAACTTTTAGAAGAGATAGGCAAAATGGAAAAGGAGGAGGGCTAGCCCTGATAATAAAGGATGGGATAAAAACAATGGAAAGAAAGGATATTAGCTCCAAATATCAAGAATTGGAATCAGTTTGGGTGGAGCTAAGAAACAGCAAGGGGCAAAAAACATTGGTGGGAGTTGTTTATATGCTCCCAAATAATAGTTGTAATGTAGGACAAGAGTATAAAATCAGGAAATTAGAGGCGCATGTAATAAGGGTAATACAGTATTCATGGGGGACTTTAACCTACATATAGACTGCGCAAACCAAATTTGCAGTAATAGTGTGGAGGACAAATTCATGGAGTGTATTTAAGATAGTTTCTAGATTAGTATGTTGTGCAAAATTAAAGCACATGGTAATGTTTTGATGTGGATAGAGAACTGATTGGCAGACAGGAAGTAGAGAGTCGGAATAAACGGGACCTTTTCAGAATGGCAGGCAGTGACTAGTGGGGTGCCGCAGGGTTCAGTGCTGGGACCCCAGCTATTTACAATATACATCAATGATTGAGATGAAGGAATTGAATGTAATATCTCCAAGTTTGCAGATGACACTAAACTGGATGGCGTTGTGAGCTGTGAGGAGGATGCTAAGAAGCTGCAGAGTGACTTGGACAGGTCAGGTGAGTGGGCAAATGCATGGCAGATGCAGTATAATGTGGATAAATGTGAGGTTATCCACTTTTGGTGGCAAAAACAGGAAGACATAATATTATCTGAATGGTGACAGATTAGGAAAAGAGGAGGTGCCACGAGACCTGGGTGTCATGGTACATCAGTCATTTAAGTTGGTCATGCAGGTACAGTAGGCGGTGAAGAAGGCAAATGTCATATTGGCCTTCATAGTTAGAGGATTTGAGTATAGGAGCAGGGAGGTCTTACTGCAGTTGTACAGAGCCTTGGTGAGGCCACACCTGGAATACTGTGTTCAGATTTGGTCTCCTAATCTGAGGAAGGACATTCTTGCTATTGAGGGAGTGCAGCGAAGGTTCACCAGACTGATTCCCGTGATGGCAGGACTGACGTATGAGGAGAGACTGGATCAACTGGGCTTGTATCCACTGGAGTTTAGAAGAATGAGAGGGGATCTCATAGAAACATATAAAATTCTGACGGGATTGGACAGGTTAGAGGCAGGAAGAATGTTCCCGTTGCTGGGGAGTTCCAGAACCAGGGGTCACAGTCTAAGAATAAGGGGTAAGCAATATAAGACCGAGAAACTTCTTCACTCAGAGAGTAGTTAACCTGTGGAATTCTCTACCGCAGAAAGTTGTTGAGGCCAGTTTGTTAGATATATTTAAAAGGGAGTTAGATATGGCCCTTACGGCCAAAGGGATCAAGGGATATGGAGAGAAAGCAGGAAAGGGGTACTGAGGTTGAATGATCAGCCATGATCTTATTGAATGGCGGTGCAGGCTCGAAGGGTCGAATGGCCTACTCCTGCACCTAATTTGTATGTTTCTATGTTTCTATGAACCAACTAGGGATAAGGCTATTGTAGATCTAGTATTATGCAATGAGAAGGGGTTAATTAATAACCTTGTAGTAAAGGGGCCCTCAGCGAAGATTGACCATAATATGATAATATTTTATATTAAGTTTGAAAGTGATTTGTTTAAATCCAAAACTAGGGTCTTAAATCTAAACAAAGCAAACTACATAGGTATGAGGAGCGATTTGGCTAAGGTAGATTGGGAAATTATATTTAAGGGTATGATGGTAGACCAGCAATGAATGGCAAGCATTTAAAGAATTAATACATAATTTACAACAAATATACATTCCTTTAAGGCACAAAAACCCCACAGAAAAAGTGGTCCAACCGTGGCTAACGAGAAGATAAAGATAGTCCTAAATCAAAGGAAGAGGCTTGTAATGTTGCCAAAAAGAGCAGTAAGTTTGAGAATTGGGAGGATTTTAGAATTCAGCAAAGGAGGACCAAGAAATTGATAAAGAAAGGGAAAATAGAATGAGTGTAAATTAGCGAGAGATATAAAAACAGATTGTTAAAACTTCTATAGGTATGTAAAAAGGAAAAGATTAACAAAAGTAAATATTGGTCCCTTACAGGCTGAGAAAGGAGACATTATAATAAAGAATAAGGGAATGGGGGGAACCACATAGAAATCCCGCCCCGGCTGCGAAATTGAGGGTACTGCCCCCAAGAAGAAGTAGAGCTCAATGTCAGGTGCTTCACTTCAAATTGGGGGTGGGACCGGCAGGCTAAGTGCGGGAATTTTCCAGCACTACACGGAGCACCACATGCACTAGTCGGGATCACAGGGCCTTCCCCTTCCGTTAAATGCAAGGGCACGCTGCGAACTGTGCAGTGGGATGAGGAGCCTCCACTTCACCACCAGGGATTCAGGGTGCCTTGGCAGCAGCACGGCACAGAAACAGAGTATCAGGCTGCAACATAGCGGCATGGAACCCGCAAATTAAACAACTTAAGGCTGGGGAAAAAAATGGCGCCGTGCACCTCCCCTTAAATTATCACCCTGAGAGCGGAGACTGTCAGTGCCAGCCTTGTCGGTTCTCAACCGACAAGGCTGGCGCTGACATCATCTGCGGTGGCCTCACGGAGCACTGCCCAATTTCCGGGACACTACCGGTTTTGCGCCTTCGCTAACTCCCACACTATTTCGCGGGAGCCCGTAGTGCCCCTCCAGCGAAACATCGTTTGCACTCAGTTAGTGCCGCTAACGGGAGTCATAAACGATGCAAATTTCTCCCAGTTATATCTGTCTTCACGGAAGAAGATGCAAAAAACTTCCCGAAAATAGTGGAGACCCAAGGGTCCAGCGAGAATTGAAGAACTGAAATAAATTAGTATTAGTAAAAAAATAATACTGGAGAAATGAAAGGGACTGAAAGCCGACAAATCCCCTGGACCTGATGTCCTATATCAGAGGGTTTTGAAAGAAGTGGCTATGGAGAAACTCAGAATTAGCACTACACCCAGAGACTGGATATAAGACCACACATTCATATACTCAGCATTCAATGCCGACCATGATTAGATTACAGCAGAGTTGTCAACCACCCACTTTTTGCACAGATGTCAGCTTTTGCAGACCCCATTCGCACTATTCGCCTAGGTATGGGAACTCCACTGCTTTTGGCCAAAAAGGGATAGAGGCCAATCTGAACGTACCTTGGACATCAGTTCTGGCTTCAGCAAAGCAGAAACAACAATTGCAACTGGCACCATTTGGGTCCATTGCTGGAACTTTTAACTTTGGCAGGGGTGCAAAACGGGCGACATCGGATTGGCCACCAATTGTACAACCCGCTTGGTAAAATTGGGCAGGGTATATAATGGTTGGCCAATCCAATATCGCCCGTTTTACACACCTTGCAGAAAGTTGAAAGTTCCGGTGCCTATCTTTCTCTTCCTCAGCCTTTCTGCATTGGTAATTTACATTTGTATCTGACAATTTCTCATTTACATCACTATTACAAATTCATGTAACTGCACACAAGCAGCACAAATGTTCTTCAAAGAACCTGCTGCTGAACACATATCTACAGGGCTGTAGTAATACCCGTCCTCCTGTATGGCTCAGAGACATGGACCATGTACAGTAGACACCTCAAGTCGCTGGAGAAATACCACCAACGATGTCTCCGCAAGATCCTGCAAATTCCCTGGGAGGACAGATGCACCAATGTTAGTGTCCTCGACCAGGCCAACATCCCCAGCATTGAAGCACTGACCACACTCGATCAGCTCCGCTGGGCAGGCCACATTGTTCGCATGCCTGGCAGGAGACTCCCAAATCAAGCGTTCTACTCAGAACTCCTTCACGGCAAATGAGCCAAAGGTGGGCAGAGGAAACGTTTCAAGGACATCCACAAAGCCTCCCTGATCAAGTGCAACATGCCCACCGACACCTGGGAGTCCCTGGCCAAAGACTACCTTAAGTGGAGGAAGTGGATCCGGGAGGGCGCTGAGCACCTCGAGTCTCATCGCCGAGAGCGTGCAGAAATCAAGCGCAGGCAGCGGAAAGAGCGTGCGGCAAACCAGTCCCACCCACCCCTTCCCTCAACGACTGTCTGCCCCACCTGTGACAGGGACTGTGGTTCTCATATTGGACTGTTCAGTCACCTAAGAACTCATTTTTAGAGTGGAAGCAAGTCTTCCTCGATTCCGAGGGACTGCCTATGATTGATGATTGACCTTGGCTGGAATCTCCTGGAATCTTTTGTTGTAACTATGGTGTTTCTTCGCTGGCATTCCCTCGATGGTTTGTGCCACTTCCAGGATATGTCCACCAAACCCTCTGCCCCCCATTTACATAGCTTGGAAGAGAGCTCTGGGAAAGACTGGCCCATGCGAGTTTCCTGCATTTACATCAGTAAGTCGCTAGCATAGATTTCTGCACACAAAGTTAGATGCAGCGCAGCCTGAAATCACTTGATATTGGTGTGACTGAGATTTCTGGAGTGTGATAGCGATTTCCTTTACAATTTAAAAAGAGAATTCTTACTGGGCCCGGCACCATACTTAACAAAGGTACTGTCAGTCTCAATGCAGCTTGTTCTGCATAATAATTGCACAGGAAGAGGAGCAGCAGAAGCAAGAGACTTTGAGAGTGACATGCCATGGCAGAACACAGCAGCCCACTCACTATTATCCCAATTGGTGGTGCTATATTTTCACTTATTTTACACAAGTTTTGAAAATCAATTCACCCCCCTTCTCAGTCCTTCTGCCATTGAATTCCCAATTCTTAAATCTCATTGGTTAAGGAGATACCCAGCTGGTTACCTTGTTCACTCAGGTGTCAGGTGCCCTGTTTCCCTCGCTACACCGTTATCAGATCGCACTTTCAGCAACTTAGTGGGCAAAAAGTTTTGGAGCTGAAGAGTGCAGGGGCAAGTCTAGTTTACGGAGATACAGTTAGATTCCCTGCTACAACAAAGCATAGTCCATTATATTTTTAGTCAATGGTCCTTATTTCCAAATGTTAAGCAGAAAATTTATCCCATATATTCAATGTTATTCAATTAGATATATTTAACATATTCTATAGTCCTGTTCCTGCCATTAACTGACAAAATGTTGACTGCTTCTGTCATCATACATTTTACACTATCTTTTTACTTTACTCTATTTCAACTGGAGGTCTGCAGCCCCCTCGGGGGGGGGGGGGGGGGGTCCACCAGTTGGATTGTCCCATCAATATACAGAGGATACAACTGGTGTTCATGACATAAACATCAGTAGCCTCCCCTGTATATTGAGATGATTTGGATAGTCTCTGCAATGCAAAGACTGTGCATGCGCAGTCAATTCAAGTTCATAGGGGTCGAAATTTGGTACTGCCGTTTTTGAGGTGGTGTCACCGCCTGAGTGCTGATTTTACCACCTGGTGTTAGGTGCAGGCTCAAACTGCCAAATTCAGTTTTTACGCCCAAAGATGAGAGAGCAATGCTAAAAAGTGGCGTTGCTCACTCATCCTCAGGCGAGAGCTCAGGAGGCCGACTGAATTTCACATCGGGAGGCTGCCCCCATGCTAGCTGGAAAACGGGAAGAAAAGGGAAGAAAGAAAAAACACCTCAAACTTCTCTGATCAACACGCAAACGTCCCCACTGTTACAACTAATGAAAAAATGAAGGAATAAAGAAAGAAAAAACTTACCTTGCTCTCTGGGCAATTCCATCCGAGTTCCACTATTTAATCACCACTTTTTCCAGGTTGTAAGAATGCCTGCCGGGAAGGCCAACATTCAAACTAAATATCGCGATAGAGGTGTCAAGAGGCATTGCACGCTGGATGACATCACCACGTGGGCGGCCTTAGCCAGCACAGTGTTAGCTCTTGGCGCCTCTGCCAAAGGACCAACTGAATTTCTGCACAGGCGTGGACACCGCTTGCCTTATTGTTTTACACCAGTTGTTAGACAAGTCCTTTTGCCTGTCACTAACTTTTACAGCAGCATTTATCTCGGTGAGATATTTTTTGATTCAGCCCTATTCCCTTCCATGTTCATAAACCACTCACCACTTTTAGCTATTAAATACAGCAGTGGGAGTTATAACTTCTCCTCTGGGGGATTAAAACCTGAGTTGAGGATGAGATAGTCTGTCGTTGCATAGGCCGAGGTAGTGTGAACCTTTCTTTCAACCATTTTCTTTTCCCTCGTGTGGAACCACTCTGTGTCAGTTGGAATCCGCTCGCATGTTTGAAAAGAGACCTTTTTCTCCTGTGTTTGAGGGGTGGGTGCTCTCAATGGAGAGAGTGTGTGTGCCACGTGGCCTTGCGGGGGGGGTGGGGGGCGGTAAAGGGGGATGGAAAGAGAGTGGGGCTGAAATTCAGGTGCACAAAAAAGCTGGCGCACCTATGATTTTTTTAGTGGCACTTACCACTGGGATCCTTGATGCGGTCAGATGAACCATTTTCAGGACTTTGACATTTTTTCTAAATCCCAAAGGAAATGAGGCATAATGGGGGTGGCTCATAGACTGAAAACCAGGCTGAGTGGATAAATATAGGTCGGACAGAGACTCCGCCACTGTCAATCACGCTCTCTACCCTCCGTTAAAGGGGAGAGATTCTGTCATTTTTAATCTTTGGCCACTGGCCCACCATGGAGGGGTGCCAGGCTGCTCGTTGGCAGCCCAGCCGGACCTGGGGGCACTATTTTTCCGGCTGATCAGGAAGTCAGCCAGCAAAAACTTTTACATGGTGGCTGCGGCAGTGGCCCCTCCCCTTTAAGGGCTGCTGTGCTACCGGGCTGCACTCATTCTTCAGAGAGTGCACTGACAGAAAAACCTATCGGGGGTACCACGCAGCGGAGGATCGATGAGTTCAGCTGAATTTAGGGAGGTAGGTATTTTTCTTTATTAAAACCGGCGGTGCAC
The DNA here is from genome assembly GCF_044704955.1 of Pristiophorus japonicus. Classification (NCBI taxonomy): domain Eukaryota; kingdom Metazoa; phylum Chordata; class Chondrichthyes; family Pristiophoridae; genus Pristiophorus; species Pristiophorus japonicus. The sequence goes on along the minus strand of NC_091982.1, from coordinate 189,935,909 downwards.
TAACTAATGACTCGCTTTCGGCGGTCATCAGAATCGGGCGGGATCGGGTCAAGGCCGAAAAATCCCCGACCTGAATTTCGGTCGGGTCGGCCAGTTGACCCCAAAGCGGCGGCCATTCGATTTTGATGATTGGCCGCCGCATACGAGCAGTAGCGGGTCTTCTGAGACCGTGAATTTCGGCCTCAGTGAATTTCCGGTCTCTGGGCCTGCAACAAGGCCGTGATAATCGGGATCCGGTGTTATTCCCTCCTTCAATGTCTTCAGTCTGAGTTAATAAAATAGCTGAAGGTGTCATCATGATTTTTAGTTCTCATCAGCAACAAGTTTCACATTAAGTAAGTAAAACAAATATAATAATAAATATATATGCTAAATTGTGTAACTAATTTTAATACAGAAAAAATTGCTGTATTGTAGAGGTTCACAGAATTTTTATAACACGAGTGGGAGGCCTCGGAAGCACAAAGGTTGTGAATCCCTGCTATATCTCACAATGTTAATTCTTTGCTGGAATTCAATCGGTAAACATTTTTTCCAGTTCTCTCTGATTTTCTCCTCTCTTTTGCTAAAAACAGTGCTTCATGCTGTGCTATATTTTCATATGGTTCTGACAACCCTTTGATACTTTGCTGAACTGCTATTCTTTATTTATGAGCCGAAACAGTTCTTGGCCTTCACCTTAATTTATTCTGCCACAACCCATCTTGAAGGCTTCAGCCTTGCTCTACTCTGCTGACAAACGTAATCTAAAATGATCAAATACTGATGTATTCACCTGTATTCTATTTAACTGTATTAGCTGATAAATCAACTAAAATGAAAATGTTTAATGTTAATTACAGCACAGAAACAGGCCATTTAGCCCAACAGGTCGATGCTGGTGTTTGTGCTCCACACAAACCTCCTCCGACCTTACTTCGTCTCACTTTGAAGCACCTAATGTAGTCATATTGTGCTATTTTCCAAATCTACAATTCAAAGTGTACTGTTCCAGCAAGATTAGAGATGACAGGTAATCAAGCCTGCAATTGAAAAAGCTTCAAAAGAATTTGAGGCAATTATGAGATTGTATCAAAAATAATTAAGCAATCAAACAATGTCAGGATTGTTGCACTAATTACCAGTATGGCCAGAGATGCACTAAAAATACTTGATAACCTTCAATTTGAGACCAAGGAAGACAGAACTGATATACAGATTGCTCTTAGTGAGATAGAACTGTTTTGTGTGGAAAAGGCAATTGAAATCTATGAACACTATAAATTCAACAATCACGATTAAAGGTGGCTTAGACAGTCGCTGCCACCTTGACAACCCCATGAATGGCAATTTAGTGCTGTAAACGTTTAATGGCCTCATCAAGTTGGCTAAAGCATGTGAAAGCATGAGTGCTCATGCTGATGCTGAAATAATGCTGGATGCATGACTCATCTTCACACTATATATGACCACAAAGTGTTGAATTATGTAGTTATTGAGCACAAGGTACCCACACCAACTTTCCCTCTCAGAGTCATACATCCCTCTCCTTCCATTCCAAAGTCCCATTTCATGGCCACAATTATCCTCTTTGGGGAGTGTCATGTATTCAACTATCATTGTAACCCATGTATAAGCTGACCTACGTTGTACACCTTGAGAACATTGACCACAAGGGGTGAACTTGTGGGAGACACTCCTAACCTGGACTTTCAGGTATAAAAGGGGAAGCTCCACCCTCCTTCATCACTTGAGGTCTTGGTAACAAAGGTAACAGAGTGACCTTCTCTCAAGTATGGGCCTCGTGTGCATTTATACTGTATAGTAAGGACATATAATTGGCGACGAGAAACTGGGATTTAAACCACGCAAGCATGGCCACTAGCAGCACAGAAGAGAGGTACTGTGTTGGTGATGATTGGGACGACTTTATTGAGAGACTACAGCAAAGTTTTGTCACTAAGGAATGGTTGGGACAGGATTTGGCTGACAAACGCAGGGCTCTTCTCCTGACGGTTTGTGGATCCAGAACGTACTCCCTGATGAAGGACCTTCTAGCGCCAGAGAAGCCGGCGGACAAGACGTTCAAAGAGTCAAAGTTGATCGTGGAACACCTTAAACCGGCGAGCAGCATGCACATGGCGAGACACCGGTTTCACACGCACCGGTGGCGAGAAGGGCAAAGTGTTTCTGACTTCGTGGCAGATCTCCGGCGACTGGCGAGCCTATGTAAGTTCCCAAATGCATCCAGAGCGGAGATGCTGCAAGACTTTTTTATTGAGGGCATCGGAAACACTGGGGTTTTCAGGAAACTGATTGAGACCAAAGACTTGACCCTGGAAGCGGCGGCTCTGATAGCCCAGACATTTATCTCAGGGGAGGAAGAGACCAGAATGATGTATGACAAAAATCTTGGCTTAAATGTGGCAAACGACTAGGGAGTCAAATTTGTTAATGCGGCACACAGTTCTCTAGGCAGGCAAGGGCAAGCGGACATGCCCCAGCATATAGTCGAACCCAAAGGGGGAATTCAACAGGGACAATGGCTAGCTGAACGGTGATTCATGCCATCGCAATGGACAATGCGGCCAGTAATGGGGCCATCAACACTTGTTAATGGTGCGCTTAAGGACAGTTACAGAGACAGTCAGAGACGATCGACTGGTAATGGACCTTTTGTTTCCAACAACGGGGCCTCCAGCTCATGCTGGAGGTGTAGAGACAAACACCCAGCCAGAGCTTGCAGGTATCAGCAATATACCTGCAGAAACTGCAACGTCAGCGGTCACTTGGGCGCGTATGTGCAGGAAGCCTGCAGCCAGGTTGATGTAAGAGGAGGATGGGCCCGATGTAAGCCCAACGAGGCCAAATAAATACTGGGCGAAATCGCTGGAAGCTGAAGTTCAGCGAGTTCATGAGGAGCACATATACAGTTCATATACCAGGACGCCACCGATAATGATGAAAGTGCTCCTCAGTGGCATCCCAGTGGCATCAATGGAGCTAGACACGGGGGCCAGCCAGTCCCTGATGAGTATCAAACAGTTAGAAAGGTTGTGGGTGTCCAAGGCCAGGAGGCCAAAATTATTGCTGATTGACGCACAGCTGCGGACATATACAAAGGAGATCATTCCGGTGCTAGGCAGCGCCATGGTAGTCATGACCCACAAAGATTCGGAGAACAGGTTGCCACTCTGGATTGTCCCGGGGGACGGTCCCGCTACTGGGGAGGAGTTGGCTTGCTGTCATGAACTGGAAATGGGGCAATGTCAAAGCAATTTCTTCTGTGGAGCGAGTATCATGTTCACAGGTCCTGGACAAATTTGACTCCTTATTTCAACTCGGTATCGGCACTTTCATGAGGGCCAAACTAGTGATTCACATGAACCCGGATGCCAGGCCAGTACACCACAAGGCCAGAGCGGTGCCGTACGTGATGCGGGAAAAGATAGAATGCGAATTGGACCACAATGTGACTACCATGACAGGAATGCGAGGGCGCGATGTATTGATGTCAATGACCCTGTTTTTGTCCTTAATTACGCTGCAGGGCCCAAATGGCTTGCAGGTACAATGATTGCCAAAGAGGGGAATAGGGTTTTGGTAGTTAAACTTACCAATGGACAAATCTGCCGCAAATATGTGTATCAAACTAAAAGGAGGTTCAGCAACCCCATAGAAGAAGCAGAGGAAGAACACGATATAGAATTTACTCCACCACAGGTGACTGAACACCGGAACCAAGTGGAGGAGAGCCCAGTCACTGTGGGCAGTCCGGACAGGCCTGAGACATCGCAAACAGCAGACACTCAGGCCAGCGCCCAACAACCAGATCCCCAACTCAGGCGCTCCACAAGGGAGCGTAAACCACCAGAGAGACTTAACCTGTGATCCCAATAAGACTTTGGGGGGGAGGTGATGTCATGTATTCAACTGTCATTGTAACCCATGTATAAACTGACCTAAGTTGTACACCTTGAGAACATTAACCACAAGGGGGTGAACTTGTGGGAGACACTCCTAACCTGGACTTTCAGGTATAAAAGGGGAAGCTCCACCCACCTTCATCACTTGAGGTCTTTGTAATAAAGGTAACTGGTCACAGAGTGACTTTCTCTCAAGTATGGGCCTCGTGTGCATTTACACTGTATAGTAAGGACATATTAAGGAGGAGTTCCAGTCGGGTACTCTGGTACTCTAAAGTACTTCTGCCTACACATCTGAATCCAATCATTTTGCTCACCATTTTATTCCAAATGAGGTTAGATCAGACTGTTTACTTCAAGGGAATTCCATGGGGGTTAAATCGCGTAGCACCCTGTTTGGGGGTGGTAACAGCCGCGAGACGGGATTTCCTGCACCAGCCATGGAAGTCCCGCCCCAGTCGCTGCCACCTTGACAACCCTATTGGGGCTGTTACCGCCCCCATGGGATTGTCAAGATGGCAGCGACTGTCTAAGCCACTTTTAATCGTGATTGTTGAATTTATAGGGTTCATAGATTTCAATTGCCTTTTCAACACAAAACAGTTCTATCTCACTAAGAGCAATCTGTATATCGGTTATGCCTTCCTTGGTCTCAAGAGGAGCGCCAAATAACATGCTCCACTTGCTCTGTGGGGTGTGAGTGGAGAAAAAGGGATCAAGAGGGGCACACCAGTCTCACACCAGTCACATGCGTAACGCTGTTGTGTAGACAGGGCCCTCCCCTTCATTAAGGGAGGGCCAAGCTGCTGACTCTGTGGGGGAGAAATGCGTCCCTACCTGGATCACCGGGGGAGCAGGGTGCCATGGCATCAGCCTGGCACACAAACAGAGTGCAGGGCTGCAGGATCGTGGCACGGACCCTGCGATCCAATATGAAGCCGGCCGCGACAGTAAGTCAGACTTTTTTTTCCCCAAACCTCCCCATTAAATTGCGTCCCGCAAGTGGCCTAGAGCTCACAGTGGCATCGCCCGGCACAGCTTCAGGGAGCGCTACTGAATTTTCATTCTGGGGCAGAAACAGGTCGCTGCAAACAGTGATGATGCTACTGGTCACCGCCACACTAAACACACGCAAAATTTCGCGGGAGTCATTAGAGGCGCCGTGCCCGGGAGAAAAGTCATTTATGCCCAGTTAGTACCCCTGGGGGTGCTAATGGGAGGCACAAATGCCCCAAATTTCTCCCCCCAACAGTTTGCACAATAATATTGAGTTCAGTCATGTCACCAGCTCACCAAGGATTTCACAGGTAGAGAATGCTGGTACAATTTCAAAGTCACTTCTAGAAATAGTACGTAGGTCTGGCACAGACCATTACCTCTTTCTCCTTGACTGGTGTGAGACTGAGTAGCTCAATAGCTCAAAGACTTTTCGGCAGGTGACACGCCTCCCTACCACAAGCTGACTTCTGCAGCTGAAGTCCATCCAAGTTGAGGTTTGCAAATGATGAGTATTGACCATGAAAATATCATGGGCTGGAGTCTCCTCCACAATCTCATCCAAATCAGGCAGATAGTGTGGAGAATGAGGTAAAAATTAAGCAGGGAGACATGCCATCACCTCACTGTCCTGTCAGGGACTTTCCTTCCCTGGGACCACCACTGGCCGATCCTTCTCTACCTGACACTGGGGGTGTGGACAGGATCCCTGGTGGATTTCCCAACTGTCCACGCAATTTACCCCACTTCCCACATCACCATGTGAGCAGGCTCCGGGAAGCAGCAGTGGCCCCAAACTCAGGGAATGTAGTGATAAGGCCTTATAGAGGCCTCCTCTCCTTCCAATTCAGGCCCAGCACTTATATACTGAAGGTCCTGGTCTTCAGTAGGAGTCTTAATGCAGTCTTTGAGGTGCTTCTTCTCCTTTAAGGTCGTTCTCTGTCTCTTCTGCTGCAGCAGAGGCATCTCTGCTGCAGCACCACCAGGATTCTTCCCTTAACACCGGTATGCTCTGTCTTGGCAGCGGGAACCACACCGGGAGCTTGAAATTAAAGGGAAGGCTGCAAAAGGTTTTGCCCCATGGGGATTCCCATCTGTATCATTTATTTATTGGAAGAGGAAGAGAGGAAGAGGAGGTAGACCAGCAGGCGACCTGGGAAGCCAGGCTCGTTGGGCTGCTGCCTACTTGCCTACATGTTCAGAAGTTTTGTGAGCTGCCACAAGCTCCAGGATGCTCTGCACTGCAGAGAAGTTTTCTCTAATAGTGTTGAAAAGGATGGCATGGACTATGCCACCATCCCAACCATTCTCAGAGCGTCTCTGCAGGATCTACATATGGGTCTAATACTCTACAGGCATTTGTTATTTCATGGCTGGACCTCTGAAATCATCATCTGATTTCCTAACAGCCAGGCTTTGACATTTGCTAAGCCTCTACAGGTACAGCATGCTCTATTTCTAGTAGGAACGGAAACAGCGAGATGATACCACACAAACTGGAAACGGATTCCTTGATACGTTCAGCCATGATGCTGAAAATCCTTGGCAGGTCTTCAAATACCTTTCACAACTGCTTGTGTGTGACAAGCCATTTTGTTTTCATTGCTGGGCCCCTAAAGTCAACATCCCTGTCCTGCTCAGCAGAACTTGGAAAGGATCTAGCCCTCCTGCGCTGTCCCTCCCACTACTACCTACTCCTGCTCACTCATGCTGGGTGCACCACATCAACCTAGTCCCTTCATTATTTTATAAACCTCAATTAAATTATCCAAGTCTATACTTTTCCAAAGTATACAAACTCAGCCCCTTGGGACTATCTGAATAACTAAGGCAGGGGTGGGCAATTATTTGCGCTGGAGGACCACTTAACAAGTTTTGGTGAGCTGTTGAGGGCTGCACACCAATGTTCCACCAATCGTGCGGTCCTGCTCAGGCCGCTCACCAGCTCCTGCGCTGGAAGAGATACTGCACATGCACGGCCACATAGTGGCCGGCTGCACAGCAAATTTAAAAGGACCGCACGCTAAAAAAATTAGAGGGAACATAGTATAAATATAAATATTGCATAAACAAAATTCAGATAGTAGTCAGATGCTATCTTACGTACACAACATGTATTCTATACTGATTAGAAATGAATCAAAGATAAAAGTTGAAAATGTTGTTGTATCTTCTGGTCCCTGTAAATTAGTGCTGTGAAGTAGAACTTGTAAGATTTCTAAATCTCTGGCATTAAATTGACAGCAAGACCAATTCTTTTAAAACAATTTGGAATAAGTTTATTAAACACACACACATGCAAATAGCCTATTGAACACAGCAGCAGTCTATTACTATCCTATGGACTCGAGTTAATTACAACAGCTACAATGATGTTACAATAAAAAAGGTTTCAAAAGGTATACTTTACTTCTCTCTGGCAAAGCACACGGCCTGCTCCTTTGTCTGTAGAGAGAGGTCCTGCTCTTTGCCGTCTACTTAAGAAAAGAGAGAGAAGAAGAGACCAAGCAATCTTTGGCTTGACTTATTATATAATTGTTTCTCAGAAAGCCTCAGGATTGGGTATTGTTTCCAGGGCCATTCCTGATTGGCTTCTCCTCATACATGTGCCTGTCTGGAGGCCTGGTGCCATTCCTTGATTAGGTTAATGGCTCTCCAATTAAAATGTTTTCTAGTTTGGTGAGTTTCAAAGCCATGCTTCCTTTGTAACTTAAGCTCTGCCCAGCCAGAAGACATGAACTTGTGGAAGGTATCCATTTTGTCTCTTCAAACTTGTCTTCTCGTACAATCTACACTTTTAAATTTTTTTTTATATATACATATATATATATATATATATATATATATATACAGAATCAATTTTATCATTACTAAGCACATTTATTCTTATAGACTCTCCACCTTGAGGGGGAAATATCCTTATTAACTCCTCATATGGTTTATCTCCTCAGGGTTCACATAGCATAAACATTGAGAGAGTTCTGATAGCTCTGCTGTTTATGTTTCTGTGAGGTGGATGACCGCTGTATAATGGGTTTTAAACTTAGAGAGAGAGAGAGAGAAAAGTGGATGGCCTGACTCAGTCCCCACCTCGTAAGGTGTATGCCACACATAGGGGATTAACTATAGTCCAATAACATCTCCAGCAGAGACCCTCCCCTTCCCATAGCTTCAGTGAACCATCGCTTCTCAAAGCACATTGATGATTGATGATGTTCGTGAGTCATGCTGCAGCTCCCGCTTCTCTATCTTCCCTCGGCTTCAGTCATGGCCAATATCATCCGACAATCAGAAGGATCCGTATCATGGTCTGTGGGAAACAAGATCAGTGTAGTATTTACTCTTTGGCAGTTTTTAAACTGATTAATGTGAAACCATTTCTTGCACTTAATGCCCTTTTTCCCGGTAATTGAATCAAATAAACTGCGGAGTTCAGTCGGTCGATAATTGTTTAAGGTTCCCACCACCTGGGCTCAAAGGCATACTTCTTTTTCCCATAATTTTGAATCATTACTGAATCTCCCACCTGATATTCAAAAGGGACATACTTTCCTGTCAAAATACCTTTTAATTTGTCTTTTTGACTTCCCCAATTTGGTGACCACAAATTGATTCATCTGATCGGTGTGATCTACCACTTGTTCCAGCCACTTGGAACTACATGGTTTCATTGTCAGGGGACTCATTCCTGTCAGCATTAGCTGGCCTGGCGTTCTCATGAGCCTTCCCATCATGGCCTGATATGGGGAAACCCATGTTATTTTATGAGGTGTGGACCTTGATACGCTCATAATAAAGAATGAAACTGTGTACTGTGAGCAATGAGTAAATGTGACCTTAGCTCCTTTAATAAGACTCCAGAGTGCAGGTACCTAGTAGGTGATCTGCTTAGATACAGTGCTCCCAAGGGATGCTGGGATCCTTTGGGACTCCAACAGGCAGGCCCTCTGGTGGTGGTGTGATACAGGTTACCAAGGGCTAAGTACATAACATCACTCCATAAAGTTAAAGTACACTTATTTACAGGGTGAGACAATCTGGGGTTTTTTGCTCCCTTGTCGACCGTCTCGGTACAAATGCGGGTGTGGGTGAGTTGGTTAGTTCTTCACTGGGCTGCTGGGCAGCCGGCCTTGCTGGGCTGCTGGGGATGGTGAGTTTGGCTTCGTGGTCAACCATGATGTCGGTTGCCACTTGTGTGTGTGTTGGAGGATCAAAGTTGGCGGTGTCTTCCTCGGGTTTTTCGTAGCTGTTGGTGAACCGCAATTTGATTTGGTCCAAATGTTTTCTGCACATTAGTCCATTGGCCAATTTGACCTAAAACACCCTACTCCCTTCTTTGGCTATGACTATGCCAGCGAGCCATTTGGGACCATGTCCATAATTGAGTACAAACACAGGATCATTGACCTTAATATCACGTGACAAATTTGCGCGGTCATGGTACATGCTTTGTTGATGCCGTCTGCCCTCCACGTGATCATGGAGATCAGGGTGGACAAGCGAGAGCCTTGTTTTGAGCATCCTTTTCATGAGCAGCTCGGCTGGGGGATCCCCGGTGAGTGAGTGGGGTCTGGTGCGGTAGCTGAGCAGCGCTCAGGACAGCTGGGTCTGCAGGGAGCCTTCCGATACGCATTTTAAGCTTTACTTGATGGTCTGAACGGCCCGTTCTGCCTGGCCATTGGATGCGGTCTTAGACGGGGCAGATGTGACGTGTTTGATCCCATTGCGGGTCATGCATTCCTTGAATTCAGCACTGGTGAAACATGGGCCATTGTTGTTAACTAGGACATCAGGCAGGCCGTGTGTGGCAAACATGGCTCATAGGCTTTCGATGGTGACCGTCGACATTATTACACATTCAATCCATTTTGAATAAGCATCCACAACCACCAAGAATATTTTGCCTAGAAATGGGCCCGCATAGTCCACGTGGATCCTCGACCACGGTTTGGAGGGCCACGACCACAAACTTAGCGGTGCCTCTCTGGGTGCATTGCTCAGCTGAGAGCAAGTGTTGCACTGACACACGCAAGACTCCAAATCTGAGTCGATGCCGAGCCACCACACATGGGATCTGGCTATAGCTTTCATCATTACAATGCCTGGGTGGGTGCTGTGTAGGTCACAAATGAATGTTTCTCTGCCCTTCTTGGGCAAGACCACGTGATTACCCTACAACAGACAGTCCGCCGGCAAGGACATTTCATCTTTGCGCCTGTGGAACGGCTTAATCGTCTCCTGCATCTCCGCTGGGACGTTGGACCAGCTCCCATAGAGGACAGTTTTTTTACCAAGGACAGTAAAGGATCCTGGCTGGTCCAGGTCCTGATCTGGCGGGCCGTAATGGGTGACTTTTCGTTTTTGAATGCATCCATTACCATGAGCAAGTCTGCAGGCTGTGCCATTTCCAGCCCAGTGGTGGGCAATGGTAGCCGACTAAGAGCATCAGCACAGTTCTCTGTGCCTGGTCTGTGGTGGATTACATAGTTGTATGCCGACAGCGTGGGTGCCCATCTTTGGATGCAGGAAGAGGCATTGGTGTTAATCCCTTTGCTCTCAGAGAATAGCAATATGAGCGGCTTGTGGTCAGTTTCAAGCTCAAACTTGAGGCCAAACAAGTATTGGTTCATCTTTTTCACCCCATAAACGCACACCAGAGCCTCTTTTTCAATCATGCTGTAGCCCCTTTCGGCCTTGGACAGACTCCTGGATGCATAAGTGACCGGTTGCAAAATCCCCAATTCGTTAGCCTGTTGTAACACACACCTGACCCCGTATGACGACGCATCGCAAACTAGCACTAATCGCTTACATGGGTTATGTAGGACAAACAGTTTGTTTGAACAGATTTCTGGCCTTCTCAAAGGCAGCCTCTTGTGATTTCCCCCATACCCAGTCGTCTCCCTTGCGCAGTAGCATATGAAGGGGTTCTAGCAAGGTGCTTAACCCGGATAGGAAATTACCGAAATAGTTGAGGAATCCCAGGAACGACCGCAGCTCCGTCGCATTCCGTGGTCTCGGCGCATTCTTGATGGCCTCCGTCTTCGCATTGGTGGATCTGATGCCGTCTGCTGCGATTCTTCTTCTCAAAATCTCGACCTCCGGCACCAGGAAAACACACTTCGAGCATTTCAACCTGAGTCCCACGTGATCCAACCGACTAAGAACCTCTTCCAGATTCTTCAAGTGCTCAATGGTGTCCCGACCTGTAACCAGTATGTCATCCTGGAAAACCACGGTGCGAGGGATCGACTTTAGCAGACTCTCCATGTTCCATTGGAAGATTGCCACGGCCAACCAAATGCCGAACGGGCATCTACTTTAGATGAACAGACCTTTGTGCTTGTTGATGCAGGTGAGGCCTTTCGAAGATTCCTCCAGTTCCTGCGTCATGTAGGCCGAGGTCAGGTCCAACTTGGTGAACGTCTTCGCTCCAGCCAGAGTCGTAAATAGGTTGTCTGCCTTGGGTAACCGGTACTGGTCCGAAAAACGGTTAATCGTTACTTTATAGTCCCCACAAATTCTGACCGTGCCGTCATCTTTAAGTATCGGGACAATTGGACTGGCCCACTTGTTGAATTCCACTGATGCCTTCTCGCTGCAGCCTGTCCAGCTCAATTTCCACTTTCTCATGCATCATATACGGTACCGCCCGCGCCTTGTGATGGATGGGTCGCATACCGGGAACCAAATGGATCTGCACTTTCGCCCCCGAGAAGCTTCCAATGCCTGACTTGAACAACAATGGAAATCTGCTCAGAACCTGGGCACATGAGGCGTTGTTAATGGACGAAAGCGCTCGGATGTCGTCCCAGTTCCAGCGGATTTTTCCCAGCCAGCTTCTGCCAAACAGTGTGGGGCCATTCCCTGGCACAATCCACATCGGGAGTTCATGCACTGCTCCATCATAGGAGACTTTGACTTCTGCACTGCCAATTACAGAGATCAGTTCCTTGGTGTAAGTTCTTAGCTTGGTGTGAATGGGGCTGAGCTTGGGCCTGTGTGCCTTGTTGCACCACAGCCTGTTTAAGTCCAGTTCCATGGATACTGGAATTCCGTTCAGTTCAACTTTCAACATTATTGGTGGACATTGAGGTGAAGGTGTGTACCCCGTATACTTCTGCCTCCTCGGTTCGAGTTTCCAATTCAGCCTGATCCACAGTGGATCGATCTTCCTCTGCAATGTGGTGGTTTGCAGGGTTTGTAGGGTTTGCAGCTCGCCTTCACACTCACTGGAGGTTATCCCATTGTTCTGCAGCCATTGCATGCATAGTGCTTGAAGCGGCATTGATGGGCCCGATGATCACCTCCACAACGCCAACAGGGTGCCTTGCATTAACAATTGATGTTGGATTCTGGATCCTCTGAGACCATGTATATTCCTGCTCGAAAACGACGTTACTTTATGCACAGTACTGGCCGAAACCTCTTTATGCTACAAAATTTGTTTGGTGTTGTCGCTGGTGGACAGTTCCTGACCCATCTCTGGTGGAACACACACCACTGTGCAGGTGTTTGGCTTTCTTTTGAACATCAGCAACAGCTCATCTGAGTCAGGGGCAGTGGCTAGTATGGTATTGGGAGCCCAGGCTGTCGGTTGAGGAAAGGATCTGCTTTCCTCGTCTTACCAGTAGTGCTGCTGCAGGGATTTTAAATCTAGGTGATCTGTTGGGGAGAGCTAACAGCATTGCAGGGCTCAACAACTATATCCTCTATCTCCCCATCAATCACAGCATCCTTGGTTGCTCTGTCTGCTCTGGAATTTCCCTCACTACATGGACCCCCTTTTCTATGGTGTGGGGGGACCCCTCAATGTGATATGAGGACACATCGATGTAGACATCTGGGGCACCCTGTATGGGCTCTTTCTGCACAGGATAGGTCTCAAAGTTAATCAGGGGTAATGGACATTCATGCGGGTCCCCCTCACAGATCAGAAATTGAGGCAGCAATGTGGTGGGTTTGGAAATGGCATTAATATCTCTTTCCATAAATTCCAATGTCCATTTGCTGAAGCGCTGCGAGGAAACAAGCGAATCTCCAGCTTTCATCAGTAGTTTCAGAGGTGTGTGTCCGCTGTGCAGGATTGTAGCCTGTGACCCAGTAATAAAAGTAAAGTGATGTACCAGCAAGAAGACGGCCAGTAGGTGGCGCTCGCATGCATTATCCGTCTTTTCTGCCCTCTGCAGGATTCGAGACGCATATGCGATTGGCTGTAGTCGAGTTTGGCACAGAACTGCAATGAGGCTTTGTTCTGTGGCCCCAGCCTCCAAATTAAAGGGCTATGTTGGATCGGGAGGGATCAGACATGCGGCCTGTATCACTGCAGTTTTTAATTTAGCCACGGATTGGGTGTGAGCATTAGTCCATGCCGGGCATATGTCATCACCCTGCAATCAAACAGGGACTTTACGCACTCTGTAAAGCCTGGGATAAAGTTCCTTTGGTAACCCACCAAACCCAAGAATGATCGTAGGGCTGTTATGGAAGTGGGTAATGGCAGTCACTGTATTATCTCTACCTTGTGAGATGGGGGTCGATCCCTCTGGCTTTTAAAAGCCAGCAAAGAACGACTAAAAATATGATTAAAAGAGGGAAGATAGATTGTAAAAGTAAACTAGCACGAAATATAAAAATAGATAGTAAGAGTTTCTACAGGGACATAAAAAGGAAAAGAGTGGCTAAAGTAAATGTTGGTCCCCTGGAGGACGAGATTGGGGAATTAATAATGGAGAACAGGGAAATGGCAGAGACGTTGAACAAATATTTTGTATCAGTCTTCACTGTAGAAGACACTAAAAAGATCCCAATAGTGGATAATCAAGGGGCTATCGGGAGGGAAGAATTTAATACTATCACTAATGAAGTTGTACGAGATAAAATAATGGGACTAAAGGCGGACAAGTCCCCTGGACCTGATGGCTTACATCCTAGGGTCTTAAGAGAAGTGGCAGCAGAGATAGTGGATGCATTGGTTGTAATCCACCAAAATTCCATGGATTCTGGGGCGTTCCCAGTGGATTGGAAAACCGCAAATGTAATGCCCCTATTTAAAAAAGGAGGCAGGCAAAAAGCAGGAAACTATAGACCAGTTAGCCTAACATCTGTTGTTGGGAAAATGCTGGAGTCCATTATTAAGGAAGCAGTCACAGGACATTTGGAACAGCATGATTCAATCAAGCAGAGTCAACATGGTTTTATGAAAGGGAAATCATGTTTGACAAATTTGCTGGAGTTCTTTGAGGATATAATGAGCAGGATAAGGGGGAACCAGTGAATGTGGTGTATATGGATTTCCATGAGGCATTTGATAAAGTGCCACATAAGAGATTACTGCACACGATAAAAGCTCAAGGGGTTGGGGGTAATATATTAGCATGGATCGAGGATTGGCTAACCAACAGAAAACAGAGAGTTGGGATAAATGGGTCATTTTCCAGCTGGCAAACAGTAACTAGTGGGATGCCGCAGGGATCAGTGCTGGTTCCTCAACTATTTACAATCTATATTAATGACTTGGATGAAGGGACCAAATGTAATGTAGCCAAGTTTGCTGTTGATACAAAGATGGGTGGGAAAGCAAATTGTGAGGAGGACACAAAATATCTGCAAAGGGATATAGAAAGGCTAAGTGAGTGAGCAAAAATTTGGCAGATAGAGTATAATGTGGGAAAATGTGAGGTTATCCACTTTGGAAGAAATAATAGAAAGGCAAGTTATAATTTAAATGGAAAAAAATTGCAAAATGTTGCAGTACAGAGAGATCTGGGGATCCTTTTCATGAGACACAAAAAATGAGTATGCAGATACAGCAAGTAATCAGGAAGGCAAATGGAATGTTGGCCTTTATTGCAAGGGGGATAGAGTATAAAAGCAGAGAAGTCCTGCTACAACTGTACAAGGTATTGGTAAGGCCACACCTGGAGTACTGCATACAGTTTTGGTCTCCGTATTTAAGGAAGGATATACTTGTATTGGAGGTTGTTCAGAGAAGGTTCACTCGGTAGATTCCGGAGATGAGGGGTTGACTTATGAGGTTAGGTTGTGTAGGTTGGGCCTATACACATTGGAGTTCAGAAGAATGAGAGGTGATTTTATTGAAACTTATAAGATAATGAGGGGGCTCGACAAGGTGGATGCAGAGAGGATATTTCCACTCATAGGGGAAACTAAAACTAGGGGACATAGTCATAGAATAAGGGGCCATCCATTTAAAACTGAGATGAGGAGAAATTTCTTCTTGCAGAGGGTTGTAAATCTATGGAATTCTCTGCCCCAGAGAGCTGTGGAGGCTGGGTCATTGAATATATTTAAGGTGGAGATAGACAGATTTTTGAGCGATAAGGGAATAAAGGGTTATGGGGAACGGGCAGGGAAGTGAAGCTGAATCCATAATCGAGGGGCAAAATGGCCTACTCCTGGTCCTATTTCTTATGTAAATGGATACTCCTAGAAAGGTGACCCATTCTTTTACAAATAGAGCCTGACGGGGATTCACCTTTAGTCCCGCCTGAGCCAACAATGTCAACAGTTCATGTAAAAGGGACAGATGTTTCTCCATGCTGTCAGTTGCCAACAGTAGGTCGTCTACGTACTGCAGCAAGCAGATAGGGCGTGAAAAGTCTTTCAAAATTGCAGCCATTCATTTTTGGAAAATCATCAGGGCATTGTGAAACCCCTGAGGCAGGTATGTCCAGGTATAGTTGTGGTCATCAAATGTGATCGCAAATTTGTACTGGTCTTCCCTTTTAACTCTAGAATCCATTGGCGATGTCGAGGGTCGAGAAGTACTTGGAACCAGCAGGAATTTGAGATAATATGTTGGGAGTTTCTCTTGCTACCGGTGAGCAGGCTGGTGTTACAGAATTTAACTTTCTGTAATCAATAGTCAGTCGCCAGCTGCTATCAGGCTTTTTAACTGGCCATGTGGGTGAATTGGTCGTGAAAGTGGCTGTCCTAACAAAACCCTGCTCGACTAGGGATTTTATGATGTCTTGGTTGTAAGGGTGACTCTCCGTTGGGATGGGATACTGTTTAGTGAATGAGTGGGGGGGTCCCTCAAAAGATTATTCACCAGCCATTTTGCCACAGTCATCTTGCATGTGCGAACACCGCTAGGTGTTCCTGAATTAGTTTTGCCACAGCTTTATTTTCGCTCCCCGTAAGGTCATACACAGATAGCTTTTTAATAGCAAAAACCGAGTGAGCATCTGAAATTTCTATCACTCTTGCATTATCTCTCAATCCCATGCAAACACAGTCCCGATTGGAATCTATTACTGCGCCATACTGATCCAACACATCAGTCCCTACAATTCCCCTTCTGTCGGGGGTGGTCATCAGCATCGGTGCTGAGCCCTTACAGGTGAGGTCTCCCAACTGAAGTTCAGTGGCCTTCCCTGTATACGCAGTGGTTGTATCATCATTAAACCCTTTAAGGGTCGTACAACCCTTGCCTGCCGCTACATGGCGTTCAAGGTATGGGGTGTGGATGATGGTAATGGCTGAGCCAGTAGCGATAAGCATAATCTGCTACCGGCCCCCTTTTAAGACAACAAGGACTACTAGTCTCCCACTACCATCACGTCGGAACCTCACTTTTGACCAATCTTTGGGGGCCGGACCCCATCATAGGGTGGATCCTTGAAGGGGTCTCTATAATAACTAGGCATCGGTGATTGCATGCACCGGTAAATTATTTTGCCTCCCCCCCATGACAATTTGGGCTTTCATGAGGGCTATCATCTGATCCAATTGTTGATCCATCCCAGAGGGCTTGGATTTGTCCCATGGGAGGTATCTATGCAGTGCACCATGGTCTGGTACCTGTCTGGGTCTGCTGCAGTCTTTTGCTAGGTGGCCTACCTTCTTACAATTAAAGCACTGTCCCTTAAAGGAGTAACACCTGGATCCCTCCACCGTTGACACTGGTTTATTTGTGGTGGGTAGTGACTGCACCTTTAACTGGTCTTGTACCACCCCCCAGGCTATTTGAGCTGGTCTCTATATCTGTCCACTGATTGGTGGGCCTCATGGCTATGCCCAGGATGGTTTTAACTGAAGAGTGGAGTTGGGTCAGGAACATCGATTTATTTTGCTCCTGATTCTTTCCTGTTGCAGCATTTGTGGGTGGCTGGTTCTGGGTAGGTTCATAGATATCGTACAGATGATTACTGAAGGCTCTCAGGATTTCTCCTGCGCACTGCTTGGTCTGATTAAGCAGAGACACTAAGTTTAAGTTTTGGATCCCTAAATGGTTTAGGATCTCAGTCATGAGTGCATCGGCTGCTGTGCCAGGCTGAAGGACTGCATCTGGCAGATTATCTTTCAGGGAAGTGGAAAAGGCCAAAAGGAGGACTCGTATTAAGTCTCTCTCTTCTAACTCGGGGTGACTTCTCCTGAAATTTGCCCACCTCCTGTTAACTCCCAGTGGGTCATCCCCATCATTAACGGGCCCCAACTTGTGGCTACCCGCCGTGACTTCAGCACCAGATATGGGTTGTGAGTCGGCATGGTTACTGGTGATGTGACCATGCGCATTACGTCGTAAGGAAGTGGTTACTACTGCTACCGTTGGCCCTTGTGTCTCCAAGGTATCCCATCCTACACCACCCTCCTGGGGATTGTACTGACTGCCTTCCTCTTCCCCATCTGTCTCCCCCTTGTCCCTTTCTGTTGTCTCCGTTATGGCTCCCCATGTTACTACGGAGACCAGGGCCTGCTGCTCCCCTAACTTACTTTTTAGCCTTGCTATTTCTAGTTGTCACCAGGAGTGGTCTGCCCCCCTATGTGGCTTCTTACTTATTTCCTTTAATGCTCCCCTGGCATCTTCTATCTCTTGCTGGAGCTCCAAGTTTTCCAATTTATATCTTTTTAACTCTAATTTGTTTTTAGTCGCTTACACGATGGCTGCTGTGGCATTTAAATTTGAAAGGCTTTGTTGGCTCTGTAGCAATAAAGCTGCCCGTTCAGCCCCTCTTTCTAATTGCCTAATACTGTGGTTTAATCGATCAATTGCTTGTCTCAAATGCTGTATTTCTCTCTCCTTTAACTGTCGAATAAGTTGAAGGCTTTCTTCCTTTTGTTCTTTTATATTTTGCATCTCTTTTTCGTTTAGTCGAACCTCTTTTCCTTGCGATTCTTTTAAATCTTGTATCACTTTTGCCCTTTGGTCTTTTAAATCTTGTACCATTTCCCTTAAATTTTGATGCTCTTTTGCATCCTGCTCCATTAATTCCTCATCTCTCTGAGCGCAGTAATGTGTGCAGAATGCCCTTTGTGGCCTTATTTCTCCTTGATTTACTTTCTCCTGGATAAATTCCACGACCTCCCCAAAGTCTCAGTGGGGACCCGCAAGTAGTTAAATTCAAAAGACACAGGATGAAGGCCCTTACGGAAGTACGGTGACTCATGTATGTCCTTTATGGATGCCTTTTCGTATACTTTCTCCTGATAGATTATCTCTATATCTTTTGATGGCTTTCTGTACATGACCGACCCCTTCATCCTGTGTCTGTTGAATTTAACTACTTGCGGGTCCCCACGGAGACAGTTCCAACTACCGAGACGACTGTTCCTTAAGACGCAACTTCTTCCGATCCGTTTAAAAGTTTATAGTTTACACTTCGCAACACAGGTTAGAATCGCAACTCCCGAGATTTCCAATTGTTCAAAAGAATGATCAAAAGCTGTCTTGCCAGATCCCGGACGAGCCCTGAATTTTATAAGATTTCTAAATCTCTGGCATTAAATTGACAGCAAGACCAATTCTTTTAAACCAATTTGGAATAAATGTATTAAACACACACACTTGTAAATAGCCTATCGAACACAACAGCAGTCTATTAGTATCCTACAGACGCTACTTAATTACAACAGATACAATGATGTTACAATAAAAACGGTATACTCTGGCAAAGCACAAGCACATAGCATTCATCCTTATTTCTGCTGTGGAGGGAGGTTCCTGCTTTGCCATGTGCTAAGGAGAAGATACAGAGCAATATTTGGCTTGAGTTTTTATACCTCTTAGGCCATAGTTTCTCAGAAAGTCTCAGGATTGGGTCTTGGTTCCAGGGCCATTCCTGATTGGCTTCTCCTCATACATGTGCCTGTCTGGAGCACCGGTGCCTGTGTTCTAACCTGTACAATTGTTGAAGTGCATCCATGTGATCTTTAAATGTTTGCCGTTGCCTATCCACCGTCAACCCTTAAGTATCATTTGCCAGTCTATTCTAGCCAATTCACATACCATCGAAGTTACCTTTCCTTAAGTTCAGGACCCTAGTCTCTGAATTAACTGTGTCACTCTCCATCTCAATAAAGAATTCTACCATATTATGGTCACTCTTCCCCAAGGGGCCTTGCACAACAAGATTGTTATTAGTCCTTTCTCATTACACATCACCCAGTCTAAGATGGCCAGCCCTCTAGTTGGCTCCTGCAGGGGAGGACGAAAACCCCCTCATTTTACCTGGAAGGAAAAGAGCTGTGGGATCTGTCTGTGCCGCAATGTGAATTGAAACCAAGATGGTTTGACCTTGGCAGAGCAGTGATTGGACAGGGGAGGACACCGGAGCGCCAATGGTGGGACAGAGTCAGCCCGAAGCATGGGGCTTTCAAGCCAATGGGAGAGCACTTGCTCGAAAACTGTGGGACTGACTCATCGCCATAATCGGGCTATTGTCTTCCCCATGTTTACACTATGGAGGGAAATTATGCAGACCTTCAGAAAACTAGGGAACCCAAAACAACCCAAGGGCCTACACAATGGCTACAGGAGGCCAACGCAATCAACACCGATTCAAATCTTGAGTAGGTTAACATCAGTGGAAAAAACCCGCAATAATCTGAAACTGCTGCATTTTTCAAAATCACAAAGCCCACCAATGGGAAGGATCGATTTTCAGCAGGAGA
This sequence comes from Pristiophorus japonicus, assembly GCF_044704955.1. Lineage (NCBI taxonomy): Eukaryota > Metazoa > Chordata > Chondrichthyes > Pristiophoridae > Pristiophorus > Pristiophorus japonicus. The sequence continues at coordinate 189,916,092 of NC_091982.1, read as the reverse complement.
GGCGGACTGGATAATCTGGCTATAAAAAGGGGTTTCTGACGCAGTGTGTGTGGTTCCCTGCTCTCGTGATCCAACAACCAGCAAGCCTCTCGACACTGAAGGAAAACCAGTGTCCGAAGACACCGAAGATAGAAGAAACAAACCACCAGACTGCAGAAGGCACAGTAGTGAGTATAACCTCTGGTCCCCGGAACTCCCAACTCAGTTCAGCCAGGAAAGGTGGGAGGTTGGGCATTGTACAGCGAAACTTGTGTAAAGATTTTCTTTGTGTCTGTTTAGTGGGATTTAGGGGGATTGTTTTGTTGGTGTATTGCTGTTTGTTGAGATACATCTTGTCAAATAAATTAGAAGCCTAAGTTCCTCTTGGAATCACCTTGTCTCAGTTCTATTGTATTACATCTCCTGATCGTGAGTCTTATGTCAGAACAGTGGAAGGGAAGCTAGGAGCACCTCGAAAATGCTCAACTGTGTGTCACAGGCTAGGAAAGAAGGGGTTAGGAGTGTTTGACACTCACAGGTGCGTCACAGGCTAGGCATAAGCTGTGGGGATGCACGAGTCTCAAAAACCCTCTTCATAAGCTGTAGACACAGTCTCTCCAGGGGTGCTCTTGCAGCACTCAGGGTACCTCACAGGCCGGGCATAAGCTGTGAGGGCAGAAGTCCAGAGAGAGACACCCAAGGCACAACAACATTCCCCGAGAACCCCTTACACTCCTCAACATATTGGTCTAGAAAACCATCCCTAATCCACTCCAGGAAATCCTCCTCCACTGTCTTGCTTCCAGTTTGGTTAGCCCAATCTATATGTAGATTAAAATCGCCCATGATAACTGCTGTACCTTTATTGCACGCATCCCTAATTTCTTGTTTGATGCTGTCTCCAACCTCACTACTACTGTTTGGTGGTCTGTACACAAGTCCCATTAGCGTTTTCTGCCCTTTGGTATTCCGCTTTTGTATCACCCATACAGATTGCACATCATCCAAGCTAATATCCTTCCTTACTATTGCATTAATTTCCTCTTTAACCAGCAATGCTATCCCACCTCCTTTTCCTTTCTGTCTATCCTTCCTGAATGTTGAATACCCCTGGATGTTGAGTTCCCAGCCTTGGTCACCCTGGGACCATGTCTCCATGATGCAAATTATATCATATTCTTTCATTGCTGCCTGTGCAGTTAATTCGTCCACCTTATTACGAATACTCCTCGCATTGAGGCACAGAGCCTTCAGGCTTGTCTTTTTAACACACTTTACCCTTTTGGAATTTTGCTATAATGTGGCCCTTTTCGATTTTTGCCTTGGATTTCTCTACCCTCCACTTTTACTTTTCTTCTTTCAATCTTTTGCTTCTGCCCCCATTCTACTTCTCTCTGTCTCCCTGCATAGGTTTCCATCCCCCTGCCATATTAGTTTAGCCCCTCTCCAAAAGCACTAGCAAACACTCCCCCTCGGTCATTGGTTCCGGTCCTGCCCAGGTGCAGACCATCTGGTTTGTACTGGTCCCACCTCCCCCAGAACCAGTTCCAATGTCCCAGGAATTTGAATCCCTCCCTTCTGCACCACTCTTCAAGCCACATATTCATCTGAGCTATCCTGAAATTCCTACTCTGATGAGCACATGGCACTGGTAGCAATCCTGAGATTACTATTTTTGAGGTCCTACTTTTTAATTTAGCTCCTCGCTCCATAAATTCCTCTTGTAGGACCTCATCCCATTTTTTACCTATAACGTTGGTACTGACATGCACCATGCTAACTGGCTGTTCACCCTCCCGCTCCAAAATGTCCTGCAACCACTCCGAGACATCCTTGACCCTTGCACCAGGGAGGCAACATACCATCCTGGAGTTTTGATTGCGGCAGCAGAAACGTATATCTATTCTGCTTACAATAGAATACCCTACCACTATAGCTCTTCCATTCATTTTCCTGCCCTCCTGTGCAGTAGAGCCACCCACGGTGCCATGGACTTGGATGCTGCTGCCCTGCCCTGATGAGTCATCCCTCCCCCAACAATACCCAAAGCGGTGTATCTGTTTTGGAGGGGGATGACTGCAGGGGACCTCTGCACTACCTTCCTTCCACTGCTCTTCCTGTTGGTCATCCATTCCCTATCTGTTTGTGTAACCTTTACTTGCGGTCTGACCGACACACCAAACGTGTATTCATGATAACCTCAGCATCGTGGATGCTCCAGAGTGAATCCATCTGCAGCTCCAGTGCCACAATGTGGTCTGTCAGGAGCTGCAGCAGGATACATTTCCCACACATGTAGTCGTCAGGGACACTGGAAGCGTCCCTGAGTTTCCACATAGCACAGGAGGAGCATTACGTGTGTCCGAGCTCTCCTGCCATGACTTACCCCTTAGATTAACTTAATTTGACAACAAAAATGATAAAGGTTACTTACTGATAAGGAAAAGAAAAGAAAAACGACTCACCAATCATCAGCCAATCACTTACCCACTTGGCTGTGACATCACCTTTTGATTTCTTTCTACTTCTTTGTTTACCTTCTGCCCCTGCTGCAGCTGCACTGGCTGACCTTTTATAGGCCGCTCCTCCTCGACGCTGCACCCCGCTCGAAGTCCCGCTGCCTCCGACGCTCTCGGGCCTTTTATTGGTCGTTCCTCCTCGACGCTATGGTCTCTGACCCATGAGAAGCGAAAGTGGATAGACGAATGTGCAGCTCGAGTTCCGGCGCATGTTCTATTTCTGTCCCATCCAGCGGGCCAGATAGGATGACTTGGCAGGCTGGATATGGCCCGTGCACCGTATTTTGTCCACCACTGAACTAAGGTGTTTTAAACTAGGTATTAATCTTGTGGATGTCATCTGTACCCTTTCCAAAGCCTCAATATCCCCCACCACGTGAGAAGACCTAAACTGAACACAGTATTCTAACTGAAGCCTAACTAAGGTCTTGTACAAGGACAAAATGGTATGCTTTCTTTTGTAGTGAATTGCCCTGTGAATACAACTTAAAACCTTATTTGTTTTAGCTATAGACTCACGGGATTGGTCATGACCTTTAAAAAGTGATGCACTACTGACAATCTCAACTACCTCTCTCTAGGCCTCGAGAACTTTCATTTTTTGTATCCTTCCTCCTTTATGACTCGGACCTCCAGGGGTCTTACTTGCAAAAAATCTTCTTGCAGCAATATCAGAGAGCAATCTGCCAGAAGAAAATGTAACCTCCAATGAAGAGGTGCATTCCCTCTTTAAATAGGCTTTTGGAGCCCTGCCGTAAAGTATGCACTGAAAATGGGTGGGCTTCCCGTTCCTGACCTGATTGGATGGGGAACTAACGAACAGAAAGCAGAGAGTCGGGATAAATGGGTCCTTTTCAGGTTGGCAATCGGTGGTTAGTGGTGTGCCACAGGATCGGTGCTGGGACCACAACTGTTAACAATATACATAGATGACCTGGATGAGGGAACAGAGTGTAGTGTAACAAAATTTGCAGATGGCACAAAGATTAGTAGGAAAGCGGGTTGTGTAGAGGACACAGAGAGGCTACGAAGAGATTTAGATAGGTTTTAGTGAATGGGCTAAGGTTTGGCAGATGGAATACAATGTCGGAAAATATGAGGTCATCCAGCTTGGAAAAAAAAACAGTAAAAGGGAATATTATTTGAATAGGGAAAAATTACAACATGCTGTGGTGCAGAGGGACCTGGAGGTCCTTGAGCATGAAAATCTTTTGGAGTTTATCTGTAACACATAAACATTAAATGGTGCCACCCGACCTGGATCACACACCAGATATTTACAAGGCCCATTTTTTTTCTTTTTTGTGTTTTTTTTTGTGCTTTTCTTTTTTTTTGGGCACTAAAATCAAATTTTTTTCTCCTCCAGTACCCCTATAAAAGGGGAGGGGGACACTAAAAGCACCGGCTATTAAAACAAATTTAACTTTAAAACGTAAAATCAAATTAAAATTTGGTTGCCGGGCGTGATGATGCACTCCCGTCCCTCCGGTGCCCACCTCTCGCGGAAGGCCGCGAGCGTACCAGTGGACACCACGTGCTCCATCTCCAAGGACACCCTGGACCGGATGTAAGAGCGGAAGAGAGGCAGGCAGTCAGGTTGAACGACCCCCTCGACCGCCCGCTGCCTGGACCGGCTGATGGCACCCTTGGCCGTGCCCAGGAACAGTCCTACGAGGAGGCCCTCGGACCAACCTGCTCCCCTCCGCACAGGGTGCCCAAAGATCAGGAGAGTGGGACTGAAGTGCAGCCAGAATTTTAGGAGCAGCCCCTTAAGATAATGAAACAGGGGCTGCAACCTCGTGCACTCAGTAAAAACATGGAACACGGACTCCTCCAGACCGCAGAAATTGCAGGCGGCCTGGGAGTCCGTGAACCGGCTTAAAAATTTGTTGCACGGCACTGCTCCGTGCACCTACCTCCAGGCCAAGTCCCCGATGAATAGTGGGAGGACTCCCGCATAGAGTGCCCTCCATCGGGGACCCCCGCCTCTTCCGGACGGCAAGATGGTACGCCATGGCGTGTCCGGACGGCCGGCGAGGATGGCAAAGTTGAGAGTGTGCAGGAGCAGCCCGTACAGGAAACCCCTCCGCGCGGAACTGAAAGGCACGGAGGGGATTTCCCCGAGGCGGCTCAAGTTGTGAGGCGCCGGCCCCCGAGGGAGGTTCCGGGATTTGGCGCCAATGAGGAATTCCGTCCGGACGGGGGTCAGTTCGGACGGGATCTCCCCACGTGCTTGAGCCTCCTCGATGCACCTAACAGAGTCAGGGCCCAAAGCTGTTTTTAGCGACTCGATGGCTTCGGCCACGTGGCGGACGTCGGCTGAATTTAGGCACCGCGCCAGCGTGCCTGGCGCCATCCAGCCCGCTCCTCCGCCATCGAGCAGGTCCCTGACCCTGGTCACCTCACCAGCCACAGCCCTCTCTTCCGACCGCCACATAAAACCTCGGTCGTGGAGGTACGGATTCCCGAGCAGCGGCTCCTGCAGGACAGCCGCCACTCCAGCCGGCGGAGAGCTGCGCTTGGTGGAGACTTTGTTCCAGACCCTGATGAGGTCCCTGTAAAAGACAGGCAGCTCCCGGAGGGCGGTCCTTGTGCATGAATCCCAAAAAGTTAGTTTGCAGGTGCAGCAGGTAATCAGAAAGGCGAATGGAATGTTGGCCTTCATTGCGAGAGAGATGGAGTACAAAAGCAGGGAGGTCCTGCTGCAACTGTACAGGGTATTGGTGAGGCCGCACCTGGAGTACTGCATGCAGTTTTGGTCACCTTACTTAAGGAAGGATATACTAGCTTTGGAGGGGGTACAGAAACGATTCACTAGGCTAATTCCGGAGATGAGGGAGTTACCTTATGATGATAGATTGAGTAGACTGGGTCTTAACTCGTTGGAGTTCAGAAGGATGAGGGGTGATCTTATAGAAACATTTAAAATAATGAAAGGGATAGACAAGATAGAGGCAGAGAGGTTGTTTCCACTGGTCGGGGAGACTAGAACTAGGGGGCACAGCCTCAAAATACGGGAGAGCCAATTTAAAACCGAGTTGAGAAGGAATTTCTTATCCCAGACAGTTGTGAATCTGTGAAATTCTCTGCCCAGGGAAGCAGTTGAGGCTAGCTCATTGAATGTATTCAAATCACAGATAGATAGATTTTTAACCAATAAGAGAATTAAGGGTTATGGGGAGCGGGCGGGTAAGTGGAGCTGAGTCCATGGCCAGATCAGCCATGATCTTGTTGAATGGCGGAGCAGGCTCGAGGGGCTAGATGGCCTACTCCTGTTCCTAATTCTTATGTTCTTATGTTCTTATAATCAAATTTAAATTTCAGGCCTGGATTTAAAATACCACAGGTCTGAAATCTAGGCCAGCATTCGCCCAGGTCCACAGCTGCCCGAAACCCACTCCTGGTTATAATCAACTATCATTGTGATTGAAAAAGCATCACAAGACTTGCTAACACTTAAGCCGCACTTCCTTTATTAGTGCCAGACCGAGCTGTTTCAGCTGCGCCTCAACCTTCTAATGAAGTTTGCGTAGAATAGGAGCAGCATGATTTCACACACCATTTATCCTGCTGCACACTCTCTCTAAGGCAGTGTCATGTCTCAAATTCTGTCCTTTAATTATTTCAATTCAAATGTAAAGTTAATCATCAGTTGCTGAAGTATGTATTCGGTTACGGCAAATCTGTGACTTTTTGTTAGCACCCCAGTACAATTTCTATAAATCTTTCTGCACATTCATTATCAAGGTCGATTTCATGTGACATCACTTTCTTATAGTTGTCTCCAGCAGCACCCTGTTGTTATGCTAGTTTATATTTTTTTTAAATGTTTGTTATTATCTTGTCTAAAACCTTACAAACAGTATCAGTTCCAACGTGACTTAATGTAATTGGTCTCCCTTTTTGTAACATTTTGAGATAATGGTTACTTCGGTAGTTTATGAAGAAATTTTCATTGCAGGGATTCTGTATAGATTTCCTGTTGAATTGCAACCAACTGTGTGGACATGTTTTTGCAACACACAGATGGAAACATACCATTGCTTCCTCCTTAGATGTTTTTTGAAATTTCTCTGTTATTTTATAAGGACATTCTGTGTCTCAATTGCTCTTTTTAATTTTCTGCTTCGTATTGCAGATATAAATGGCAACTTTTTGTTTCTGAGGAGGCTATCAACATTGATACTATCCAAAGAAAGACTTGCATTTATATAGCGCCTTTCACAACCACTGGACGTCCCAAAGTGCTTTACAAACAATTAAATACTTTTGAAGTTTGGTCACTGTTGTAATGTAGGAAAGGCGGCAGCCAATCTGCACACAGCAAAGTCCTTCAAATAGCAATGTGATAATGACAAGATAATCTGTTTTTGTTATGTTGATTGAGGGATAAATATTGGTCAGGACACCAGGAAACTCCCCTGCTCTTCATTGAAATAGTGTCGTGGGATCTTTTATGTCCACCCGAGAGAGCAGACATCGGTTTAACATCTCATCTGAAAGACGTATCCATTCCAACATATAGGCCCGGATATTTACAGGGAGATGCGGGGGGGGGGCGCTGTTTTGTGGTCGGGAAACCTGGAAGAGTGAGTTTCCCTCAGGTCTGCCAAATTTAACGGCAGGATCTGATTACCATTTTTGGAATCTGTTTCCCGGCCACAGTCAGTCAGATTGAGAGACTGGCTGGCTGACAGCCAGGTTTGCATGCAGCACTCGGCCATAGCTGAGGAGTGGAGATGTGGGTCGGGAGGGACATCGTCGGGGTAGTCCGGAGAGATCGTGGGAGGAGGGGAGAAGATCGGAGAGGGGCCGTGGAGAACATCATTGCGGTGGGAGGGGAGGGTTGATTGTTGGGGAGGTTAATATTATGTCTGCAATTACCATCGAATAACTCCACGAGGCCTTGTACTGTGAGTAAGAGCTGTGTGACTTCAGTCCATTTAATATGACTGCAAAGTGAGGGGCAGCATGGCTGGCTGCCTTTTTATATGCCCCTGCACACCAGGGCAGGAAACCCCTGGGCCTCCAACAGCAGCGCCATCAGGTGGTACATCGTACATAGTTACATAGTGAATACAAAGAGTTTGCATACCTGATAGTTAACAGGGTAGCTTGGTGGGCCAGGAGAAAGCAATCTTGCTCAACCTACTCCTCCTCGCCCATAAGCAGTGCTTGAAAGGCACTTATCTGTTGCATCCAGCTGTCCAGCCAGCCACAGTTAAAGCTGGAATACAGATAAAATATGAAGCATGCAGCCTCATTAAAATATTTAAATGAGGAACCTGCCTTCTGCGAGCAGATTGGTCACCTGCACCCCCCACCCCCATCCCATCTCTGTTGCAACCACCCATGTTTGAGGTTAAACTTATCCTCGTAGATTTTAAGTTATGTTCTTTCAGGCTGAGGTTATGATTACGTTTTGCCTTTTTCATATATCTGCTTTATTTTACCTTGCCTCAGCAAAAACAATAGAATTACCCTGCTCCTAACTTTCTGTCAACCCTTTTCTATAAAATGCTGCTCGGAGATGTGGAGGAGCGTGCAAGGGATATGCTCTCTTTGATTTCCTTCTCTGAGAGGATGCATCTCATCTCCATTCATTACTCCTTTCAATCCTGAGATCAGGAAGTCATTGTATGGGGAAAGCATAAGAACAAATCAATGCCCCACCATTGCTTCTGACGTGAAATGATGGAGTTCCAACTGTTTTACTTTAATTTTCTGATTCAGCTTCAGAATCATGTTGCTGTTGCAATCTATTTCTGATTTTGGGTAAGAGAATATTAATTAATGTATTATCTGATAGATCTCTTGTGTGTGCTCATAGTATTGATTTTGACATTCCCAGTAGGGGGCCACGATCAACGGCATTGCAGTTTGGAGAATAAGTGACACACTGTTGGATCCTATTTCTGACTCACACTCACTTTGAGCATGATCTTACTTCTGGGAGGATATGATCACTGATTTTTCTGCAGTAGTCTAAACCCAACTCTAGTTTGCCCATCATTGTATTACATATGTGAACTTATCAAATTATAAAATCGCAAAATAGATGCTGATGGGGAAGACCATTTGACTCATCTTCGTTTATCCATCCAGAAAGACTCGACAGACCACATCATAGCATCCAACTACTTCTTAAATGATTCCAGGGTTTTCACTTCCAGTGATCTACCCAGAAGTCTGTTCCTTGTGCTGATCACATTTTTTGTTTAGAACAGTTTGACATTTGCCTTTTACTGTTTTCACACTGTATCCCCTTGTTGTACTCTTGAATGTTCCAGATTGAACTTTTCTGTATCATTTGCTATCCTGTACAGCTCTGCTAGATCACCTGCCATGCTTCTCCTTTCACGGCATAAATGGCTAAGGGGACAAAATTGCCCTGTTTTGCGCCTCCCGTTAGCACTTCCAGTGGGCACTAACAGGGCGCAAAACGATTTTTGCCGGGGGGTGGGAAGGTGGCGCGCTACCAGCTCCCACAAAATTGTGCGGGAGTTAGCGGAGGCACCGCCACGGTAGCACTACACCACGCTGGCACTGTCATGACCCGCCGCGTAACCGGCAATGATATCATCGCCGTGTGTGGCAACCCCTTAGCTTCGCGCGTTGACCCCTTTCCGTCTCACGCTGAAAATTGGTCAGCGCCCCCCCCCCCCCCGAGATGTCGCGAGCGGTGTCAGCACCAATCTTGCAGGTCGCGAACCGGGCCGACATCCGTTTGTGGGGCAGAAGTTAAAGGGGAGATGGGAAGTGCCCCATGTTGCCATTTTGCAGGTTTGGCCGACTCACCAGTCGGCTTGGCTTCGTTCTCCGTTGCATGGTCCAGGCTGCCGTTGTGCAGCCCGGCACTCTATTTGGATGCCAGGCTGCTGCCTCGGCATCACGCTGCTGTGGTGGCCCAGTGGAGGCCATCGGAGGCCTGGCAGAGTGCAACCAGATTACAACAGTGACTACACTCCCAAAATACTTCATTGCCTGTAAAGCGCTTTGAGATGTCCAGTAGTCGTGAAAGGCACTATATAAATGGAAGTCTTTCTTTTTTCTTTTTCCCTTTAATGGAATTGGAGGGGCGTTGGAATGTGTCAGCACTGTTCTGGCTATATAGCTCAGCATTTAATTCATTGTATTGATTGATGTTCCGCAATAATTGGAAATGTTGCGAGTTCATAAGAACATAAGAATATAAGAAATGGAACAGGAGTAGGACATATGGCCCCTCGAGCCTGCTCCGACATTCAATAAGATTATGGCTGATCTGATCATGGACTCAGCTCCATTTCCCCGCCCGCTCCCCATAACCCCTTATCGCTCAAGAAATTGTCTATTTCTATCTTAAATTTATTCACTATCCCAGCTTCCACAGCTCTCCGAGGCAGCAAATTCCACAGATTTACAACACTTTAAGAGAAGAAATTCCTCCTCATCTCAGTTTTAAATGGGCGGCCCCCTTTACTAAGATCATGCCCTCTAATTCTAGTCTCCCCCATCAGTGGAAACATCCTCTCTGCATTCACCTTGTCAAGCCCCCTCATAATCTTATACATTTCGATAAGATCACCTCACATTTTTCTGAACTCCAATGAGTCGAGGCCCAACCTACTCAACCTTTCCTCATAAGTCAACCCTCTCATCCTCAGAATCAACCTAGTGAACCTTCTCTGAACTGCCTCCAAAGCAAGTATATCTTTCGTAAATATGGAAACCAAAACTGGTATGTATGCAACACTCTGTAACCAGAATTCTACCACCACCAGAGGGCGCATCTGTTGGAGTCCCAAGAGATCCCAGCATCCCTTTGGAGTACTGCATATAAGCAGGCCTCCCATGCTGTGCCAGCACTCTGGAGTCAGAATAAAAAGACTAAAGTCACACTTACTCAAGTCGACAGTACTCAGTCACATTGCTTTATTTGAGACATAACAACTGACGACAAGCAATAAATAACGAACCATCACGCGAAAATGCAGAGAATTGTTGGTATCCTGAGAAATTCTCAGAAGGTGATGATTGGGAAGCCTTCGTGGAGCGACTCGACCAATACTTCGTGGCCAACGAGCTGAAAGGGGATGAGAATGCTGCCAAACAAAGGACGATCCTCCTCACCGTCTGCGGGGCAACAACCTATGGCCTCATGAAGAATCTTCTTGCTCCGGTGAAACCAACAACCAAATCATATGAAGAACTGTGTACACTGGTCTGGGAGCACCTAAATTCGAAGGAGAGCGCTCTGATGGCAAGGTATCGAATTTATACATGTCAACGGTCCGAAGGCCAGGAAGTGGCGAGCTACATCACCGAACTAAGGCGCCTTGCAGGACATTGCGAATTCGATAGACCCCTGGAACAAATGCTAAGAGACTTTTTTGTGCTTGGCATTGGCCATGAGGTTATCCTTCGCAAACTATTGACTGTTGAAACACCGAACCTGAGCAAAGCCATAATGGTAGCCGAGGCATTTATGTCCACCAGTGTTAACACCAAACAAATTTCGCAGCATAAAAATGCATCGGCAAGTACTGTACAAAAAGTAACATCGTTTTCAGGCAGGAATGCATATGGCAGAACGTACATGCCTGCAGCTGCATGACCTCAGATGATTCAGAGTCCACCATCAAGTGTGACTGCGAGGCAATTAACACCCTTGTTGGCGCTGCGGAGGTGATCATTGGGCCCATCAATGCCGCTTCAAACACTATGCATGTAAAGGCTGTGGAGCAATGGGACACCTCCAGCGAATGTGCAGATGAGCTGCAAACCCTGCAAACCACCAGATTGCAGAGGAATACCGATCCATGGCGGATCAAACTGAACTAGAGACTCGAACCGAGGAGACAGAAGTGTACGGGGTACAACCTTCACCACAAAATGTCCACTGATCATGTTAAAAGTTGAACTGAACAGGATTCCAATATCCATGGAATTGGACACGGGTGCGAGGCAGTCTAATATGAACAAAAAGGCCTTTGAGAGGCTGTGGTGCAACAAGGAACAAAGGCCCAAGCTGAGCCCTATTCATACCAAGCTGAGAGCTGATCCCTGTAATTGGCAGTGCAGCAGTAAAAGTCTCCTATGATGGAGCGGTGCACGAACTACCACGATGGATTGTACCAGGAGATGGCCCCACACTGTTCGGCAGAAGCTGGCTGGGAAAAATCCGCTCGAACTGAGACGATATCCGAGCGCTTTCGTCCATTGACAATGCCTCATGTGCCCAGGTTTTGAGCAGGTTCCCGTCGTCGTTTGAGCCAGGCATCGCAAATTTCTCTGGGGCGAAGGTGCAGATCCACTTGGTTCCCGGTACATGACCCATCCACCACAAGGCAAGTGCGGTGCCATAGATGATGCAAGAGAAAGTGGAGATCGAGCTGGACAGGCTGCAATGAGAGGGCATCATCACGCCGGTTGAGTTCAACGAGTGGGCCAGTCTGATTGTTTCGGTTCTCAAGGGCGATGGCATGGTCAGAATTTGTGGCAACTATAAAGTAACGATTAACCGTTTTTCGCTGCAGGACCAGTACCTGCTACTCAAGGCAGATGACCTGTTTGCGATGCTGGCAGGAGGGAAGACATTCACCAAGTTGGACCTGACCTCGGCCTACATGATGCAGGAGCTGGGGGAATCTTCGAAAGGCCTCACCTGCATCAACACGCACAAAGATCTGTTCATCTACAATAGATGCCTGTTTGGGATTCGATCAGCCGCGGCTATTTTTCAAAGGAACATGGAGAATCTGCTAAAGTCGGTTCTGCGCACCGTGGTTTTCCAGGACAACATATTGATCATAGGTCGGGACACCATCGCACACTTGCAGAACCTGGAAGAGGTTCTAAGTCGGCTAGATCGTGTGGGACTCAGGTTGAAATGCTCGAAGTGTGTTTTCTTGGTACCAGTGGTCGAGTTCTGAGGGAGAAGAATTGCAGCAGACGGCATCAGACCCACCGAAGCCAAGACGGAGGCCATCAACAAGGTGCCGAGACCACAGAACGTGACGGAGCTGCGGTCGTTCCTGGGACTCCTCAATTATATTGATAATTTCCTACCCAGTTTAAGCACTTTGCTAGAACCTCTACATGTGTTGCTACGCAAGGGGGACTGCTTTTGAGAAAACCAGAAATCTGTTATGTTCCAACAAACTGCTTGTTATGTATGCCCCAAGTAAACGTTTAGTGCTAGCTTGCGATGCGTCTTCGTATGGGGTCGGGTGTGTGTTACAACAAACAAACGAATCGGGAACATTGTAACCGTTGCTTATGCATCCAGGAGTTGTCTAAGGCCGAAAGGGCCGACAGCATGATTGAAAAAGAAGCTGTGGCATGCGTTTATGGGGTGAAAAAAATGTACCAGTATCTGTTTGGGCTTAAGTTTGAGTTAGAAACTGACCATAAGCCGCTCATATCGCTATTCTCAGAGAGCAAAGGTATTAATACCAATGCCTCTGCTCGCACCCAAAGATGAGCGCTCACGCTGTCTGCATATAACTAAGTAATTCGCCACAGACCAGGCACAGAGAACTGCGCTGATGCTCTCAGTCGGCTACCATTGCCCACCACCGGGTGGAAATGGCACAGCCTGCAGACTTGCTCTTGGTGATAGAGGCATTTGAAAACAAAAAGTCACCCGTTACGGCCTGCCAGATCAGGACCTGGACCAGCCAGGATCCTTTACTGTCCCTTGTAAAAAAAACTGTGTCCTCCATGGGAGCTGGTCCAGCATCCCAGTGGAGATGCATGAAAAGATCAAGCCGTTCCAGCGGTGCAAAGACGAAATGTCCATACAGGCGGACTACCTTTTGTGGGGTAATCACGTGGTTTTGCCTAAGAAAGGCAGGGAAACGTTCACACGTGACCTACACAGTACCCACCCAGGCATAGTAATGTTGAAAGCTATAGCCAGATCCCATGTGTGGTGGCCCGGCATCGACTCAGATTTGGAGTCTTGCGTGCGGCCAATGCATACACTTGCTCTCAACTGAGCAATGCACCCAGGGAGGCACCGCTAAGTTTGTGGTCATGACCCTCCAAACCATGGTCTAGGATCCACGTTGACTTCGCTGGCCCGTTTCTAGGCAAAATGTTTTTGGTTGTTGTGGATTGAGTGTGTAATAATGTCTGTAAGCACGTCCACTGCCACCGTAGAAAGCCTACGAGCCACGTTTGCCATGCACGGCCTGCCTGATATCCTTGTCAGCGACAATGGGCCGTGCTTCACCAGCGCTGAATTCAAGGAATTCATGACCTGCAATGGGATCAAGCATGTCACATCTGCCCCGCCCCGTTCAAGCCCGCATCTAATGGCCAGGCAGAACGGGTAGTCCAAACCATCAAGCAAAGCTTGAAACGCGTGTCAGAAGGCTCCCTGCAGATCCGCCTATCCCAAGTCCTGGTCAGCTACCGCACAAGACCCCACTCTCTCACCGGGGTTCCCTCTGCTGAACTGCTCATGAAAAGGGCACTCAAAAGAAGGCTCTCTCTAGTCCACCCTGATCTCCATGATCATGTCAAGGGCAGGCGGCATCAACAAAGCATGTACCATGATCTCGCAAATTTGTCACGCGACATTGAAGTCAATGACCCTGTATTTGTACTCAACCATGGACATGGTCCCAAATGGCTTACTGGCACTGTCATAGCCAAAGAAGGGAGTTGGATTTTTGAGGTCAAACTTGCAAATGGATTAACTTGCAGAAAGCATTTGGACCAAACCAAACTGCGATTCACAGACAGCCACAAGCAACCTGAAGAGGACACCACCAACTTCGACCCTCCGATACAAACACAAGTGGCAACCGACATCACGGTTGACCCATCATTCCCAGCAGCCCAGCAAGGCCAGCTGCGCAGCAGCCCAGCGAAGACCCAAGCAACTCACCTGCACCTGTGTTTGTACCGAGATGGTCGACTAGGAAGCGGAAAACCCCAGATCGTCTCACCCTGTAAATGTGTATTATTAACTTTGGAGGGGGGGTGCTGTGGGGGTGGGGGGGAGTGATGTTATGTATGCAATACCTTGTAACCATCATTCTACCGCCACCAGAGGGCACATTTGTTGGAGTCCCATGGGATCCCAGCATCCCTTGGGAGCACTGCATATAAGCAGGCCTCCCATGCTGTGCCAGCACTCTGGAGTCAGAATAAAGAGATTAAGGTCAGACTTACTCAAGTCTACAGTACTCAGTCACATTGCTTTATTTGAGACATAATAAAAACTGCATGCAGTATTCCAGGTGGGGCATCACCAATACCTTATATAGCTGTAGCAAGACTTCCCTGCTTTTATACTCCATCCCCTTTGCAATAAAGGCCAAGATACCATCGGCCTTCCTGATCACTTGCTGTACCTGCATACTATCCTTGTGTTTCGTGCACAAGTACCCCCAGGTCCTGCTGTACTGCGGTACTTTGCAATCTTTCTCCATTTAAATAATAACTTGATCTTTGACTTTTTTCTTCCAAAGTGCATGACCTCACACTTTCCAACATTATACTCCATCTGCCAATTTTTTGTCCACTCACTTAGCCTGTCTATGTCTTTTTGCAGATTTTTTGTGTCGTCCTCACACATTGCTTTTCCTCCCATCTTTGTATCGTCAGCAAACTTGGCTACGTTACACTCAGTCCCTTCTGCCAAGTCGTTAATATAGATTGTAAATAGTTGGGGTCCCAGCACTGATCCCAGCGGCACCCCACTAGTTACTGGTTGCCAACCTGAGAATGAACCATTTATCCCAACTCTGTTTTCCATTAGTTAGCCAATCCTCTATCCATGCTAATATATTACCCACAACCCCGTGAACTTTTATCTTGTGCAGTAGCCTTTTATGTGGCACCTTGTTAAATGCCTTCTGGAAGTCCAAATACACCACATCTGCTGGTTCCCCTTTATCCATCCTGTTTGTTACATCCTCAAAGAACTCCAGCAAATTTGTCAAACATGACTTCCCCTTCATAAATCCATGCTGACTCTGCCTGACTGAATTTTGCTTATCGAAATGTCCTGCTACTGCTTCTTTAATAATGCCTTGGTCTTCACTGTTAGCCATTCCAATACAATTCATGGAGCAAATATGTTCCTATGTACAGCAGTATTGAGAAATATGGACTTGCTTTCAATGCATAGATGAAAGATGGTTACAGGCCTATAAAGCACCATGGAACATGTGGGAACAATACATTCATCTTTAAGGGATCCGCCATGAACAGAGATCTTAAGCCTAGAGGTAGTTTCCCACAAGAAAGCTGTGACAATCGTCTAAGGGGACCAATTCAAAGAAACTTTTCAGTTCTGGACATAACAGGTTGAAGAATTGAATTGAGAGAATCTTGGGTCTGTTCCTACAGAAATCAATAGATGTACTGAAGGAGAACCCAGCAGCCAGGCCATGCCAAGAAAAGGAATGGATGCTGTCAAAGTGATGCCACATTAGTCACACCTAACCAGACCTATCTAAGGACTGAAGAAGTGTATCGGAAGACATACCCCATATACTGCCACTAAAAGAAACACTGGGATGTCAAATGTTAGGTGCACGATTCACAGGGGAAATAAAATGGTGGCACATCATTTTAATGTAGTCTACATTTTATTAAAAAGGATTCCTTATTATTGTATTTTATAAAGTAGTACATTGCAAATTGTCATTGCAGGGCAAACAGTCTCAATTCTTACAGTATTTGTTGTGGCAAAGCAATTGTAAAGGGCTTTTGTTTATTCACAAGGATACTAGGTTAATGTAATTTCATACCCTTGATCATTCCATAGGGTTCTTATGATGATGACTAGGCTACATGCTTACACAAGATAATTTGCAACAAAACTTGTTTTTACAACAGTTGTGACAGAACTCAAATTGCTCCTAAATGACGAAATGTCAAACGGAAGAGCTGGCTAGCAGAGTCAAAGAGTGGTTAAACAGGGATAACTGAATCCATGGGGACTCACATCCAGAACCACAGATTTATAACTGTTTTCAAGCGTGAAAATACAAATTGGATGGCTCGTCTGCATCTTTTGCACAGGCAGTAAGTGCTGTTTACTTAACAGCACTGTTTGTCATGCTCATGTTACTTGCCACATGCTGAGTGCGGCTAGGCTAATATAACCTATCATTTTAGATTGTGAGCATATTTAAGCTCCAAATTGAACAAATCTAAGGAAGTTTTAAGTTTGTGAAGTATGTGATCTATTTGTAGAGATATACTAAATGACTAAGCTAATTTTAAGATTTTGGCCTCAAGTAATGTATTTTTTTTTTGCAAGAATCAGATTGTGTAATAAAAGACACAAATGAATTCCTCTCACAGAATATTTGCCTTCATCTGAATATGCCAATGTGGATTTCAATGGTTTCCAATAGCCCAAGATTACTAAACATGCAACTGTAATTTTGAAAATTATTAATATTTTAATTTTGACCTCAGTGATATATTTCAGCAATAACTTTAATTTATTAGACATATATATGAGACAATGAATGGCATTTGTGCTGAATATAGAAGGCTGTCTTGAATTACAAATTGCTAAGTAACTTTTGGAATGCTGCACCTTGATAAAATTTGCGATTATTCAATTTTCATGAAATACGATTGCAGCATAATTCAGACAAATGGACCCAGGCTGGCTCAGAAAAACCAAAGTGAAAAACTGGGAACCCTGGGAATCTGAAATAAAAGCAAAAAATTCAAGAAATAAACAGCATGTCAATGAATATCTGAAAAGGAAAGATGGTTCATATCCAACACTTTCTCTTTCAGATGCTGATTAATCTACTTCAGTTCCAGCATTTCCTGTTTTTAATCCTGACTAGAATAGGTCAGGCTCAGTGGGTGGCACACTTTAGATTTACTGCTTCTGCTCCTTTAGCACCTTGTTTGATTATTGACCCATATATGTTCCTTTACAAACTAAACCATCAAAGAACTGTGATTAATATTAACATGAGTTTGTACTTTTTAGTTCAATTCTATTATTTTTGATTTAAAGATAATGTCTAGATAACCGGAAGGATAGTGTTATTAAACTTGACAGTGCTGGAAAAACTAAATTAAATGCACAGTTGAAACAACAAGAGTTCTGAAGACAATTAATAAACCTACTCTGTTAATTCAGTTCTCTCAAAATGTTAGTTGTAGTAACTTCATGCAGCTAGTTCCCCTGACAATGTGATTAGCATTTGCTGTTGAAATGAAAGGGCTAATTAGCAATCTTGTTGTGCGAGGCCCCTTGGGGAAGAGTGACCATAATATGGTAGAATTCTTTATTAAGATGGAGAGTGACACAGTTAATTCAGAGACTAGGGTCCTGAACTTAAGGAAAGGTAACTTTGATGGTATGAGATGTGAATTGGCTAGAATAGACTGGCGAATGATACTTAAAGGGTTGATGGTGGATAGGCAATGGCAAACATTTAAAGATAACATGGATGAACTTCAACAACTGTTCATCCCTGTCTGGGGTAAAAATAAAACGGGGAAGGTGGCTCAACCGTGGCTACCAAGGGAAATTAGGGATAATGTTAAATCCAACAAAGAGGCATATAAATTGGCCAGAAAAAACAGCAAACCAGAGGACTGGGAGAAATTTAGAATTCAGCAGAGGAGGAAAAGGGTTTAATTAGGAGGGGTAAAATAGAGTATGAGAGGAAGCTTGCTGGGAGCATAAAAACTGACTGCAAAAGCTTCTATAGATATGTGAGGAGAAAAAGATTAGTGAAGACAAATGCAGGTCCCTTGCCATCAGAATCAGGTGAATTTATAATGGGGAACAAAGAAATAGCAGACCAGTTGAACAAATACTTTGGTTCTGTCTTCACGAAGGAAGACACAAATAACCTTCTGGAAATACTAAGGGACCGAAGGTCTAGCAAGAAGGAGGAAGTGAAGAAAATCCTTATTAGTCAGGAAATTGTGTTAGGGAAATTGATGGGATTAAAGGCTGATAAATCCCCAGGGCCTGATAGTCTGCATCCCAGGATATTTAAGGAAGTGGCACAGAAATAGTGGATGCATTGATGATCATTTTCCAACAGTCTATCGACTCTGGATCAGTTCCTATGGACTGGAGGGTAGCTAATGTAACACCACTTTTTAAAAAAGGAGGGAGAGAGAAAATGGGTAATTATAGACCAGTTAGCCTGACATCAGTAGTGGGGAAAATGTTGGAATCAATCAATCATTAAGGATGAAATAGCAGCGCATTTGGAAAGCAGTGACAGGATCGGTCCAAGTCAGCATGGATTTATGAAAGGGAAATCATGCTTGACGAATCTTCTAGAATTTTTTGAGGATGTAAATAGTAGAGTGATCAAGGGAGAACCAGTGGATGTGGTGTATTTGGACTTTCAAAAGGCTTTTGACAAGGTCCCACACAAGAGATTGGTTATGCAAAAATTAAAGCACATGGTATTGGAGGTAATGTATTGATGTGAATAGAGAACTGGTTGGCAGACAGGAAGCAGAGAGTCAGGATAAACGGGTCCTTTTCAGAATGGCAGGCAGTGACAGGTTATGTTGTGGAAAAATATTTCCGAGACTGTATAATATATAAAGAGAGGTTTATTAAATCGGAGACAAAGCTTTGGGAGAAGTGTTAGGGACCCCTGTCTCTGAACCACTTCTCAAATTGGTATCTCCAGTGAGGTTCTTTTATCTTACAAATTACGTCACTTTACATCACATGCTTTAGCACTACAAAGCTTTTACTATTGAAGGCTAAGCTTTTGATATAAACCATCCTGCATTGTGACAGGGCAGTATAAACAAGTGCAGGCTTTTGGCACCGATATAAACAAACATACCCAGCACTTAACTCTCCAGTGTTCATTATCTCACTTTCCTATCTCCATAACTCAAGGCCAGCATACCTTGAAGTCCAACTGTGTTTTTTTATATCAGTATTGTCCCTTACAAAATTCATTAAAGGGGAAAATAAAAACAAATGTTTGGTCCCATATACTAGTCAAGTATATATCCAAAAATCCGCTCCAACAATATTCCCCCTTTTGGTCCTGGAGGATGTTCACGAAATCCAGATGACCACAATGATAGTAGCATATTGTCATATATTCGTCCTTTGGGGTATGTTACTTCCCTGATGTTCCATATGTCCACCTTGCCTGTACTCTAGGCTACCCTTCAAAGATAGTGGTCGGTGTCATTGTCGTCTGTTTCTTCATCCTTGGTGTCTTCAGGTATTTCCATCAGGTGTGCTTCTTCTTCGGCGATTACACTGGCTACTGGCATCAGTGGAGCCATCATAACTTTACAGCAGATATCAAAATACCCGATAATCAGACAGCAAGTAATTATTATTACAACCAGAATAATTACTCCATGCATAAGATAGGACCCCCAGGATCCCCCAAACAGCCAGTCAAACCAGCCAGATCCTCCTGCTGTTATGGATAACTTCTTTACCTCCCTTCTTATGTGATCAGCGAGGTTGGTTATGTTTTCTGAATTATCGGGAATGTAAGTGCAACATTCAGCTCCAATTAAGACATATGTGCCCCTCTAGGGCCATTCGGTTCTGGAGTACCATTGTGCGTATGGCTACAATTTCAGCCGTTATGCCCTCTATTGCTTCAGCAGTGTCGTTAACTATCTGTTCCAATACCCTCTCTAGGTTACGTAATTCATCCATGGTGCGTCCTATCCCGAATGGGAGCATCATGACCCCAAATAGCCTCTCTACCGGGGTAAGATCTCATCTTATTCGACCTGGTGTCTGTACTTCTGCTAAAGTACGTACCCGTCTGACAAAAGGGACCACATATCCCAAATAACAGGACCCCCTCCAGTTCTGAGGCAACCAGGGGTAGGCCTTATGCCCGCACACAAAATAAGTGCCATTGTATGCTGTTAGATTCGATCCCAATCTCTCTCTCAGCCCCCATCGCCACCTAATCCTCGGGTCCCAGTCCTGGCTACTTGTCTGATTCTTCAAACCCTCTATTTCAAAGAACCCCTGGTTTGTTGTTTCGCTGGCTATTATGTTCCACCTGGTGAGGTTAAAGTATTGCGTACAATTGCTATATCCTGCTACACCGGTCAGGTTTCTAGTGAAACAAATGTCAGCGGTGGGCCTTCCAACTCCTGAGGTGTTGGTCAAAACCAGGAACAGTGGTCGTACCGACCTATTGTATTCCGGCTGGTACCATCCGTCAAATGCATCCAAAAGGTAACCCCCCGATCTCCACGTTTCTTTTTTCACTCTGGTTCCAAGTATCATTTACTTCCCCTGTACCGTTTTGTCACCTTACCCACTCCGCTACTTCCGAAATGTTAAGGGAGATTGAGCTCAAGGGGATGCCTCCTTTGCTATGTATGGGGATGTGCGAACATACCCAGCAACTGGAAAAGTTCTCATTTTGCGCATAAACATAAGACATGTACAAAAAGGTATTCACATGTAACTCTCGTTTCAGTCTAGCTAGCAGGCCGGACCTAACACGAACTATGATAATCGCACCGATCGCAATATATAGTTTCATCTTATTACTCTATAATTAACAAATAGTCAAAGACAAAATGGCCGTATGGCTTGCTTGAAGAGTCTCTCGCTGTCAATCTGTAAATAGACAAACAACAACAACTAATACGTGTGCTAAACGGCTGGTTCAAAAATCTTAAGCTGGGTCCAATGCTTCCATTGTCCGTTCCCTTTAACATCGATGCAGGCACAAGTGTCCCTGCTGATTATAACCTCATACGGTCCTATCCATTTTTGGGGCAAACCCTGGTTTTCCCGGGAGGACCCTTACCATAACGCGACTTCCCACCAATGGGACTTCAAGGAGCTTTGTAAGCTCTGCTTCCACGTCTCTTTCTTCCTGATTGTCCCTAACTAATTTACGCATCCCTTTTAATTGAGTACTTAGTTCCGAAACATACCGTTTTATTTTGTCTTTTAATGGGCCTACATCGGCCCCCCCGTTATGATGTTCTCTGGTAATTGCATCGCCCTTCCTGTCATTAGTTCATAAGGGGTTAATCCGGTTGTTCGGTTTGTCGTGGCTCTTAACTTCATCAATATAATGGGTAATACTTCTGTCCATATTTTTCCTGACGTTTGCATGGCCTTTGCCAGGGCGTTCTTAAGGATACGGTTCATGCGCTCTACCATTCCATAACTCTGCGGGTGGTAGGGGATGTGGAATTTTTGTTTTATGCCCATCAGCTGGCATATTGTTTTTACAATTTTTCTGGTGAAGTGGGTGCCTTGGTCAGAATATCCTTGCCACTGTTGAGGCAGTGCAATCACATGTGGGGAAAGCTTCCACCCACTGGGTAAATTGATCTATAATCACTAGGCAATATCTTTTTCCATGTGATGGGGGCAAAGGACCTGTGAAATCAATTTGTATGTGTTCCCATGGCCGGGGCTGGTGTCCCATTTTAATTTTAATGGGCCTGCCTGGATTATATTGTGCGCACGTAACGCATCAATGGCAATATTTGGCGATATCTCTCCCCATCCCTTTCCACCACCAATCTCTCCCAAGACTCCCGGTCATGGCCTCTCATCCTGAATGAGACAGGCCATGATGCAACTCCAATAAGATATTCTGTATGCATTCAGGCGCCATTACCTTGTCGTTTCGTCTCCAAACGTTATCCTTCCCTTGCGTTGCGCCCTGCTTTGTCCACATACCTATTTCCTCCTCAGAAGTATCCTGGTGTAGTTTCTCAATACTTATCTGTTCGTCTCGGGCCCCAGCAGCACTGACTGAGGCTTCCTCACACTCCTCCTGTTCTAATGCCTTCTGTGCAGCTCCGTCTTATTTCCCTGGTGACTCAGCCAATCTGGGCTGGTTCGGTCTGGCTCCCTCCTGTGGGCTTTAATTTTAATAACCACTACCTGTTTTGGTTTATTACTGGCTGCTAAAAGAGCTTCTATTCTCAGCTGATGCTTTATGGGATGTCCGCTAGTTGTGATAAAGCCCCTTCTCCCCCATGCTGTCATATAATCATGTACTACCCCGAATGCATATCTACTGTCCGTATAGATATTAACAATCTTATTTTCCGATAATTCCAGTGCCCGGGTGAGGGCTACCAGTTCTGCCACTTGAGCTGACGACCCCCCATTAATTCGCCCTGATTCAACTGTCTCTAGATCCTGGTTAACTACGGCCCATCTGGTATGAGGTAGTCCCGCTACGTATTTTCGTGAGCTGTCCACAAACAAGGTTTGTTCTGTGGTTTGAAGGGGGGCGTCTTTTATTCTATCCTCTTCCATATCCTCACATACCTCTTCGCAAAAGTGGGGTTCCCCTTCACCCATCATACCTTCTGCGGGGTTGTTTCCTACATCCCTAATTATGGTTACCGCTTTGTTGGGTGTTAAGAGGACTGCTTCCCACTTTGCCCGTCTCATATTCGATACGGTTCTCAGTTTTCCTGTGTTTAACATTTCTACAAATGTGTGTTTAGTGTGGAGAATGATGTTTCCAGTCATCACCACAGGCTCGCTTAATTTTTATCGCCCAATCTAGCGCGGCTATAAATCTGGATTGGTAATGGATATTGAGGCTTCCGTGTTCACTAGCATCTCACACTGTCGGCCCCCTACTAGTGCAGACACATACATCCTTCCCTCCTTTTTACTTTGTACAGGGGCCGCCAGACATCACCGCGTGGCTTTGTATGCCTGCCACTTCTGGTATTCCTGTTCTGACAGGGTCCTTGCCTTATTAGGATAGCCATTTTTACCATAGCATGTCGCTTCCAGGTGCCCTTTCTTACCACAATACGTACATTGCTTTTCACTGTCTTTCCCTTTGCATTCCCTGGCAAAATGGCCCGGTTTTCCACAATTATGGCAAGTCCCCCTTTTCTGGCTTTTCCTGCTTTATCTTTTTCTTTTCTAAACTGTTAAAGCTTACTGTTTTAGCCTTTTTCAAAAGTCCCTTTTATACCTTCACAGATAGCTCACCACTCGCCCAGGAGTTTGACCTGATCCCTG
This sequence comes from Pristiophorus japonicus, assembly GCF_044704955.1. Taxonomy (NCBI): domain Eukaryota; kingdom Metazoa; phylum Chordata; class Chondrichthyes; family Pristiophoridae; genus Pristiophorus; species Pristiophorus japonicus. The sequence goes on along the minus strand of NC_091982.1, from coordinate 189,892,623 downwards.
AAGTATTTCTAAATTTAAAACTCTTTTTTTTTACTGAGCTAGAAGCTTTCGTGTCAAGGTTTTACACAAAGGAAAATGGGAGCGTTTTAAAAGGCATTCTTTATCTCATTCCTAGACTAAATTTATGTCTTTCAACCCAATTGCATGTTTTCTTTCGCAAATAAATTCTTCTTTTTTTTTTACTACCGGGACCATGTATTTTTTTATCTTTTACTCAACAAACCTATCCTTTGTGCATTTCCTAGCTCCGTAACTTATCATCCGAATATATCCACACCTTCGTTTCTAACTTAAAATGTAATACCATAAGGTTCACAGTTTCTTAAACTTCCCACATACAGGACAACACTACGAAGGGTTAAAAAAAAAATTCACTCTGTTTGGAAAAAGTGGGTGGAGCTAAAACAGGCAGGCAACTCCACACCTTCCCAAGCAGGCTTTCATTCATTCCACAGTCAAAATCACTTGAGTACTCTCTTCATTCAAAATAGACACTCACAAAAGTCTCTCTTCATTCAACAAAGCTTATGTCTGGATCCATATGTCACTTAAGATAGTCACTATCAGCTTTTTTATGGCATTACGTAATTACGCAAGTTACAATTAATGATAGGAATTAATGAATGACCCGGGCAGCCCGCGTTTTACATTCCCTTCCTTACCTTCCATGTTCGCCAGTCTCGGACGTTTCCCTTTATTTCTGTAATACTCATGGCCACGACTACTCTGTGGAGACCCTTTGTCTTCGCATCAAAACTAGCATGTTTCCTTACCACCGGAGTTTTCGGCTCTAGGTTGGAGTGATCAGTTCCCTTCCGCACTGACCTTATTTACTAAAGGGACAACTCAAACTGGTTAGTCAGCCTCTTCCCGCTATCTACTTATTCGTATCTTATACACTATCCCGACGTGCCCGTACACCTCTCTTTTCAGTCTCTAACACCAGATTCCAGATACTGTCTTAAGTGATCACGTCTGATCGGACAGTATCCTGTTCGTGACGCCATTTTGTTGTGGAAAAATATTTCCGAGACTGTATAATATATAAAGAGAGGTTTATTAAATCGGAGACAAAGCTTTGGGAGAAGTGTTAGGGACCCCTGTCTCTGAACCACTTCTCAAATTGGTATCTCCAGTGAGGCTCTTTTATCTTACAAATTACGTCACTTTACATCACATGCTTTAGCACTACAAAGCTTTTACTATTGAAGGCTAAGCTTTTGATATAAACCATCCTGCATTGTGACAGGGCAGTATAAACAAGTGCAGGCTTTTGGCACCGATATAAACAAACATACCCAGCACTTAACTCTCCAGTGTTCATTATCTCACTTTCCTATCTCCATAACTCAAGGCCAGCATACCTTGAAGTCTAACTGTGTTTTTTTATATCAGTATTGTCCCTTACAAAATTCATTAAAAGGGAAAATAAAAACAAATGTTTGGTCCCGTATACCAGTCAAGTATATGTCCAAAAATCCGCTCCAACAGGTTAGATGCAGGAAGAATGTTCCCAATGTTGGGGGAGTCCAGAACCAGGGGTCACAGTCTAAGGATAAGTGGTAAGTCATTTAGGACCGAGATGAGGAGAAACTTCTTCACTCAGATTGTTGTTAACCTGTGGAATTCTCTACCGCAGAGAGTTGTTGATGCCAGTTCGTTAGATATATTCAAGATGGAGTTCGATATGGCCCTTATGGCTAAAGGGATCAAGGGGTATGGAGAGAAAGAAAGAAAGGGGTACTGAGGTGAATGATCAGCCATGATCTTATTGAATGGCGGTGCAGGCTCCTGCACCTATTTTCTATGTTTCTATGTTTCAACCCAAATAAACACAAAAAGAATTATAAAATGAATCCCAATTCTATGTACATGATTTTTTTAACTAGTCAGTACTGTTGCCATATCTCCTTCTATAAATTCTATCAGTAAAATTTTACATTACCCTGCAAAGGACTAGGCTAAAATTTACAAAGATAAGTCTGTACATAAAAGGTTAACTTTACAAAACAGCTTGGTCTGAAGTTTAATTTAAAATTTAATTTTAGCAAAGACGTTGTTGCTTGCAATTGAAACACAGTATTGTTTCAATGTTAACATTTTACTTTTCATTGAATATTAATAAATCCGGGTTTTCTAGTTTATTCAAAGATTGACATTTAAAATATTCAATCTGTTACACATTTCTTTATAACATACATATATGCACACACTGATATATGCAAATTATATTGTTCATTTTCAGTAATTAGTTCTAAAATCCCACTGTCATTAGTCACAAATTGAATATCCTTTCAGCACCTACATCATGTGACATCTTCAGATTGCAATGGCAATGAAAGTATAACACCATAGCAGTAAGACATAAAATTGAAAGAAAATGTTCTACTTTGTATATCACGTATAATGTCAATATGCATTTAAGACAGTACTTAATGGGGGAATAAGAATTTACATGACAGTATTGGCTATGGACACATTTTCTTTTAGTTATGTACTTCACTGCTTTTGTGATCCTTACACTTTTTAATTCATTATAAATTTCTGAGTTTCTGATATTGCAATCTAACCATAGCCAATAAAGTAATACAAACGAAAGATACTTTCTCTAAATTATTCATATTTTGTCCAAAGATGCTGGAACTCCAGATATGTCAATACCCACTAATTATTTTACTTCAGGTGTCTTGGGAAATAAAATGAAGGTCACCTCGAGCAGCATTTTTCAGGGAGCTGGAGCAGGGCTGTACTTAGCAGGGTAAAAGGGGAGCAGAACAGAACTTGTGCTACATCCAGTGGGATGGACAGCCGGCTTGCTGATATACCATGAAGAAAGCAATGCCAGCTGAAGATACATTTTATTGCCACAATTACACCTGGAAAGGAGCGAAAATCAACATTAAACAGTTAAAATGTAAATAATAAATGAAAATGTAAAAACTGCAGTGTTTACCTGGCAGGGAAAAGCAACCAGTGCTCACAAAAAGCAGCTTTAGAACATAGAGGGGAAATAACTCTGCAGCCCACCCCCCGCCCCGTCCCTCACACTTGATGGTCAGAGCCTGCAACTACATGCAGACTCAAGGTAGTTCTTTTTTTTTAAAACTTGCATTTATATAGCGCCCTCAAAATCCCAAGATTTCCCAAAACACTTTGCAGCCAATGAACTATTTTTGAAATGTAGTCACTGTTGGAAAACGGTGGGTGGGAAATGTGAAGCAAGATATGGCACCTCTAATATTGAAAGTCTTATCACAGCACAACCTACAGGCTTCTCAGGTAATGTCAACAAATGTAGAAGACTTTTATACTAGGCTTACTCATAGAAATACAATACAGAGGAATTTTCAACGGGCTATGTCCCCACATACAACATTTTACCTAGATATAGGTTATGATGATGGTTTGTCCATTGTTGTTGATGATGACAGCCTATGATTCATCTCCAACTGATACAGATTGTGGCTTCCCATATGACTATAAAGTCTGATTTTCGTGTGGAATGTTTTCCTACACACAGGACATCGGATGTCAGATTGACCTAAGGGCTGTTCTGTCCTTCAACTGCTTTGAGCTCTCTTTTCTTTGGATAACACGGAGTCTTCCAAAAGCACTACTAGCTTTGAACAATCTGCAGTTCATTTCATCATCTAGAAGTCCATCACTTAACATGGTGCTTCCGAGGTAGGTGAACCTATCCACTGCAAACAGTGTCCGCCTTTTAATTTAAAAAAATTTGTTCTTAGAATGCAGGTGTCACTGCCAAGGCCAGCATTTATTGCCCATCTCTAATTGGCCTTGAGAAGGTAGTGGTGAGCCGTCTTCTTGAGCCGCTGCAGTCCTTGAGGTGAAGGTACTCCCAAAGTAATGTTAGGAAGGTAGTTCCAGGATGTTGACACAGCGACGATGAAGCAACGGCGATATACTTCCAAGTCAGGATGGTGTGTAACTTGGGAGGGGAACTTGCAGGTTGTAAGAGAAATTTGGCACTAGGGGTACCAGCGGGACAAGGATTAAAGTGCTGGTTACTGCACCGACCCATAAGGAGGTAAAAGGCCTCTCTTCGGCCTTGTACCAAGGCTCCAGAAGTTATCAATTCAATAATATTCCGACAGGATACAAGTGAGAACCTAAACAGACATTGATAAGACCTTGCGAAGAGACCCGAGATAGACTTCATGGCACCAAAGGAAATGTATAACAAATTCCAACCTAGAGATACCATTCTGGGAACGGTCTAAGATGGTCACGAGATCATGGCCTGTCAGTCAGAGCTCATGACCTGTCAATCCGTAGTAGTACTGATAAGGTAGTCCAATTAGAAATCTAGGGAGGTCTTGTCTGGGAACAGAGGGGTTTTTGAAATGTATAAAAGTTGTATGATTGTGCTGGTCAGGGAGCATCTCCACTCGCAGGCGGCTGTGATGAGGGATGTTCCCGGATGTTCGTAATAAAGATCGTTATACTTTGCCATCCGTCTCTGTCTGCTAACTTCGAGAATTGCTACGTGGGTTGGGGAGAGCATCGACCCTCTATATCAGTGGGCCCACTCGTGGGAAAAGAAGCCTTCCCTCTATCCCCTCAACACAGGTGATGGTGTTCCCATGTACCTGCTGTCCTTGTCCTTCAAGGTGATAGCGGTCACAGGTTTGGGAGGTGCTGCCAAAGAAGCCTTGGCGAGTTGCTGCAGTGTATCTTGTAGATGGTACACACTGTAGCCACAGTGCGCCATTGGTTAAGGGAGTGAATGGTTAAGCAGGTGGATGGGGTACCAATCAAGTGGGCTGCCTTGTCCTGGATGGTGTCAAGCCTCTTGAGTAATGTTGGAGCTGCACTCATCCAGACAAATAGAGAGTATTCCATTACACTCATGACTTGTGCCTTGTAGATGGTGGAAAGGCTTTGGGGAGTCAGGAGGTAAGATACTCACTGCAGAATACCCAGCCTCTGACCTGCTCTTGTAGCCACAGTATTTATGTGGCTGGTCCAGTTAAGTTTGTGGTCAATGGTGAACCCCAGGATGTTGGTGGTGGGGAATTCAGTGACGGCGGTGGTTAGACTCTCGCTTATTGGAGATAATTATTGCTTGGCACTTGTGTGGCGTGAATGTTACTTGCCACTTTTCAGCCCATATTGGGTGGCACAGGTTTTCCAAGAACAGGCTGGTATATAACTTCCATCTTTTTCGGACTGATTACGAGGCCAAATTTCTTATAAGCATCTGAGAAATAGTCCATGATGACCTGGAGGTCCTCTTCTGTGTGGGTAACAAGGGCACTGTCATCAGGAGCTGCCGAACAATTTGCCATCCTTCCTGAAGTGAAGATACATTGTTTTATCCAAGTTGCTGAAAGTAAGCAAAGAAACAAACAATGAGACAAAGAAGGGATTGGAAATTTCAGCTTATTTCATGATTCTGGTCATCATGTTATTATAGAACTGGGGGAATCATTTGAATAAATTTTTCAGGGCAGATAACTTTGGCCAGTAGTTTCCAGAAACCCTCTCTGCTGACTGTATTGTAAGCTTTTGTGGGATCAATAAAGGCACAGTAAAGGTCGAAGTTTTGTTTTCAACAAAAATCTTCCACTCCGGCTGTTTTAAATTTGGTTACTTTTAATCTGATGGAGCTAGCTGAAAATCAAGTTTTGCTCAGATGAGTCTGTAGTTCATCCAACACTCTACTCCTCTCATGACTGGTGTGATCTTTGACAGCCCTCTGGTTGACCTTGGAACGAGGGTGAATCCATGCAGTTTTGTATTTGCTTGGAAGCCTGAAGACTAAATTGTTGATGGTCAGATGATGTTTCTTACACATCCGAAGGAGCTGTGTTCCACTACTATCGCATCTTCCTGTGCCATGTTTTACCAACCATTCTCTTTCAGAACAGGTGCTCAGCTCCTACACGACCGCGAAAGCCATCCATGGTAATGAACATACTCTTTCTAAGACTCTAGGAGATGACATCCTCCAGATCTTCACAGAATTCATTTTTATTTTATCCAAGTTTCTCATGGTTGGTACATAGAAGCTAATCATTGTTGCATACCATTTTTTATTCATTCACGTGATATGGGCTATTAAGAAGGTCGCATAGTCATCAGACTGACTCCTTTCAAGCTTGGATATCATGTTGGATTTTGCAGCAAACCTGGCCCCAGCTTCTCTGCGTTTCTCTTTAAAGTGCCCTATTTCGAAGATGTATCTTGCACCAACCTCTTTCAGCTGACCATCGAAACGGGTTTCTCTGAGAGCAATGATGTTGCTATTATACGGTCTTAGTTCCCTATCAATCAGTTCACTTCTCCTTTCTGGTCTACCTGTTGACACAGTGTCCTGGGGCGTTCTCACATCCCGAGCTGCTATATTTAACTGTTTGGTTCTGTTACTGTTTCGACCACGTATGTGGGAGTCCCGTCAGCTGCGTGTGTGCATGTTCAGAGCTACAGCTTCCAGTGGAATCCACACCTGATGCTTCGCCGCTGGCCCATCGCCACCGGACTTTGGGAAGTGGTGTGGTGTGGAAATGAAAATGGCACCAGCGCATGGAGTGTGTTACAGTGCGGAAGGTTTGCGCGGAGTGTGCCTCGCGCTCTCTTTGGGTTTATGTCGATCAAAGTGCAATCATCACCATGTATTTCCAACGTTCACATTTCTTATCAATGAGTGATTATTCCCGTGTTGTAGGGGACAGTGAGCTCAATGCAATCCGCTCCGTTTTGTGCACAAGTATGGCTGGACATTTCAGATACACGGAAGAACATAATTAAAATATAAATATCCATACACCCAACGCAAAAAATGTGAAATACTTGCAGGCACCTTCTTGAAAGATTACCCTAAAAGTCATAATAGAATAATATCTGAAGCTGTTGACACGAATAGTTTGGAACCGCAGTTTGCATTCCCGCTGCCCAGCTGATCCCACAATACTAATGATAAGATGGCAATTAAAACATTAAAAATGCTTTGGAACTTCGGCTTCATAATAAAGCAGCTTTTTTTTAAATTGTGTTCGAACCCTCAGTGAATTCTAAGGGTTTTTTTTAAAGAGAAAAATTCCCTCTCTTTTCATTGGGCTGCATCGTGCATAAAGCATCAATTCATGACACACCAATCAGCACACGATATAAGCACAAGCACTGGAAATGCCAAATGATTCCTTGCAGACGTCAGAAGTGATGCAAAGTTTAATGTATTTATAATGAGATAAACGCCTCAAGACACCCGGAGATACCTGCCACCTCGGTCAATTGCGGCGCTGCTCCTTGTTCTTGCTGACGCCGGCCTGTGGGTGGGAGCCTGAATGCTCAGTGACAAGGGATGGATGCTGTGCGGACCTACTTCCAGCTATCAGTCTGAAGACCAGCTCTCAGGGACTGAGAATACACTACTGACTGACGTCTAAGCTCAATTGTAAAGACAATACCGTTTCTGCTTAACCGAGTGCAGTAAGTAGATTTTCATTCTATCCAGGGCTACGAGTAATAGCTGCAATAGAGCGGGAAACACAACTTTGCTGCTTCGAAACAAAAAACTCTGAAATCTTCAGCCTGTGCAGTTTGGTACGTTTTCTTATCAATCGTACAGAATATTTTAAAGTAAATGAGTTTTACCCTATTAAGAGTAAAGCTTCTTTTCTGCAATAAAATGATACGCAAATAAAATACGGCTAATAATATCCAGTAAAGATTTTTAAGTTGCAATACCGCACTGTTACTAATAAAAGTTGAGAGTGTAAAAGTGATGAAAGATCAGTTTCACACTGCTTGCATATGTTGACGTCTTCATCTCCATTTACCCTTAAGGGGGAAGCAGCAATGCAACTTTCACCGAGAGAAGAACAATTCCCCAAAAACTGTTCTCAAATGGATTCCCTGAAAACTCGGAGTCCATTTCTCCAAACTATCTACCAATACCTGTGCAACACGAGCTATCAACAGCAGAACCTCACCTGGAATGACACTGTCCCAGAGGATTACTTTATGACAAAAGAAGAGCTCCTTTTTAAATACCTGGGTCCGAGGAGATCCACCTCTTTCACGCCGGTCTGTATTACCTATTTCTGCATCTTTGTGGTAGGCGCGTTTGGGAATGCATTGACCTGCATCGTTATAGCGAAACACAAGGTTATGAGAACGCCTACCAATTATTATCTATTCAGCTTGGCAATTTCGGATCTGCTGGTCCTGATTCTGGGTATGCCCTTAGAACTTTATGAAATGTGGAGGAACTACCCGTTTCTCCTCGGTCAAGTAGGATGTCACTTTAAAACGCTCCTTTTTGAGACTGTTTGCTTTGCCTCTATATTAAACGTGACGGCCCTCAGTGTGGAGAGGTACATCGCGGTTGTGCATCCCCTTAAAGCAAAGTTTGTTGTCACTAGAACTCATGCCAAACGTGTTATATTAGCAGTTTGGGTGATTTCTATTTGCTCGGCTATTCCCAACACCAGCCTGCATGGTATTTATTACCTGAGTACACCATTTGGAGAACACATTGAAGAGTCCGCTATCTGTGTGCTCCTAAAACCAGCCTGGACATATAACCTCATCATTCAGATCACCACGGTGCTCTTTTTCTTCGCCCCGATGATCATCATGAGTATTTTGTACTTACTGATCGGCTTGCAATTGAAACGAGAGAAGGCATTTTCCGAGTTCAAGCCTGGGGTGGGGAATGGCAATTACCAGACTGCCCGAATGCAACAAGAAAAGGCCAGGAGGCGCCAAGTCACCAAAATGCTGTGTAAGTTTGGAACAAAAGAGCTCCTCCACGCATCGAGTAACTCGGATCTGATCTCCCCACCCCCTATCTGTTAATAAGGAGAAAAAACATCCATTTGGAAGAATGAAATTTCTTTTCTTTTACTCAGTTTTCAGTTTGTGTGGTTATAAATGTATGTCAATTGTCTCCCCTCTAGCATTTGTGGAGTCACTGCTGTGAAAAATAGATAAGCGACATTTTGTTGGGGCATTATGGTCCTAATTAATTAATTAGAATGGTGATTACTAAAATCAGTTACGACCATTGGACATTTATTTTAATCCATTTTTCGGCATGAAAATGAAATGTTGTTTCTGCATTATTCATAAAGATGACTCCACATTGTGACAAATGAGATAATACTGAACCTTATTTACAATATTAAGCTCTTTCTTTAAAACTAAATATAAGGTTGTTGAGTAACATCCCAAGTAACAATGAAAGGATTTTAATACAGACAGTAAACAAAGTGTGAACAAAAGTATTGGTCCACTTCAAATTGGGACGTTTACAGTTATGGAAACTGATGTGTCAGTGGTTTCTGTACACCACGATGCTTAATTGGCAGATTCAAGTTATATTATCAACTGCATCTCACACTGATCTTAGCAACAAAATAATTCTGTACAAGAGTATTTTGATTTGTAGGTACAGCTCCATTTCCTGGGTGGCTATTTTAAAGTTAGGAGAGCATGGGTGAGAGTTTTATTAATTTTAGGCACTCACTGGAAGGTCAATGGACTAAATTGCAGCAACACACCAGGCTGGAATAATACTGCACCCAGTGTGAACTCTTGCATGGTGTGAGACTTAGGGCTGGATTTTACCAAGCTCGGTCGGTCTGTGGCGGCGACGTCGGTGGTGGAATCCGGCCTTGCTGCTGGCTCCAGCCCGCTGTCCAAAATGATTTTCCCCCTGATTGGGGTTGTTAAGCCAGCCCAGCGCATTTGCCGGCTAATTGAAGGAAGCGGGTCTGATGACATCATTTGATGACGCATTATCAGCCGGTTTACCACACGCAAATTTATTTTGACATTTGTGCTGTCAGTGTTCTACAGTACAGAGGTGCACAGCTGCACCCAGGCTCTCCTGTAACTCCCTCCGGATAGTTATGGAGGGAATCATAACACACAGGAAGGTTCGCTTCGCTTCCCATGGCCGGAAAAGACATCCCCAGGAGACCAACGCAGCCTGGTTGCACATTGCACAGGAGGACACAAGCAGGGATGTAATCAGAAAGACCAGGCTGCAGTGGCACAAACCTTTCAATGATCTCAGTAGATCAGAAATGTTACTGGAAAGAAACACTCCAACTCATCCTGCTGTGCCACTCATCGCATCCCCATCACATAAGAACATAAGAATTAGGAACAGGAGTAGGCCATCTAGCCCCTCGAGCCTGCTCCGCCAGTCAACAAGATCATGGCTGATCTGGCCGTGGACTCAGCTCCACTTACCCGCCTGCTCACCGTAACCCTTAATTCCCTTATTGATTAAAAATCTATCTATCTGTGACTTGAATACATTCAATGAGCTAGCCTCAACTGCTTCCTTGGGCAGAGAATTCCACAGATTCACAACCCTCTGGGAGAAGAAATTCCTTCTCAACTCGGTTTTAAATTGGCTCCCCCGTATTTTGAGGCTGTGCCCCCTAGTTCTAGTCTCCCCGACAAGTGGAAACAACCTCTCTGCCTCGATCTTGTCTATCCCTTTCATTATTTGAAATGTTTCTATAAGATCACTCCTCATCCTTCTGAACTCCAACGAGTAAAGACCCAGCCTACTCAATCTATCATCATAAGGTAACCCCCTCATCTCCGGAATCAGCCTAGTGAATCGTCTCTGTACCCCCTCCAAAGCTAGTATATCCTTCCTTAAGTAAGGTGACCAAAACTGCACGCAGTACTCCAGGTGCGGCCTCACCAATACCCTATACAGTTGCAGCAGGACCTCCCTGCTTTTGTACTCCATCCCTCTCGCAATGAAGGCCAACATTCCATTCGCCTTCCTGATTACCTGCTGCACCTGCAAACTAACTTTTTGGGATTCATGCACAAGGACCCCCAGGTCCCTCTGCACCGCAGCATGTTGTAATTTCTCCCCATTCAAATAATATTCCCTTTGACTGTTTTTTTTTCCCCAAGGTGGATGACCTCACACTTTCCGACATTGTATTCCATCTGCCAAAAATTAGCCCATTCGCTTAACCTATCTAAATCTCTTTGCAGCCTCTCTGTGTCCTCTACACAACCCGCTTTCCCACTAATCTTTGTGTCATCTGCAAATTTTGTTATACTACACTCTGTCCCCTCTTCCAGGTCATCTATGTATATTGTAAACAGTTGTGGTCCCAGCACCGATCCCTGTGGCACACCACTAACCACCGATTTCCAACCCGAAAAGGACCCATTTATCCCGACTCTCTGCTTTCTGTTAGCCAGCCAATTCTCGATCCATGCTAATACATTTCCTCTGATTCCGCGTACCTTTATCTTCTGCAGCAATCTTTTGTGTGGCACCTTATTGAATGCCTTTTGGAAATCTAAATACGCCACATCCATCGGTACACCTCTATCCACCATGCTCGTTATCTCCTCAAAGAATTCCAGTAAATTAGTTAAACATGATTTCCCCTTCATGAATCCATGTTGCGTCTGCTTGATTGCACTATTCCTATCTAGATGTTCTGCTATTTCTTCCTTAATGATAGTTTCAAGCATTTTCCCCACTACAGATGTTAAACTAACCGGCCTATAGTTACCTGCCTTTTGTCTTCCCCCCTTTTTAAACAGAGGCGTTACATTAGCTGCTTTACAATCCGCTGGTACCTCCCCAGAGTCCAGAGAATTTTGGTAGATTATAACGAATGCATCTGCTATAACTTTGCCTTCCCTACCCTACTCCTGCACATCCTTACTCACACCAACTTACCCTGCACCTCCACCCATCCCTCTCTATCTGCAATATCACTTCCCCATCTCATTAGCCACCCCTCACACTCACTCTCATCCTTGTCCAATCATACCAACTAACAACACACAAGGGTAGGTACTTTGGTATTTAATGCAATGTTCATGTAACGTTTCTGTTAATGTGGTGTCAAACATCCAAACCTTTATTTTGAACACTTCGCCTTCTTGGACAGATCTGTGTGCACCTTTGGAAGTGGTTTGTGAGTTACAATGAATGATGAGACATAACGATACCTCCCGCAATGCTGATGAGTGTGAAAGGAATGGCTTGGGAATTGCAGGAATGCTTTATGGTGTTGGGGTGAGGTGTGCAGCCAGCATGCGCAGCATCAAGGGAAGTAAATGTGGCCATGGTGAGGCCATGCCTGGCGTCCCAGGCAGAAATTTGGTCGGGGGCTGATGCCCTCTGTCCTGTGCAGCATCAGTTGATTGCAGAGAAGATTAGGATTGTTGTTGTTGTTGTTGGTGCTGCTGGTGCGCCTGGTGCTAATCGTGGTTGGATTCTGATGACTAAGGTGAGATAGCTTCAAGGGCACCGATGCTGATAGAATAGATGGCAGGTGAAGTAGAAATGACATAAGCAATCTGTCAATTGTGAGAGTGGTTATTCCAAAGAGGTGACACTGGATGGAGAGTTTACTCCAAGCATGTGCAACCTGCATAAAGCTCAATCTGTCTTCCAAATGCAGTAGTCAGAGGTGGGTTTCATATCATTCATTTTAGTGTACTCAGGAATTAGATTGCTGAAATGACTCCCAAATTATATTGTTACTTTTGCCTAGATGAGAAGCGGAAATGAGTTTGTGTTGGTACAGGAGTGTTAATATAATTGCATTCCATTATTAAATAGTTGTTTCTTACCAGACTTTCCCGAAGACTAGAGCAAAAGTTGCTTAAGCTAGCTTTCAAAGATTCAGAAACAGAAGAGAAGGACTATGCAGTATCTAAATAACAATATGTTTATTGAAAGGCTGAAATTAGTGAAGCTTTCACTGACATTTTTATAAATTTGCTAAATTCAGGAGAGATTCCTAAGGATTGGAATGTAACTCAATAGAACCTCATTAATTAAAAAAACGTATTGATGACTAAGGATAATATTTTCTGTAAAATCTTGATAAATTTACTCGGTTAGTATTTGCGATAGTATGACTTGTTAAAGAAGTCAGCAGAAATGTAGGAATAGAGATCATGGAGGTTTTCAAATATATCATTAACTTGATGGACATGGGAAGAGAAATTGATACCTACTTAGATTATCAGAAAGCTTTGGGCAAGGTAAGTTCTGAAGGTCTCAGTCTTAGCACCTTTTGGAGCACTCTTACCTCTAAGTGAGTAGGTCATGGGTTCAAGCCCCACTCCAGAGACTTGAGAACACAATCTAGGTTAGCACTTCAGTTTAGTACCGAGGTAGTGCTACACCGTGGAAGATGTTGTATTTCAGATGAGATATTAAATCCATCTGCTCTCTTAGGTGGACATAAAAGATCCCACGGTACTATTCGAAGAAGAGCATAGGAATTATCCCAATGTCCTGGCCAATATTTATCCCTCAACCAACATCACAAAAAACATAGATTATCTGGTCATGATCTCATTGCTGTTTGTGGAACATGGCTGTGCATAGATTGGTTGCCCTGTTTCCTACATTATAAAAAGTGACTACACTTCAAAAGTATGTAATTTGGGGCATCCTTAGGTTATGAATGTAAGTTCTTTCTTATTGGTGATTAATACCAACGGGAAAGAGTCATAGAATATGTATGCTTAAAGATGAGAAACAGTAGCCAGCCACAAATAGGAACTTTTCAAATTGAAACTGGGCTATGAACAGAGTAGCTAAGGGTCCCTTGTTATTTTTAATTTATATATAAAATATAAAACTAGTTGATCTCCTGTGACTGGCTCTGCTGGGACTGGCAAGGATGTTTGCTGATGGCGTTTAGTAGGCCCATGTTATAAAACATTGTAGCTTCAGACTCACCATCAAATATTATGGGAGATTTACTTGCATACTTCATTTATAATAAAAATAATTAAGTTCACAATTATTACATTTTTAGGCCAAGCTAATACTTTTTAGCCTATCCCAGCTTTGTGAGTAAATTGTCTGGTGAACTGACAGCTAACAAGCAAGTTGAAGTTCATGAAAACTTTTAAATTAATTTTGACACCAGGGGGCCGAAATTGCCCCTCTCCTTAAGGCCTGTTACCACTGTAAATTGGTAGCCACGCTATGGAGTGGAGTGGCTGTTGATTGTTCGTGGAATGGCCGCTGATAGCCCAATTGCCCTCCCAAGGTTTCCCGGCGGTGCCCCAATCTCCCCCTACTGCTCCGTTGCTGCCAATCCATGTTAAGCGCGTCATCACCGTGCGCACCGCCGATCTACTATCCCCGCCCCCAGACGCCGACAATCCCTTTCGAAAATTTTCGGCCCACCGGGCGGTGCCAAAACCTGTTTTATCCCGGTTGTCCAGCGAGGCTGAAGCCTTCTGCAATGGTAGTGTGATTTCCCTTAAAGGGGAGGACCTACTGCCACTGCCGCCATGTTCTTTTTTGTCGGCCGACTGCCATGTCAGCCTGACAATTATGCCCCCGGATTCGGCCAGGCTGCTAACAGACAGCCTGACACCCCAGTTTGGGTGCTCGGCCACTGGCTTGGCTGAAATCTTCCCTGGTGGTCCAGTAGGCTGAAGTTTTAAAATCGTGAAGGCTCTCCCCTTTAAGTGAAGGGAAGAGTCGTGGTGACCCGATGCCGTGATGATGTCATCGCAGCGGTCACTCCACACCGCCCCCAACTTCTGCCCCTCAGGTGTTGCCACCACCGTGTATCCGCCCCTCTTCTGTAGTCACCGTCCCCATTAAGAGCGACTTCCAGATCCGAATAAAAAAAAACAAAAAGCGGAATTTTGCTCACGAGGCGACCTCAACCACAGCTGCAGTAAAAACCATTGAAACGGGGTACGTGTGCCCCGTTTCGGGCGGAGAGCATTTTCTATCCCCATGTCTTCACATTTATAGAAAAATAATTTGCCATTAATTAGACTTAATTTCGTCTCTAGAACATTCGATGTTACAATGAAGTGCACTTTGATCCACAGTTTAACAAGTCCCTTCATGTCCACCTCCTATCAAATTCAAAAGGTTATACATACATTTCAGATAGATTAAAGAAAAGATATAGGGTTAGATGGAAACTTTGATTTTGTAAGACTGCCGACAGCTTAAGGCACCACTGGTAGGCTTGGTGCAGAGTACTTGGGACTAATGTTCCATGTAATTTTTGGGGGTCACACGGCCCCTTTAATGGCTGTGTAGCCCACTCAAACTTCCACACATGCACGTTTTTTACAATTTAAAAGCCAGCTCAACGGCAGGACCTCAAGAGTGCTGCCCGGCTGTGTGACCACGCAGCTTAAAGGCAACATTGCTTGGGGGTGAAGGTTCACCGAGCAGTAAACACACCTCGGGTTGATAAAACTGTAAAAAAATGCTAACCAAGTTTTATCTCAGGAAGAATAGAATATAAAAACCAAGGGGGAGAAATTCAGGAGCGTCCCGATAATCTTTTTCTCCTTTAAAAGATTTCGAGGTAGTACTCCTGGATGGAAGTGAAGCGTTAATTCAGGCGCTCCACTTCCTTCCTGTTGCGCAATCGACAGCAGGCAGGGCGCTGAGTGGAGCAGCACTGCACACTGGGCCGTGCAGTGCTGCCACATAGAAAAGGCTCCCTCCCACCCTTAAAGGGAAGGTCCATCACTGCAATCCCGCCTGATCAGCCTGATGCGCTGAAGCAGAAAGCAAAGAAGACGGGCCAAAAACCTGAATGAGAGAAGGTAATTTCTTTTTGTACTTAGCTCGGTCACCTCGCCTTTAAGTATTGCCCACAAAGCCTCTGGCCTTCTGATGAACGCCTCCTGCAGCTGGAAGTGTTTACGCCTGGCGATGCTGCAGGGGGCGGAACCAAAGTTTGGATCCGGGGCACTACCAGGGCGATGTGCATGGTGATGATGTCATGATCTCTGGGTGAAGGAGATCGGGGCGCAACGCCGTACTGCCACCGCAAACCTCCCGCCGAATATGGCGGGAGTCAATGTTAGCGCTGCGCCCGGTCAGAACCCAGTTAGCGCCCTGTTATTGCCCCCCGCAGGCGAGAACGCGAGGCGCTAAGGAGGCCAATTTCTAGGCCCAAGAGCTGATTCACCAGGATGCTGCCTGGTATGAGGAAATACAAATACGAAGAAAGACTTCAAAAATAGAATCTTTTTACATTGGAATAACGCAAATTACAGGGCAATATAATAGAAGTGTTTAAAATTATGAAAGCATGTTATAGGGTAGATAGAAATAGACTGTTTTCAGCAGTTGTGGGCCAAGAATGAGGTGCCATAGATATCAGATTAAACATAAGATTTAAAACAGAGGGCAGGAGAAATTGCTCAACACGGAGTTGTGAGACCGTGGAATTGGTTTCCAGGGTTTTGGATAGGCGGATGAAGGAAGGGGGATTGAAGAGATATGGGAACAGTGTGGGTAAATGTGATTAGAGCTATTTGCACATGTGGAGGGTAACTGCTGAATGGCCCGTTTCTGTGTTGTAACTTTTGTGTATGGCACCACAGTAATGCAGAATTTAACATTGTAAGATTTGAGGCAGAGAAAATGAACCCATTCCACTTCCCTTTTGGAGCACTAAAACTGAATATTGCTGGAGGAGAGAATGATTAGTGCCTGGCACTACTTTTTCAGCTTTTCAAAACTGGGGCACTTACCTCCTGGATCCAGCAGTTCCCACCTTGTTTTAACTGTCTGGGTTCACGAATCATGTGAAACCCGTCCACATGCAGTTAAATCGAGGTGAAAGAGGCTTGTAATATTTAAATTGACGTCCCCTCCTGGGAGCGGGTTAGTCGCCCACCCCCCGTCCCACCTCCGTTAAAACCGGAAGTAGGTGGGTTGGAGGCGGGATCAGGTCGGGAATCCCACTTTTAACAATTTAACTGCTCCTACGCTCCAAATCCACCCGTTTATTTTGGGGGAAAATTCCGGTCATTAACTCTGTTTCTCTCTCCACAGATGCTGCCTGACATGCTGAGTAATTTCAGCATTTTCTATTTTTATTTCACATTTCCAGCATCCATAGTATTTTACGTTTGAATTCGAGCTTTGAACTTATTTCTTTGAATATTAGCATAAGAAAGATGAATGTGTTTGTAAAAAATCCCATTGTCATTATTGTAACTGCAGCATCAAAATGAGGTAGAGTGCCTCCATTATAATAATTGACAAAGGAATCCATTAAAATATCTTAAATATTCTATACTCGAACAGTCTAATTTCAAAGCACAAGTATCAGCTTCTATATTGTACTTCATTGGTAACATAAATACATTTCATATATAAACAATTGCTTGAACATATCTCTTAATCTAAAATGCATGAACTGCATTTCCTCTTTTTTTGCCATGTTCCCAATTGGCACAATGCACATTATTTAAAGATGATATTCCTGATGTAATGATACTGCAACAAATGGGGTTGAGCTATCCCATAATGACAGCTCAGAGGACTGCAACAGGAAACCGTCATCTAATTTGAATAGGCACCTACATGTGGAAAGTTTTCCAAGTGCCTTTGGTATGTAGCAACCGTCAAAGCAACAGCTCTTAAAAGACTCCTGCTCACCGTTAAAGGGGATGTTGTGGCATTGACAGAAAATGGAGAGATGTAGGCCACACTGTTCCCTTTGATATTGAAGAGGTGGAGATTCTATTGGAGCAGGTATAGGGTCAGATATGGGTAGTAGGGGCACAATTTAAAAGTTTGCAGTTGACACAAACCTTGCAAATGCAGTAACTAGTGGGGAGGATAGTAGCAGTCTTCAGGAGCGCATAGACAGACTGGTGAAATAGGCAGACACATGGCAGATGCAATTTAATGCAGAGTAGGGTGAAGTGATGTATTTTGGAAGGAAGAATGAGGAGAGGCAATATGAACAAAATGGTACAATTTTAAAGGGGGTGCAAAAACAGAGAAACCTGGGCATTCACATACACAAATCTTTGAAGGTGGCAGGATACGTTGATAAAGCTGTTAAAATAACATATAGGATGCTTGGTTTTATACATAGGGGCACAGAGTACTAAAGCAAGGAAGTTATGCTAAACAATTATAAGTCACTGGTATTCAGCTAGAGTAGAGTATTGTATCCAATTCTGGGCACTACACTTTAGGAGGAATGTCAAGGCCTTGGAGAGGGTGCTGAGGAGATTTACTAGAATTATACCAGGGGTTAGGGAGCTACTGGAGAAGCTAGGATTGTTCTCCTCAGAGCAGAGAAGGTTAAGGGAGATTTAATAAAGGTGCTCAAAATTATGAGGGGCCCGAACATGGTGGAAGCAAAATTCCACCCAAGTGCCGCCCAAAGGACTGCCGAAATACCTGACGGTACTTTGGGCAGGAGTTTCGTAAAAAAGTTCTTGAAAGACAGCCCGGCAGCAAAAAAGGGACTTATGTCATGAATCTGGGCGTCAGCGGATGGGTGCTCCCAATCTCGGCAGCAAATGCAATCCTCGCCAAAGTGCCGCTGAGGATTGATTTGGGCCCAGGGAGGGGCGAGCAGATAAAAATTAAAATTTACACAAAGAAAAAACACTGGAAAACCTTCAGGGGACCCCATCCACATAAATCGCTGAAAAAAATAATAAAAGAAGTTCACAAACCTTTTTTTGCAGGTCTTCATACTGTTGGGGTTAGACCTACCTCCACGCAGCGGTCCTTCCCCCTGCTGCCGCCGACTCCCGCCCGGAGGAATCTGCCAGCTCGGTGGGCAGGAGGTCACTTACGCACCTTGCGCACATGCGTCCGACAGCGGGCGGTTCCCAGTGGTTCTCCCCTCGGGAGGCCCAGTGGAAACTGGCACCAAAGGAGACCACCTAAAAAACTCAGTGGCAGTGAGCAGTAAGGCACCAAGTTCGGGCCCGAGGTGTTTTGATCGAGTAAATAAGGAGAAAGTGTTTCCACTGGTGGATGTGTCACTAACCACAGGAAGCAGATTTAAGATAATTGGTAAAAGAACCAGAGGGGACATGAGGAGAGTTTGTTTACACAGTGAGTTATTATGTGTTGGCATGCACTGCAATGTGACGGAAGCAGATTCAATAGTAACTTTCAAGAGGGAATTTTATATATACCTGAAAAAGAAAATAATTTCAGGGCTATAGGCAAAGAGTGGGGGAGTGGGACTAATTGAATAGCTCTTTTAAAGCGCTGGCACAGGCACAGTGGGTCAAGGGGTCTCATTTTGTGTTGTAATGATTCTAGATGGACTTTATTTGTTGCTGAAGACCACTCCCCAGTAAAAACATAGTTGCATCAAAGGAGGTGATCAACCAATGCATTGCAGGCACAAAGGTCCACTGTTTAAGGCTGAAAATTAGGAAAATGTTGTTGCAGCAGGCAACAGAACTCTCAGACAGTCTTGCTAGAAAAGTGCAGTCTTCTTATGCACTGGCATCATGAGAAAGGCAAACAATAACATCAACAACTTGTATTTATATAGCACCTTTAATGTACTAAAACATCCCAAGCCGCTTCATAGGAGTATAATAAGACAAAAAATGTGAAAACAAGCCATGTAAGGAGAAATTAGGGCAGATGACCAAACGGTTGGTCAAAGTGGTAGGTTCTAAGGAGCGTCTTAAAGGAGGAAAGAGAGGTAGAGAGGCGGAGTGATTTAGGGAGGGAATTCCAGAGCTTAGAGCCTAGGCAACAGAAGCATGCCACCAGTGGTTAACCAATTATAATCAGTGATACTCAAGAGGGCAGAATTAGAGGAGCGCAGATATGTCAGGGGTTGTGGTGCTGCAGGAGATTACAGAGATAGGGAGAGACGAGACCATGGAGGGATTTGAAAATAAGGATGGGAATTTTGAAATCGAGGCATTGCAATGTAGGCCAGCGAGTACAGGGGTGATGGGTGAGCGGGACTTGGTGCAAATTAGATCATGTGCAGCTGAGTTTTGGATGACCTCAAGTCTACATAGGGTAGAATGTGGGAGGCCAGCCAGGAGTGCATTGGAATAGTCAAGTCTCGAGGTAATAAAGGCATTGATGAGGATTTCAGCAGCGGATGAGCTGAGGCAAGGGCGGAGACAGGTGATGTTAGAGGTGGAAATAGGCGGTCTTAGTTATGCTGTAGATATATGGTCGGAAGATAATTTCAGGGTCAAATATGACACCAAGGTTACGAACAATCATGTTCAGCCTCAAACAGATGTTAGGGCTGGAGTCAATGACTAGGGAAATGACTTCGGTCTTCCCAATATTCAATTGTAGAAAATTTCTGCTTATCCAGAACTGGACAACTTACAGACCATTGGAGGGGTCAGGATTACTGATGGTGAGGTAGAGCTTGGTGTCGTCAGTGTACATGTGTAAATGTACTCTGTGTTTTTGAATGATGTTGCAGCATGTAGATGAGAAATAGGAGGGGACCAAGGATAGATCCTTGGGGGACACCAGAGGTAATAATACAGAAGCGGGAAGAGAAGCCATTGCAGGTGATTCTCTGGCTAAGATTAGATAAATAAGAATGGTACCAGGTGAGTGTAGTCCCATCCAGCTGGGCAAAGGTGAGAATGATCATCATTTCTGCACACGTTTCTTGGGCCCAAAGTCATGAGATTCAGCACCAAACTTGATCTTAATAATTTAACTACTTCCCCGAGACTAATGCACCTGTAAAATGGGCCAATGATGCAGTACAAGCTAGTTGTCAGCAGTCCTGGTTTGCAAAACGACCTGCACGGCTGCCATTACACCATTACAGCACCAAGCACTCTCACAAAGTGGAGGGCTTGGACAACTTGCACCAGTGAAACATGAAAAACTGTGTGCAGGCACCGAACTGATGCAAATAATAAAAGTTGCTGAAACCATTCCTTTTAATTTTCATTCCCCAAGCGGCCAGCCAAGTTCACAATGCCTCCTCTTGCTGGCTTTGTCGGCGCAAGGTGATATAGCAGGGGCAAGAGTTCATTTTACTTCCGGGGCGATAACAGGGCGCTGCGCACTTTATGTCATCATGATCTGCGAGATGCTAGAGGCCCTGGCGCTACGAGTTGGCGCCAACGCTAACCCGGCACTGAAGTTCACAGGCATTTGCCATGTCCGGTCACAAACTCATTAGCATCCCGTTAGCGCACCCCCCAGGCGAAAAAAGGCGGTGCTAATCTACTGAATTTCTCTTTCTTGGTTACAGTACTAAAAAACTGTCACATTTTTTACTTTTTGCACTAATGATTGTATTTTGTTCATTGCAGTTGTTCTGGTGATTGTGTTTGGAATCTGCTGGGCACCTTTTCACACAGATCGATTAATGTGGATTCTGATAAGCAACTGGACAGGGGAATTGCACAGGTTGTATCAGTATGTACATATTGTGTCGGGTGTGTTTTTCTATCTTAGCTCAGCAGTCAATCCTATCCTCTATAACCTCATGTCCACTCGATTCAGAGAGATGTTTAAAGAAGTGATGTGTCGGCGAAAATTCCAACGTTCCAAACCAAGAGGGTATTCTGCAAGTGTAACCAGGATGACAACCCGCAGCACAGTGATAGAATCCAATCCGTGTAATGGAATACCATTGTCTGATATTGAAGACTATGAGTAGTATCTTGAATGTGGAAATGTGGGTGAAAGTTAAACTACAGTTACTTCATTATGTTACATTGTGGCTATTGTAGCATGTTGTTGTGGATTATGTAAGCCCTTAAAATGGTTGATTTTATTCACATTGTGTACCATAAATTTAACCGTGATAAAGTTCAGTGAGTTCTCACATACAAATCGAATGAAATGTGTGTTATATTTCAAAAGTCTCCCTCCCTCGGCCTTTCTTCTACCATTATTCTACTCACTTTACCTGAAAGGATAACAGCTCACATGTATACAGAGTCTTCATACATCCCTGCAGATCTTGCTGTAAGATGTTGCTCAGGCCTATGACAGCTTCCTGACTCACTGCTCCTTGGAGGTGGGTGATTTGGACTCTATAGGCACTATGGACAGGATAAGGATACCTGCAAGCAGCCCTGTTGCATTGTACACTACTTCTGCTCCTTCCAGTGAAAATGGCATTGGGGTCCTGTTGACGTCATGGAACCCCGATTTAAATACTTTAATGTGGCTGCTGATAAGCAACTGGATGGGGGTGATTTTTGCAGCGCTACTGCCCCATGCTTCACCCCGACAGGCAATTACAGTTGCTGTGGTTCTCTCTGATTGCTTGGAGGTTTTGGAGGTGAAATTGGTCATAGCCAGTAGCACAAAACACACTCAGAATGAATCAAAAGCCTGTTTTACAACCTGCAAATTTTGATATAGTGCCCTGTACACCCAAGTCAAAGTCATTATTATATATCAAGAAAAGCAGTGGTCCTAGTACCGACCTCTGGGGAACACCACTTTATACCTTTCTCCAGTCCGAAAAGCAATCGTTCACCACTACTCTCTGTTTCCTGTCACTTAGCCAATTTCATATCCATGCTGCCATTGTCCCTTTTATTCCATGGGCTTCAACTTTGCTGGCAAACCTATTATGTGGCATTTTATCAAACGCCTTTTGGAAATCCATTTACACCACATCAACCGCAATGGCCTCATCAACCCTCTCTGTTATCTCATCAAAAAACTCAATCACGTTAGTTAAACACGATTTGCCTTTAAAAATCCTTGCTAGCTTTCCTTAATTAATCCACACTTGTCCAAGAAACTGTTAATTTTGTCCCTGATTATCGTTTCTAAAAGCTTCCCCACCACCAAGCATAAACTGTAGTTGCTGGGTTTATCCTTACACGTTTTTGAACAAGGGTGTAACATTTGCAATTCTCCAGCCCTCTGGCATCACTCTCGTATCCAAGGAGAATTGAAAGATTATGGCCAGTACCTCCACAATTTCCATCTTAACTTCTCTCAGCATCCTAGATCCTGGTGACTTGTCTACTTTAATTGCAGCCAGCCTTTATCAATTTTTATTCCATCCAATATCTCAACTACCTCCTCTTTCACTGTGACTTTGGCAGCATCTTCTTCCTTGGTGAAGACAAATGCAAAGTACTCATTTAGTAACTCAGCCATGCCCTCTGCCACCGTGCGTAGGTCTCCATTTTGGTCCTAATTGGCCTCACCCTGCCTCTTACTACCCATTTCCTATTTATATGCCTATAAGTTTTGGATTACCTTTTATGTCAGCTGTCAATCTATTCTCATCCTCTCTCTTTGCTCCCCTTGTTTCCTTTTTCACTTCCCCTCTGAACTTTCTATATTCAGCCTGGTTATCACTTGTATTCTCAACCTGACATTTATTATAGGCCCCCTTTTTCTGTTTCATCTTACTCTCTGGGGCCAAAATTATCCCATCCCGATAAGGCCTCTGGCTGCCTGAAAGCAGCAGCCAAGGGGCAGCACGGAATGGCTGCCAACTCTCCACAGAGGGACCGCCATTTTGCAAATTGCCCTTCATCAGGGACGAAATGATGTAGGGAACCATTCCGCCCATTTTCCCACCACGGCGTGCATGCTCCGACTCTTTACTGACCGGCGGCGAATGGTTCCCGAAACTGCCCCGCAGGGAATATCCCTTTCCCGGTATTGCCCCACGGGAGCGGCACCGCCGCTGGTCAGTGCCCCCGACAGCTTTTTGTGTTGGTGCACTCCTGGTTGGTCCTTGTTGGCTGGCGGCTAGGCTGCCGAGTTGGCGCTGCCAGCGATGCCATTTTATGTTTTTTTGTCGGCTGACTGCCAGAGCGACTCAACAATTATGTCCAAGGCGGGTCGGCAATAGGCAGCCTGGCACCCCCTCTTGGGTCCGGGCCGCTGGCCTGGCCGAAACCCTCCCTGGTGGTCTAGTAGACCTAACTGAAAAATATGCAGAGCTCAGAGTGGCTCTCCCCTTTAACTGAAGGGGAGAGACGTGGTGATGCATCAGCGCGACGCGGCATGTCCGCATCGTGATGACATCATCAGTGATGCGCTGACGTCATTAGCGTGCTGCTGATGAGTGATCGGGGCGGCCGACCTGCTGCAAGGGCACTTCCACCTCAGTCGCGACTACATGCGCCCGAGCAAAAAAAACGTCCAAGTGCCGAATATTGACAGCATCTCTGCCACAACCCATGCGGTGGAGAAAAATTACAAAAAACGGAAGGTGCACCGCATTTCAGGCGGAGGTAACTTCCTAGCCCTCATCATCCAGGGAGCTCTGACATTGGTTGCCAATCTTTGATTCCAATTTAGCTGGGCCAGGTCCGTTCTCAAACCACTGATATTTACCTTGCTCCAATTAGGTATTTTTACACTAGATTGCTCCCTGTCCTTTTCCATAGCTAATCTAAACCTTATTATACTGTGATGGCAGGGGGATGGGAACCTAGGCAGGGAGGCAGAGAAAAGTAAAAAGGGGACAAAAGCAAAAGGTAGGAAGGAGAAAAGCAAGAGTGACGGGCAGAGAAATCAAGGGCAAAAATCAATAAGCGCCACATTACAACATAATTCTAAAAGGACAAGGAGTGTTAAAAAAACAAGCCTGAAGGCTCTCTGAGTCTCAATGCAAGGAGCATTCGCCAATAAGGTGGACGAATTAACTGCGCAGATAGCTGTTAACATATATGATGTAATTGGGATTACGGAGACATGGCTCCAGGGTAACCAAGGCTGGGAACTCAGCATCCAGGGGTATTCAACATTCAGGAAGGATAGACAGGAAGGAAAAGGAGGTGGGGTAGTGTTAATGGTTAAAGAGGAGATTAACACAATAGTAAAGAAGGACATTAGCTTGGATGAGGTGGAACCTATATGGGTAGAGCTGCGAAATACCAAAGGGCAGAAAACGTTAGTGGGAGTTGTGTACAGACCACCAAACAGTAGTAGGGAGGTTGGGGATGGCATCAAACAGGAAATTAGGGACGCGTGCAATAAGGGTACAGCAGTTATCATGGGTGACTTTAACCTACATATTGATTGGGCTAACCAAACTGGTAGCAATACTGTGGAGGAGGATTTCCTGGAGTGTATAAGGGATGGCTTTCAATATGTCGAGGAACCAACTAGAGAGCAGGCCATCATCTTGTGTAATGAGAGAGGATTAATTAGCAATCCGGTCATGCGTAGCCCCTTGGGGAAGAGTGACCATAATATGGTACAATTCTTCATTAAGATGGAGAGTGACACAGTTAATTCAGAGACTAGGGTCCTGAACTTAAAGAAAACTTCGATGGTATGAGATGTGATTTGGCTAGGATAGACTGGCGAATGATACTTAAAGGGTTGACAGTGGATAGGCAATGGCAGACATTTAAAGATCACATGGATGAATTACAACTATTGTACATCCCTGTCTGGCGTAAAAATAAAACAGGAAAGTTGACTCAACCGTGGCTATCAAGGGAAATTAGGGATATTGTTAAAGCCAAGGAAGAGCCATATAAATTGCCCAGAAAAAGCAGCAAACCTGAGGAGTGGAAGAAATTTAGAATTCAGCAGAGGAGGACAAAGGGTTTAATTAGGAGGGGGAAAATAGAGTATGAGAGTAAGCTTGCAGGGAACATAAACACTGACTGCAAAAGCTTCTATAGATATGTGAAGAGAAAAAGATTAGTGAAGACTAATGTAGGTCCCGTGCAGTCAGAATCAGATGAATTCATAATGGAGAACAAGGAAATGGCAGACCAATTGAACAAATACTTTGGTTCTGTCTTCACGAAGGAAGACACGAATAACCTCCCGAACATACTAGGGGACCGAGGGTCTATCGAGAAGGAGGAACTGAGGGAAATCCTTATTAGTCAGGAAATGGTGTTAGGAAAACAGATGGGACTGAAGGCCGATAAATCCCCAGGGCCAGATAATCTGCATCCCAGAGTACTTAAGGAAGTGACCCTAGAAATAGTAGATGCATTGGTGGTCATTTTCCAAAATTCCATGGACGCTGGATTAGTACCTATGGATTGGAGGGTAGTCAATGTTACCCCACTTTTTAAAAAAGGAGGGAGAGAGAAAGCAAGGAATTATAGACCGGTTAGCCTGACATCGGTGGTGGGGAAAATGCTGGAATCAATTATTAAAGATGTAATAGCAGCGCATTTGGAAAGCAGTGACAGGAACGTTCTAAGTCAGCCTGGATTTATGAAAGGGAAATTATGCTTGACAAATCTTCTAGAGTTTTTTGAGGATGTAACTAGTAGAGTGGATAAGGGAGAACCAGTGGATGTGGTGTATTTGGACTTTCAAAAGGCTTTTGACAAGGTCCCACACAAGAGATTAATGTGCAAAATTAAGACACATGCTATTGGTGGTAATGTATTGACGTGGATAGAGAACTGGTTGGCAGACAGGAAGCAAAGAGCGGGAGTAAGCGGGTCCTTTTCAAAATGGCAGGCAGTGACTAGTGGGGTGTCGCAAGGTTCAGTGCTGGGACCCCAGCTATTTACAATATACATTAATGATTTAGATGAAGGAATTGAATGTAATATCTCTAAGTTTGCAGATGACACTAAGCTGGGTGGCAGTGTGAGCTGTGAGGAGGATGCTGAGAGGCTGCAGGGTGACTTGGGCAGGTTAGGTGAGTGGGCAAATGCATGGCAGATGCAGTATAATGTGGATAAATGTGAGGTATCCACTTTGGTGGCAAAAACAGGAAGGCAGATTATTATCTGAATGGTGACAGATTAATAAAAGGAGAGGTGCAACGAGACCTGGGTTTCATGGTACATCAGTCATTGAAGGTAGGCATGCAGGTATAGCAGGCAGTAAAGAAAGCAAATGGCATGCTGGCCTTCATAGCGTGAGGATTTGAATATAGGAACAGGGAGGTCTTACTGCAGTTGTATAGGGCCTTGGTGAGACTACACCTTGAGTATTGTGTGCGGTTTTGGTCTCCTAATCTGAGGAAGGATGTGCTTGCTATTGAGGGAGTGCAGCGAAGGTTCACCAGACTAATTCCCGGGATGGCAGGACTGACATATGAAGAAAGACTGGATCGGCTAGGCTTATACTCACTGGAATTTGAAGATTGAGAGGGGATCTCATAGAAACAAATAAAATTATGACAGGACGAGACAGGTTAGATGCAGGAAGAATGTTCCCGATGTTGGGGAAGTCCAGACCAGGGGTCACAGTTTAAGGATAAGGGGTAAGTCATACAGGAACGAGATGAGGAGAAACTTTTTCACCCGGAGAGTGGTGAACCTGTGGAATTCTCTACCACAGAAAGTTCTTGAATCCAGTTCGTTGGATATATTCAAGAGGGAGTTAGATGTGGTCCTTACAGCTACGGGGATCAGGGAGTATGGAGTGAAGGCAGGAGTGGGGTACTGAAGTTGCATGATCAGCCATGATCATAATGAATGGCGGTGCAGGCTCAAAGGGCCCTGTTCCCTAATTGTTCCACTATTTGACCCACCTCATTCTCCAGAACCAAATCCAGCAATGCCTCCTTCCTCATTGGGCCAGAAACATACTGATCAAGAAAGTTCTAATGAACACACTTCAGAAATCCTTTCCCCTCTCTGCCCTTTAAACTATTACTATCCCAGTCTATATTAGGATAGTTGATGTCCCCATTATCGCTACTCTATAGTTCTGTAATTTCTCTGCAAATTTGCTACTCTATGTTTTTACCACGAGTTGGCGGCCTATAGAAAGGCACCTCTATTGTTTCTCACCTCTAACCAAATAGATTCTGTCCTTGACCCATCTCAGACATCCTCCCTCTCTAGTACTGTAACATTCTCCTTAACTAATAATGCCACCCCACCTCCTTTCTTTCTGGAATATTATGATTTATCTGCTGCTGACAGCAGTCTGAGGTTTAAATGGAAAGGATTGTGAATACTCTAATGATAGAACTGACTTTACATTGCCAACAACTTATTGGTTCCTCTTCAATAAATTGTTTATTTGTTAGTGAGTTATTAGCAATACTGTACTAATTGCAAATCATGTTAATTAGCTGTTGAGGGTACTGTCTCAACAAAAATATTTTTAAGTATGCCTACAACAAGGATATTTTCATTTACCCCCAAAAGAATTCTGTTATGTTTAGGGTATGGTAACCGTAACAATTTGAATCTTTATTTTTGTTCCATTTATAATATTGTACACTCTTCAAGAATAAAAATAATCCTTTTTTTCAGACTGTGAATTCTGACAACTATTGCATTGAGTTGTACATTTTTCATTGTTATATGCAGTCTCATATCACATGCAGAAAGCTGCTTGGCTTGTTTCATAATAAAATACCACTATTGCTGCATGGTCTGTGAAGTGAACTTTCTAAAAACGTGTCTTGTATCCAAATGTACGAACGTGAATTGTCACTATGTTTCAGTGCCTTTAAGTAAAGTGAAAGTTGTTTAAAATAATCACAGCTTGAAGAGTTTTTATTAAACAATGCTGCACATTAACCATTGCCTAGAATTAGTAAATAAAGGCATTAGGTGGCAAATGCTGAGAGTGTGGTGAGGAACAAGAGAACACAGTTAACAGTCGGAGGAGCCGGTGGACAGTAATTAACTCATTTAGGAAGGATTTCCTTTGAGCACTCTGTGTGGCAAAATCGTTAACACATTTCTAAAGAATACATTGACAAGAAAATCCCTTTTCACTTCGTGATTTAATGATGCTGAAAGGTAACTGTCTATGATGAGTAGAAAGAAGAAAAAGAAAGACTGACATTTATTCAATGGCTTTCACAACCTCAGGACTTCCCAAAGTGCTTTGCAGTCAATCAAGTATCTTTGAAGTGTAGTCACTGTTGTAATGTCGGAAATATAGCAGTCAATTTGTACACATAAAGCTCCCACAAACAGCACTGAAATAACTGACCAGATCATTTGTTTTAGGTGTTGATTGAGGGATAAATGTTGGCCAGGACACTGGAAGAGCTCCCCTGCTCTTCTTCGAATAGTGCCATGGGATCTTTTACATCCACCGACAGTGTAACACTTTCACAGAAGCACCATTGGAAATTCCATCATTTTTAGGAGCTGAGCCGTAATATACCCACCCACAGGTGTGAATCATTGGTATCCAGCATTGTTAGGGTCATGGAGGGATGTTTGAGAATCTTAATGGTCGGTTTCACAATGCATTACTGAAGCAGGCAGAAAAAGCCAACGGCACTTGTCGAAAAAAATTCCAGGGCTGCTGCTGCTGCAGCAAGGGCCTGCAGTGAAACGTCAGTCAGTGGGATGCTAATTATGCTTCTAATGGTGCAGGTACGTGCTCAAAATATCTAATAGCCTGCTAACAAAGCCAGGGACATTGGCAGTGGGTGGGCTAAATTCAACTCTACCTCAGATCTACCTTCCTCACAAATTCCATGACCACATTTTATGATATTAAAGATGTACACTCATCACAGATGCTAAGATACCACCTCTTAGAGAATAAAAAACAAAGCCGTTATTTTGGATGTTGTTTAAATTAACTTTGCGAATTCAATATTATTTTATATGGATGTACATCTTACTACAAGTAGCACACTGAACCAAAAATGGTCACCACAGCAACGGGGTGAATCATGCTGTTATTCTGAGAGACACAGAAATTCAAACTTGAATCATCTCCACTTGAAATGATATGTGTTATCCAAATGGCATTTAAGTTAAAGGAAAAACGAACTTGTGGCTGTGCAACACATAATTAAATAGAGCCATAACAAATCATTGAAACACTCAACAAAGTACCCGCTATCTCCATTTATATGACCTATTTTGACTGTTATGAATACAAAAAACCCATTACTGGTAAGCGTAGTCAACATTTGTTAAAAATTCTTTTGAATGATGCATTCCTGCATAGCCATTGTGGATTCCTTACTCTTGACATTCTTGCTTACTATTTATCCTTCAAGTCCATTTAGAACTGAAAGTTTCCCCACATAAAGAAGTAGGAAGTCCACATAAAGAATAGCTATGTACCTTCCTAAAAATCAGAGCCAACAAATTGGATTGCACTCCGCCCACTTTATCGGCATAAAATGGGCACCAAAAAGTTCACTATGTCAGATGGCAGACGCCAGCTCATCCGGCACTGGAAGGGCCCCCCTGCCATATTGGTAATGGCTCCTTTTTGCATATGCAAATATGGGGCCTAATGTCTGTTTGAGGCAGCTTTTGCAAAATTGGATTGTGCATGATCGAAGCATAGAATCATAGAATGATACAGCACAGAAGGAGACTATTTGGCCCATCATGCCTGTGCCAGCTCTTTGGTAGAGCTATCCAATTAGTCCCACTGCATTGCTCTTTCCTCATAGCCCTGTAATGTTTTTCCCTTTAAGTATTTATCTAATTCCCTTTTGAATGTTACTTTTGAATCTGCTTTCACCACCCTTTCAGGCAGTGCATTTCAGATCACAACAACTTACTGTGTAAAAAAATGTTTCCTCTGGTTCTTTTGTCAATTACCTTAAATCTGTGTCCTCTGGTCACTGATCCTTCTCGAAACAGTTTCTCCTTATTTACTCTAAAACCCTTTATACTTTTGAATAACTATCACATCTGCTTTTAACCACTGTGCATGTCAGTTTATTCAGGCACTTGGCAACCAAATCAACAGTCCTTAAATAACTGCCAGCTTTCTGAAAGGTAAGTTATAATGGGGGCGAAATTGCACCTTTTTGTGATGCCGATTAGCGCCTCTGGGGGGCGTTAATGAGGCACAAAGCACTTTTTGTCCGGGGAGAGGGCTACACACACCTCCTGAATTGACACATTTAACAAAAAGTTACTTGAAGAAAAGTTAGGGAACAAATTTTTGAAGCTGTATTGAGTGTTGTTTTTCAAATAAAGAGGCTATGCATGTGAGAAAGAATTTTAAAAAGATAAATAACTAGTTACATGTTTGATGCAACTTTTGTATTCTATCAATGTCAGAAATACATTAAGCTGAGAGAGAGGGATGGTGGAGTTGATCTTCGTTCCCATTTTTGGGAGAAACAGGACAGCAGCACTCCACAAATGACAAGGATGGACCGACTGCTCCCTTCCTGCTCTCGTCCGACTGCTAGCATTTTTTGGGGGCCTTTACATGGGTGGCTCAGACTCCAGCCTGTTTCAAGCAGAAGGCTATTCACAATCTGCAAATCAGGTACCTATATCAGTGTCCGACCCCGATGCAATTTTGAGATACCAATTGCGGAGCGTGCACAGTGCATGCACCTCACACTGGTATTAGGTGTTGAGTGGTCTAACCAGTGGTCTTTTTAAAGGAATAAAACAGCGAGTGTGAGAGAGAGGCCTGTATTTTCTTCTGAGCAATATGGCTACCAGAGATCAGTCAGGATAGGATTTCTACCCAGTGCCCCAACACTGCTGTTATCCCCAATCGTTTTCCTGTGAGAGATATATATCTATACAGTCTCCTAGCAGTATCACTCTTTTGCATCGGCAGTGCTCTTTAACAATTCTTCAATCTGCAAGTGAGGAAAATCCAGGATGCTGCGAAGGAATAATTAAAGGCAATGGGAGGGAATATCGGGCGGGGTGAATAATGGGTGGACGATCTGGCACTACCCATTTTATGCTCCCACCAAAGTTGAAAGTTTCACCCTCAGAGACTACTGTTGTAACAATGTACAATGCATTTTGAGTTTTCTGAAACTAATGGAGTTTAAGATGCTGTGCTGGGAAAATTAGAATACAGAATGATGGAAAAATCTGGTTGATAGTGTCACAGGCTGTAGTATTTTGTAAGATATTTTATGTTGTGTTTGTGATACTGTGATTTTGTAAGCTAACCTGCAATTGCCTGTCTGATGCATCAAGCAGGCTCACCTTGTGCTTGCTTGATAATTGTTTCAAAGTATCCACACACCCCCTCCTAAATTTCTCTTCATTGACGGGCCAGATTCTGCTCTCAGAGGTGAACGAACTGCACCAGCCATTCATTAGTCTTGCGCTTGTGTACTGGAATTTACTGGCCCTGAAATCCCGGCCTCCCCGGGTCTGTACGGAATCGCAAAAGCCATTTTTTGGCGCACAATGCGTGTGCGCCAAAAACCAGCTTTTCCGATCTGTCAAGATATCTCTTGACAGTTCCTCCACATCCCCGGGAGAAGGACATCCGCATGGGCGAGATTGGGCTATTTGCCCATCTCTTGCCCAGCAAATGTCCTTCAAACTCTTGCGCCTGGTAAAAGCAGGTGCATAGCCTACTTTTAGCAGCGTAAGAGTTTTAAAACATATAAAAATAAAATTTAAATACACATTTTTATCGTAAAAACCCTGTCCACTAAGGTAAGTTTATTTTAAACCCCATTAAAACACATTAAAAAAAAATCTCCAAAATATATATTTTTTCTAAAATATTTAATTAACTTTAATTTTAATTAATTTTATGTGTAGTGTTTTTTTTAAATTATGTTGTGTTTGGGTGTTTTAGGGGATTATTCTCTGATAGTAATGGGAACTCGTAAAATCGGAGTTCCCATTATTATCAATGAGAATACTGTACCGCGATTGGTTGTCCAGGCCCACGTGACTCCAGCTTCTCCATCCTAATCTAGAAGAAGTGGACGCACTACGAAGCATGTGGAAAGAAGGCCTCCGACCAGAATCCAAAGTGCTTCCGGGACCACCAGGTACACTTGTAGAGAAATTTCAGGTCGGAAGCATTCGTCGGAAGGAAGCCTCCAACTGGAATTTCAGGGCTACTATAATTAGAGAGGCAAAATGGTGCAGCGCCCTCCACAGTGGATCTGGAGCCTGTGAACAGGACAAGCAACTGTGTATCTCTTTAACCAATCAGATTGAAGAATTCTTACTGAGCAGCGCAGAGTCTGAACCAGGAAGTGCAAGTTAAATCATGTACAGAAAGTGAAATAAAGAGATGGAAAGAAAGATGAGATTAATAGAGTGAGACAAAAAAGACAGAAAGAAAAAGTAAGAAAACACGTTATTTAATTTTTTTTAAATCTCCAACAATCATTAAAATCTGAAGGAATGAGACTCCACACTTGTAAAAGTTAATTTTCGGTGCCAACAATTAAGACTTATCACGCCATTAAAAAATTACTTACACTGGAATGGACTTAACTTTTTCTGCCGAGTTTAGTGGCTATCTATCATGCAAGTACTGCAACTTCACGCTGTTCCATGTGTTTCATAGCTGAGTCTTTTTGCGAGACAGTGTTATAATGAAACTTGTAGAGTAGAGCAACTCGGACAGCAACTTTCTGATTTCTACATTTAACTGCGCATGTGCGGTTGTTGGAAGTTGCTGTCTGATTTACACTTTAGTATCGGTGAATGATGTTAGCTTCACTGTTATTTCTACAGCAAAATCCGGACATTCTTTTAGTCTTGGTCTTTCAATCACCTAAAGTGGTGGAGCTTATTCTGGCATCCTCAAAAATGGTGCAGTGACAGGGCCATTTTCTGTTGCACTAAGGATGCAAGCTTCGCCTCATAGTAGCACTGTTGTTATGAGGCCTAGAAGAAGTGATAAAGGGAATATCGAGAAAGATAGGAGCAGGTGGGAGACACGTGGGCAGTGAAAGATTAGAAGGAAAGGGAACCTGAAAAGAGATCTATTTAGAGGGCTGGACTGTGTTAGCATTTGGCCGATGGGCTACGGCGGGTAAACGGGTGCCCCGGGGATGTCGAACAGCTCTAGGCCCCTGCAATATCGGGCAGCCCTGCTGGCCTCCAGGAGAAACTCTTAAATTACAGTGATCATGGGGGGGGGTGTTCACAATGAAAAATAAATCGACACATTGCTATGACTTTTAACTGTACAACATTCTTCAGATGATCAAGCTAATAGCCCTGGAATCCCAGTTTCTTCTTCCCGTGGGCAGTCGACTAAAAATAGGACAAAAGATGCACACCTACCTTTTGGTCGAATGCTCGCCAGAGATCCCGGACTCGAGGCCTCCTCTTCTTGTGCAACGGAGCGCGTTCACGTTGGGACGTCCGTAGGAATCACGTTGCGCTGGACACCCAATCATGGTAAAGTATTTTCTCATTCATAGTAGTCGGAGCTTTGTAAGTTGAAACTCATATTACTATGAATGAGAAACATCCCCAAGCCCTAAACACGACATAAAACATTTAAAAAACACCTCACATAAGTGCACTATACAAATTAAAGTTGATAGAAATGTTTTTGAAAAAAAATATATATGCCGATTTTTTTGAAAAAGTTTTAATTATGGTTTAAAATTAAATTACCTGAGTGGGCAGAATTTTTAACATAAATATGTATTTTTAAATTATATTTGAATATGTTTTTGATATGTTTTTAAACTCTTACGCTGGTAAAAGTAGGCTATATGCCTGCTTTTACCAGGCGCAAGTGTTTTAAGGACATTCGCAGGGCAAGAGATGGGCAAATAGCCCAATCTCTGCCATGGGAATATCCTCGCTCCCGAGATGGGTGCGATTTGTCAAGCCAGAAACTTGACAGATCGGAAAAGCCGGTTTTCAGCACATGCGCATTGCACGCCGAAAACCGGCTTTTCCGATGCCTTCCCGGGTCCGTACACACTCCGTATTGACCCGGGGTGGCTGGAATTTCAGGGCCAATATTTTTTCTGGGCTGGTTTAAATTCAGCAGGATGAGTTTCTCAGGAAGTGCAAGGTGACATCGCCACCTGGTGGCTGAACATGGCACTAAATTTACTGCAATTCATTGGATACATTTTATTCAGGGGGCAAAATTGCCCCTTTTTATAGCCCCGTTAGCACCTCTGGGGGACACTTGTCGCCTGGGGGAGGGGGGGCGCGACTGCCTCCCAGGAAATTGCCTGGGAGTTTGCAGAGGCACTTACACGGCAGCGCCACATCCCACGGTTAGTGCTCCGGGCCACCGCACAACCAGCGACGTCGTCATCGTCGTGTACGGCAACCCCTCTCACCCCCTCACGCAGAGCCTTTAATGCCCTGTGGAGGAAATTGCCCAGAGGGCAGCGAGGCTAGTGCGAGCGAATGTCAACGCCAACTTCGCGACCTGCAAAGCTGGCGGACATCCGCTCTTGGGATGCTCTTTAAAGGGGAGGGTGCCAGCACCCCGGGCCACCATTTTTTTTTGTCTGCCGACTCTCACGCCGACTCAACGACGGTGGCCCTAGCGTGGTCTGGGCCGCCATGGCACTCTGTCCTGGATGTCGGGCTGCAGACCCAGTTGCACATTGTCCTGGTGGCCTAGTGAAGGCCATCAGAGGCCCTGCAGAGTGTGCAGCGGCCCTCCCCTTTAATTGCAGGGCTTCAGTTGAAGTGCGCCACCGCTACATGGAGCATCCACATAGCGCTTCCTTTAGTACCCCCCACCAAAGGATGTGGAGCGGGCGAGATTGCACTCCGCTTTCTTTGAGGGGCAGTAAGAGCAATTCCGTGGCGGGGACAGGACTTCTGCACTGGGCGCTAAAAGTCCTGGCCCCAGAAGGTTACCGCCCCCAATCGGGGTGCAGGGCAATTTCACACCCTCATTTAGTATGCTGAAGAAGCAAACTGAGAACACAGCAAGAGTAATACCATTAGAATAGTATTGCTCTAGTATAACTGATTTTAGGAAATCATCTAACATGGCTTTCATTTTCAGTTTGGCTAGAATAAGCTTTCAACAAATTGTGATAATATAAAAATATTACCTATTAGTCCAGCTCCAATGGCATTGCACACATTGAGTCAAGATCAACTGTAACCTTCAGGTGAAGTAGGTTTAGAGGGAGGAAGATAATTAGACCAGGGTACACAGATGGAATTCAGTTCCCAATTTAAATTCATGGCTGGAATTTTCCCTATGGAGTCGCGTCAATTGCATGTGCAGCATAACAGTACTGTGATGTCTTGATCAGCTCACTCTCCAGAGCCACTTTAGTGTAATGGCCCCTATTAAAGCAGGCATGCAATTTCCTGACCCTATTAAATGATGTCGTCTGATGATGTCATCAATGACTCATTTCCAGTGCCGATATTTAAAGCAGCCTTGCACTGAACTCACTTGAAGGTTTCCAGAGGAGGTTGTCAGTGTGATACCATGCAATCACTGACTGCTGCCATCCTCTTTGTGTCCCCACAGTTGGACGGGGACGGGGACGGGGATGGGGATGGGGACGGGGACGGGGAAGGGGACGGGGACGGGGACGGGGAAGTGACAGTGCCGAAGCAGGCCAGCAAGTTGTGCTCCCACATCATGCTCCAGATGCTGATGCTCCGCCCCGTGTGAGTGGCAGTGGGTCCCTGGAAATGGGAGGGCTGTCTTTCCTCAAAATGACAGCAGTTTGGCTCCCACCACTGCCCCTCCGCCTTTGCACCTATACCTGAGCCATCACAGATTGCTGCCGCCGATGCTGAGGTGGTGCTGTCCGCACCCAGGCCTTCTAGGCCCACAGTTGGTCCAGGGTGTCCTGATAGGCCGTCTGGACTGTCTGCTCAGACATACAGCAGCCCAAAGCAGCCTTGCTGTAGGCACTGAGGCCACATTAAGGAAGGGTACTCGGCTTGGGAGGGGGGGGCAAAAGTGAGGGGTGGGAAATGTCAAACAAAGTCTGACTGACGACTTTGCCCACCATGGACAGATGTTATCCCAATGTAAATAATAGTTGTAAATATATAGTTACATTGTTCCACTTCATTGTCCTTGTTGTGTTTTGTTTTGTTACTTGCTGGGGTGGGGGTGGAGGGGAGAATTGGTTTGTGTCGTTAGTAAAATGTTACTTTGACTGTTTTGCATTGGCGCCTTGTGTATCATTGTAGAGTTTAACGGAGATGCACCATTATCATGGCACATAGCGCGGTCAGTATTAGTTGCATCCCTCAGCTTCCTTCATTCAAGAGAACCAATCTATTATGAGGCGGCGACGTGCGGCTCTTAGTCCGGCACCATCGTCACGTGGATGGTGCTCCTCCTGGTATGGCTGCCCATTCGGGGCCTCGGCAGACTCCTGTTCCTCGTCCTCCTCCTCCTGAGGTGGGCCTGCAATCCCCATTGGCAATGCCTGGCCCCTGGTGATGGCCAAGTTGTGCAGCATGCAGCACACCAGAATGAATTCTGACACCTGTTGAGGGGATTATTGAAGACTGCCTCCATTTAACTCTTCTTTTTTTGCTTCTCTCTCTTTTTTTCTTTTCTTTGCTTCTAAATGAGATATATTTCATAACATAAAAAGGAACCATCAATATCTGCAGATCGCATGTGGGATGGGGGTTGCAGGGTCATTGTGGCTCCCAGTGGTTCTTTTCTCATCTTCTCCCCCAATTACTTGTGTTTCCTCTTACCCCGCACTCCTGCTCCTGCTCCCCCGGGAAATGTGCTGGGTTGGCCTGGCAGGAACCTCACTGCCACTGCCCATTCAGTGATGCCTATGTTAGAAAGGACCCGATCAGCTATGGGCAGGTGACCATGCCGTCTGCTCAGTGCAGCAGGTTAAAACAGTGGCAGGTCAGCTGCTGGTAGCTCCAGGATGTTGAGTAACTGCCCGGCAGGTAGGGTTAAAATTGCCCCATGTTGTTTGAGTTTTAATGTCGTTATTATTTGACAAAGCTTCCAATTTGGAAATTAGCTGCAATTTATGAGAGCAAAAATATATTAATGCCCAAAGTGATGTCAGGTGTGCAAACTCACAAAACAGAGGTACAGATGAAGGAGCCCGTAGTCGATCTTATAAATCAGTGTTTCTTCGCCAAGGACATTTCGGTTTGAATTGCTCCAGAATGTCTCAGAGGTTGTTTGTGCAGGTGATACAAGTGGCTTTTAAAGCAGCTCTTTGGGTTTTAACGGCACATGTATTGAATCGAATAGGGAAAGACTAGTTCCTCTAGTCAGAGAGTCAATGATAGGGGAGGATCACTAATTTAAAACTGTCGCTGTATAAATGTCTTTATACAGAGGATTATTGGACCATGGAATGTTTTGTCACATGAAGTAACTGAGTTGACAGAGGTGCTGTCAGTACCCCTTAAAGTAACATGCACATCTTTCAGGTAAGTTTGCATTTAAGCTTTTGGACTGGATTTTTATTTTATTGAAGTAGTGGCTCGGTGCAATACATGTTAAAAGTTTTTCAGAGAGTACAGGGAGTGCTGCTGGATGCTTGCAAGGCTTCAGATGGTAAAATAATGCCTCTGAGAAGACAGAAAATGCTGGAAATACTCAGGTGCATCTTTCACTGGCATATTGGACATATATTAGAAGCGAAGGAAGAGAGTCGGACAGTGGGATTAGTTTTAGATTGCTCTAGCAAAGAGCACAGACACTATGGGCCCAAGTTTCCACGTGATTTGCGCCTGATTTTTAGGAGCAACTGGTGGAGAACGGACTATCTTAGAAATCGCAATTCTCCACATTTTTTTTTCTGCAGTTCTAGTCAGTTAGAACAGTTCTACTTTGGAACAGAATTTTTTCTTCAAAAGGGGGCGTGTCCGACCACTGACGCCTGATTTGAAAGTTTCCACAGTGAAAACGTACTCCAAACTAACTTAGAATGGAGCAAGTGAAGATTTTTGTAGAACTGAAAAAACCTTTTCTACACATTAAAAAATCAGGCGCAGGTTACAAATTAGGCGTCCAGAACGAGGTGGGGGGGGGGGGGGGGGAAGTCATTAAATTCTACAATAAATCCTTATACTTATACAAATATTATACAAATCTGAATAAAAATTTATAAGCAAAGAAAAGATTAAATAAACCATCTTCCTACCTGTGTGAAAGTGCTTCAGCCAGGGAGAATGCTGCAGCAAGCCTCACAAAACGAGACAGCCATTCCCGAACGCGGGAAGGAGGGAGGGAGGGAACCGACCGGCGACCGAACGCGGGGGGGGGGAGGAATCCGTTCCACACGGCTGGCGGGCGGGCGGGAGGGAGGGAGGAAAGGAGACAGAAGGCTGCAGGAAGCCTCAGAAATTGAGGAGCCATTTCCCGATGGCAAAAGGGGGAGGTCGTCTTTCTGAGGCTTCCTGCAACCTTCTCAGTGCTGATGTGCTGATGGCAATGTGCTTTTATTAAAAAATGTTCAAAAACTAAACAGCTACAAAGAACTACAAAAATGGCCGAGTGCCAATGTTTCCTTCACACTGCGCGTGTGCGAACGCTCCAACGCGCACGCGCAGCGTTGCCGGCAGGAAAAAAACTAATTTAAATAGTACCCGCCCCCTCCTACTTACAAAATCGGCACGAGTGTAGGCTCCATCCCCCTGGACGCCGCACCAAACAGACAAGGAGCTGCAGGGCTCTCCAGAATTGCGAGTTTTTTTTCAGGCGCCGTTTTAGGCACGAAAAACGGGCGCCCAGCTCGGAGGGGCGCACGTTTTTTATCATGTGGAAACTTGGGCCCTATGGACTGATTGAAGAATCACCTGGGTTCTAATGGATAAGGATAGATATAAAAACAGAAAATGCAAGAAATACTCATCAGGTCAGACAACATCTGTGTGGAGAAGAAGTTAGAGTTAATGTTTCAGGCCTATGACCCTTCGTCAGAAGCCAGTATCTACAATATTTTGCGTTTTGGACAAGGGTAGATCGTTGGGGACTCGACGTAACAGTGTGTAGGAGATGCATCGGCTGAATTCAGACATGTCAGAGTGGAAACATGCAAGGGGAAGAGTTGTTGAAGGAGGATGTCATGGTCAACAGTGACAAATGCTACGGAAAAGTTGAGAAGAACAAGACGGGTTAATGCATCACAGTCACAGAGAATGTAGTTGTGACTTTAGCTCGGGCCATTTGGTGCAGTGATAAGGATGGAAGTTGGATTGGAGGGATTCAAACAGGGAGTTTGGGGAGAAATGGGCCCAGAGTTGGGAGGCATTAAAACATTCAAGGACCATAGAGAGGGAAGGACAATCAGGGATAAGGCATTAACAAGAGCGGACAAATGGAGCGAGGAGGAGTGGCGAGGCAGTTTTGAAAGGAGACAGAATGCCGCAGGAAAGTGAACCACTGATGAAGTCTGCTGTCATGGTGGCCAGGAAGTGGAGTTTAATTAGGAGCAGGAAAATAGAATATGAGAGTAAGCTTGCAGGGAACATAAAAATTGACTGCAAAATCTTCTACAGATACGTGAAGAGAAAAAGATTAGTGAAGACAAATTTGGGTCCCTTACAGTCAGAATCAGGTGAATTTATAATGGGGAACAAAGGAATGGCAGACGAATTGAACAAATACTTTGGTTCTGTCTTCACGAAGGAAGACAAAAATAACCTTCCAGAAATACTAGGGGACCGAGGGTCTAGCGAGAAGGAGGAACTAAAGGAAATCCTTATGAGTCAGCAAATTGTGTTAGGAAAATTGATGGGATTGAAGGCCGATAAATCCCCAGGGCCTGGTAATCTGCATCCCAGAGTACTTAAGGAAATGGCCCTAGAAATAGTGGACTTTTTCCAACATTCTATAGACTCTGGATCAGTTCCTATGGACTGGAGGGGAGCTAATGTAACCCCACTTTTGAAAAAAGGAGGGAGAGAGAAAACAGGGAATTATAGATCGGTCAGCCTGACATCGGTGGTGGGGAAAATGTTGGATTCAATTATTAAAAATGTAATAGCAGCGCATTTGGAAAGCAGTGACAGGATCGGTCCAAGTCAGCATGGATTTATGAAAGGGAAATCATGCTTGACAAATCTTCTAGAATTTTTTGAAAATGTAACTAGTAGAGTGGACAAGAGGGAGCCAGTGGATGTGATGTATTTAGATGTCCAAAAGACTTTTGACAAGGTCCCACACAAGAAATTAGTGTGCAAAATTAAAGCACATGGTATTGGGGGTAATGT
Organism: Pristiophorus japonicus; assembly: GCF_044704955.1. Lineage (NCBI taxonomy): Eukaryota > Metazoa > Chordata > Chondrichthyes > Pristiophoridae > Pristiophorus > Pristiophorus japonicus. The sequence continues at coordinate 189,852,108 of NC_091982.1, read as the reverse complement.
ACTGACGTGGATAAAGAACTTGTTGGCAGACAGGAAGCAAAGAGTAGGAATAAACGAGTCCTTTTCAGAATGGCAGGCAGTGACTAGTGGGGTACCGCAAGGTTCAGTGCTGGGACCCCAGCTATTTACAATATATATTAATGATTTAGATGAAGGAACTGAATGTAATATCTCCAAGTTTGCAGATAACACTAAGTTGGTTGACAGTGTGAGCTGTGAGGAGGATGCTAAGAGGCTGCAAGACTTGGACAGGTTAGGTGAATGGGCAAATACATGGCAGATGTGGTATGATGTAGATAAATGTGAGGTTATCCACTTTGGTGGTAAAAATAGGAAGGCAGATTATTATCTGAATGGTGACAGAGTTGTAAAAAGGGAGGTGCAATGAGACCTGGGTGTCATGGTATATCAGTCATTGAAAGTTGGCATACAGGTACAGCAGGCGGTGAAGAAGGCAAATGTCAGTCCTGGATGTTGGTCTTCATAGCGAGAGAATTTGAGTATAGGAGCAGGGAGGTCTTACTACAGCTGTACAAGGCCTTGGTGAGGCCACATCTTTAATATTGTGTACAGTTTTGGTCTCCTAATCTGAGGAAGGACATTCTTGCTATTGAGGGAGTGCAGCGAAGGTTCACCAGACTGATTCCCAGGATGACAGGACTGACATTTGAAGAAAGACTGGATTGATTAGGCTTAGATTCAATGGAATTTAGAAGAATGAGATGGGATCTCATAGAAACATATAAAATACTGACGGGATTGAAGTTAGATGCAGGAAGAATGTTCCCGATGTTGGGAAAGTCCAGAACCAGGGCTCACAGTCTAAGGATAAGGTGCAAGCCATTTAGGACTGAGATGAGGAGAAACTTCTTCACTCAGAGAGTTATGAGCATGTGGAATTCTAAACCACAGAAAGTTGTTGAGGCCAGTTTGTTTGATATATTCAAAAGGGAATTAGATGTGGTCCTTACAGCTAAAGGGATCAAAGGGGTATGGAGAGAAAGCAGGAATGGGGTACTGAAGTGCATGATCAGCCATGATCATATTGAATGGTGGTGCAGGCTCAAAGGGCCAAATGGCCTACTCCTGCACCTATTTTCTATGTTTATATGTTTCTATGTTTAGTGGGGAGGAGACAGGCTGAATTTTCGGCTTTGATGTTTTTGGGCCGGTAATGGTGGTGGGGCGGTAAAGTTTGTGCCCGGGAACAGTTTGCGCCTCAGTCAGTAACATTGGGCAGCTGGGCCCTGAGTCAGGGGGTGCAGTGCTAAAGGAGGCATTGTACACCTATCTTGGGCCCGAGCGTGGGAAACCCCCGAGCTAACGAGCCGGGCTGGGAGCGCTCTGAGAGATGCCAGTGAGAAAAATAATCCTAAAAAAAGCCACAAATATGTTCCCGATATATTGCCCACACCATAGATAATTCTAGAAATACTCAGCAGATTCAGCAGCATCTGTGGAGAGAGAAACAGACTTCACATCTCAGGTCGAGATGCTGAGAATTTCCAGCATTTTCTGCTTTTATTTCAGATTTACAGCATCTGCTTGCAGAGCAAAGAGGAAGATGCAGAACGAAGGATGCAACTCAGACAGCCCCTTTCTGGCCAGGAAATCTGGGAATCATCCGCCTGTGGTACCAGTGATCACAACCCCAATTCTCCTTTCAACATTAGTCCCAGACCTTACCTTCCCTCTGTTACTGACCATCACAACGTCCTCTTGGCCACAATGCTGAAATAAAAGCCACCACAGAGCAAACTTTCCAATCCAACTTTCTCCATCTATCCATCCGATATGACATCAAGGGGTAGAAATTGCCCCTCACCACATTTGAATGGTTTTTACCAGAGCTACGGTTCAGGTCGCCTCTTGAGTGACATTCAGCTCTTTTTTAAAATTTTCTCTCCGATCCGGAACTCGGTCATAATGGGGACTGTGACTACACTTGAGGGGCGGATACGCAGCGGGGAATGTACCTGAGGGGCGGAAGGTGGATGAGGAGCCGAGTGACCGCTGCGATGTCGTCATCACGGTGCCGCGTCACCACGGCTCTCCCCTTCACTCAAAAGGGAGAGCCCCCGTGATTATAAAACTTCGGCCCACTGGGCCACCAGGGAAGGTTTTGGCTGGGCCAGTGACTTGGCACACAAGAGGGAGTGCCAGACTGCCTGCTGGCGGGCCGGCCGAACCCAGAGCGATAATTGTTGGGTCGACATGGCATTCGGCCGACAAAAAAAATCATGATGGCAATGGCAGTGCATCCTCCCCTTTAAGGAAAGCCACACCACTGCTGCAGAAGGCCTCAGCCTCACTGGACCACCGGGAAAAAGCTTGTTACGGCACCGCGGGGTGGGCCGAAGATTTTCTGAGGGGAATGTCACCGTCTGGGGGTTAGAGTTGCGGTGCGTACGGTGATGATGCGCTTAAGACGGATCAGTAACAGCGGAGCAGTGGGGGGTGGGGGTGGGGGGGTCGCGGGGGGTGCCGGGGCACTGCCGAGAAAATGCAGGAGGGCAATTGGACTATCAGTGGCTATTCCACGAAAAGTCGGTGGCCACTCCACTTGGCAGCGTGACCGCTGATTTGTGGTGTTAGCAGGCCTTAAGGAGAGGGACAATTTTGGCCCCCAAGAAATCAACTCTCATCATCCTTATGCATTTCCTTAGTGACTGTCTTGTGTGTGCCTTTGTTTATTGTACTTGAATTCCAACCCAGTGGCAGCAGCATGGCAGGTGGAAGACTGCTGACTTTCAGTGGGTGGGGGTGGGGGGGGGGATCATGGCAAATGGCCTTGCTGGTTGACCTTGAGGAGCTGGTGACTGGGAGTCTCCTCCTCGTCTCCTCCTCCTCGACTCCTCCACCTCGTCTCCTCCTCCTCTCTCCTCCTCCTCGACTCCTCCTCCTCCTCATCTCCTCCTCCTCAACTCCTCCTCCTCGCTTACTCCTCCTCCTCCCCTGCTCCTCCTCCCATTTCAAATGTATGTGAAATGAGAAGGGTACAAGGGTGGAGTTTTGGTGAGGGGAGGGCGGGAAAGCAAGAGGAGGATAACGTATGAGAATACCAGCATCTTGAATCCTTTCAGCCTTGGATTCAGCCATGCTCCTGCCAAGCATGGCAAGTTCCATCTCCCCCAAGGGGATGAGGTGAACCAAGACTGGGAGGTGTGCTTTGTGTTTGGTACATAGTGTTGGTAGGTGAGTGTTTGGGGAGCAGAGAGTCATGCACTGAGCAGTGTGTGAGGCTAGTGGTACAGTTGGTTGGAGATAGCTTTTGAAACTGCCCTTGACCACTGGTCTGAGGTCATGAAGCTTTGGACACTGGAGCCAGGTCCTTGGGGCGACACTCCTGGCAGTGATGGCCTCCTTTATGGAGGGCCTCCTGGCCCCTGTGGGTAAAGGACATCCCTTGCATCGTTGCCACCCTCCTGCACAAAGCTGGTGCTGCATGCGAGACCTGGGTGCCCTTCCCTGCCTTACTGAGCTAGTTGTGAAGCCTTTGTCCCATTTTTTTTAGGTACAGAAGGAAATCCAACTTTAAGAGCTGAAGACGCCCATTTGGGAATTTTTAGTAATGTTAATTTGGTTTTCAGAAGGCAGTTGAGCTGTAAGGGCTAAAAACTGCCTATTTTTACACAATTTAAATTTTTTTATTTTCAGAAGGCAGTGCCCCTTTTAAGAGATTGACACTGCTTTCTGAAATGACAGCCTTGCTTTCAGAGAAGCTGTTCTAGCTGCAATGACACTACGGCCACATTACATTGGGGCCTGCTCCCGGGACAAATGCCACCAGGACGACGTTGCACACTGCGTTTAGTGCTGGGTTAATGTTAATTGGACCCCAGTGCCAATTTTTCGGTCCTGCCGCCATTTTCACCGGCCGTTAACAACCACTCGCGATAGCCAGCTTTTGTGGTATTCACGGATTTCTAGGCCACAATCTTCTTAGCCACGAATGAGAGTGCAACCGTTTGAGTTGAACTCAGTTTGCAACTGAAATATTGATGGGTTCTGGTCGAAGTAATGAATCTGCAAGTAATGCCATTGAATGTTGTAACATTCCTGGTTTTTGTGATCATTTGTTACAACCAGGGTTTGAAAGAAAGTGTTATATATGTAAACGTGAATTTACTCTGTACAGCCACCAGAGGGCTCATCCCCTGGAGTCACAAGGGATCCCATAATCCCTTGGGAGTACAGGTATTTAAGGAGGCTTCACAGGTTGGAGAGGCATTCTGGAGACCTGCAATAAAAGACTACAGTCACATTTTACTTTGAGCTCACAGTGTTCAGTCTGACTATTTCTCCATACAAACAACTGGCAACGAGATACAGATAGCAAACCCAAAGATGCAGAGAATCTTGGAGAAATTCTCGGAGGGAGATGATTGGAAAACATTTGTGGAGCGACTCAACCAATACTTCGTGGCCAATGAGCTAGCTAGGGAAGAGAGTGCTGCCAAACAAAGGGCGATCCTCCTCACCGTCTGTGGGGCACCAACATATGGTCTCATGAAGAATCTGCTCCCTCCAGCGAAACCCACGGAGAAATCATACAACAATTTGTGCACACTGGTCCGAGAGCATTTGAACCCGAAGGAAAGCGTTCTGATGGTGAGGTATCAGTTAGACACCTACAAAAGATCTGAAGGCCAGGAAGTGGCAAGTTATGTCGCCGAGCTAAGACGCCTTGCAGGACATTGCGAACTTGAAGGACATTTGGAGCACATGCTCAGAGACTTTATCATACTTGGCATTGGCCAGGAAACCATGCTTCACAAACTTTTGATTGTAGAGACCCCAACCTTGAGTAAGGCCATAGCAATAGCCCAGGCGTTCATTGCCACCAGTGACAATACGAAGCAAATCTCTCAGCACATAAGTGCTGCTACAAGTACTGTGAACAAAGTGATGTTGTTTTCGAATCATAACGTACAGGGCAGATCACACAAGCCTGCAGCTGCACGTCCACAGATGTCTCAGAGTCCACCATCAAGGGTGATGAATGCAAGGCCATTAACACCTTGTTAGCGCTGCGGGAGTGATCATCGCTTCCATTTATGCCAATTCAAAGAGTACTTTTGCAAGGGCTGTGGAACAATGGGACACCTCCAACGAGTGTGCAGGCGAGCTGCAAAGCCTGTTAAACCTGCAACCACCATGTTGCAGAGGAGGACAGGATCACCGAGGATCACGATGAACCAGAGCCTCAGATTGAGGAGGCAGAGGTACATGGGGTGCACACATTCACCACAAATTGTCACCCAATAATGCTGAATGTTGAACTAAATAGACTCCCGGTGTCAATGGAACTGGACACGGGTGCGAGCCAGTCCATCATGGGCAAAAAGACTTTCGAAAGATTGTGGTGCAACAAGGCCTCAAGGCCAGTCTTAACTCCAGTTCGCATAAAACTAACAACTTACACAAAAGAACTGATTCCTGTAAGTGGCAGTGCTACCGTAAAGGTCTCCTACGATGGAGCGTTGCACAAGCTACCACTCTGGCTCGTACCGGGCGATGGTCCCACACTGCTCGGCAGGAGCTGGCGGGGAAAGATAGGCTGGAACGGGGATGTCCAAGCGCTATTGCCCGCTGACGACACTTCATGTGCCCAGGTCTTAAACAAATTTCCTTCGCTGTTAGAACCATGCATCGGAAAATTCCAAGGAGCAAAGGTGCAGATCCACCTAATTCCGGGTACGCGACCCATCCATCACAAGGCGAGAGCAGTACCGTACCTGATGAGAGAAAGGGAAGAGATCGAGCAAGACTGGCTGCAAAGAGAGGGCATCATTTCCCCGATCGAGTTCAACAAGTGGGCCAATCCTATTGTCCCAGTCCTCAAGGGAGACGGCACCATCAGAATCTGTGGTGAATACAAAGTAACTATCAATCATTTCTCCCTGCAGGACCAATAACCACTAGCAAAGGCCGACGACCTCTTTGCAATGCTGGCGGGAGGAAAGACGTTCACGAAGCTGGATCTGACTTCAGCCTACATGATGCAGGAACTGGAGGAATCCTCAAAGGCCGTCACCTGCATCAACACGCACAAAGGTCTCTTCATTTACAACAGATGCCCGTTTGGAATTCGATCAGCGACGGCGATATTCCAGAGAAACATGGAAAGTTTACTGAAGTCAGTCTCGCATACCGTGGTCTTCCAGGACGACATCTTGGTCACTTGTTGGAACACAGTCGAGCATCTGCAGAACCTGGAGGAGGTTCTTAATCAACTCAACCACGTGAGGCTCAGGTTAAAACACTCGAAGTGCATTCTCCTGGTGCCTGAAGTGGAGTTCCTGGGAAGGAGGATTACGGTGGATGGCATCAGGCCCCTCAACGCGAAGACCGAGGCAATCGAGAACGCACCAAGGCCACAGAACGTGATGGAGCCGCGGTCATTTCTTGGACTCCTAAACTACTTTGGTAACTTCTTACCAGGTCTCAGCACACAGTTAGAACCACTGCATGTCTTACTACGTAAAGGGAATGAATGTGATTGGGGCAAAAACCAAGAAAATGCTTTTGTATAAGCGAGAAAATTGTTATGCTCAAACAAATTGCTTGTGCTGTATGATCCATGTAAGCGTTTGGTACTAGCATGTGATGCGTCGTCATATGGCGTTGGGTGTGTATTGCAACAAGCTAATTATTTCGGGAAACTACAACCTGTTGCTTATGCATCCAGGAGTCTGTCTAAGGCTGAGAGAGCCTACAGCATGATTGAGAAAGAAGTGTTAGCGTGTGTCTATGGGGTAAAGAAAATGCATCAATACCTGTTTGGGCTAAAATTCGAATTGGAAACTGACCATAAGCCACTTATATCCCTGTTTTCCAAGAGTAAATGGATAAATACCAATGCATCGGCCCGCATCCAAAGATGGGCGCTCACGTTGTCCGCATACAACTACGCCATCCGCCACAGGCCAGGCACAGAAAACTGCGCCGATGCTCTCAGTAGGTTGCCATTGCCCACCACGGGGGTGGAAATGGCACAGCCCGCAGATCTAGCCAAGATTATGGAAGCATTTGAGAGTGAGCAATCACCTGTCACTGCCCGGCAGATCAAAACCTGGACAAGCCAGGACCTCTTATTATCTCCAGTCAAAAGCTGTGTGCTTCACGGGAGCTGGTCCAGTGTCCCAGTGGAAATGAAGGAAGAGATAAAGCCATTCCAGTGGCGCAAAGATGAAATGTCTATACAAGCAGACTGTCTTCTGTGGGGCAATCGAGTAGTGGTCCCCAAGAAGGGCAGAGACACCTTTATCAATGACCTCCACAGTACTCACCCAGGCTTCATAATGATGAAAGCGACAGTCATATCTCACGTGTGGTGGCCCAGTATCGATGCGGACTTAGAGTCCTGCGTTCACAGATGTAATACATGCTCACAGTTAAGCAATGTACCCAGGGAGGCGCCATTAAGTTTATGGTCTTGGTCCTTCAAACCGTGGTCTAGGGTACACGTCGACTATTCAGGTTCGTTCTTGGGTAAAAAGTTCCTTGTGGTTGTAGACGCGTACTCCAAGTGGATTGAATGTGAGATAATGTCGGCTCGCATGTCCGCTGCCACTACTGAAAGCCTGCGGGCCATGTTTGCCACTCACGGCTTACCTGATATCCTGGTGAACGACAGCGGGCCATGTTTTACCAGTGCTGAGTTCAAAGAATTCATGACCCGTAACAGGATCAAACATGTCACATCTGTCCCGTTTAAACCAGCGTCCAATGGTCAGGCAGAGAGAGCAGTGCAAACCATCAAGCAAGGCTTGAAGAGGGTAACTGAAGGCTCACTGTAGACTCGCCTATCCTGCGTCCTGCTTAGCTACCGCACGAGACCCCACTCGCTCACTGGGATCCCACCTGCTGAACTTTTCATGAAAAGATCACTTAAGACAAGGCTCTTGTTAGTTCATCCTGATCTACATGAACAAGTAGAAAGCAGGTGGCTGCAACAAAGTGCAAAGCCCAAATGTGTCACACGAGATTGAAATCAATGATCCTGTATTTGTAATAAATTATGGACAAGGTCCCAAGTGGCTTCCCGGCACTGTCGTGGCCAAAGAGGGAAGCAGGGTGTTTCGGGTCAAACTTTCAAATGGACTCATTCACTGGAAACACTTGGACCAAATCAAACTCAGATTCACGGACTATTCTGAGCAACCCACCTTGGACCCTAACTTTTTTGCTCCCCCAACATACACACCAGTGGCAACTGGCGCCCCGGTTGACCATGAAGCAGAACCCATCATCCACAGCAGCCCAAGAGGGCCCAACACACCAGGCAGCCCAGCAAGGCCAGCTACACAGCAGCCCAGCGAGGGCCCAACAAATGATTCAACAACACCAGCTTTCACACCGAGACGATCAACCAGGGCAAGAAAGGCCCCAGATCGACTCACATTGTAAATAGTTACACTATTGACTTTGCGGGGGGGAGTGTTGTTATATATGTAAACTTGTAATTACTCTTTACAGCCACCAGAGGGCTCATCCCCTGGAATCCCAAGGGATCCCATAATCCTGTGGCAGCACAGGTATTTAAGGAGGCTTCACAGGTTGGAGAGGCACTCTGGAGACCTGCAATAAAAGACTAAGGTCACACTTTATTTTGAGCTCACAGTGTTCAGTCTGACTCTTTCTCCATACACAACAGAAAGAGTTACTTTTAAGAGTTGGGTTTTAAGAATAAGAGTAATTGCACAAGTGCAACGGGTAAGACCATAAGCTGCAGCCATTTGGGGAATGTGTTGTTGCCTGATATTGATAGTTACCCTGGCTGATCAAGAACAGTAAGGGAGCTATTATATCATCGAGAGGGTTCACAACAATCATTCACACTGCCGAGGGATGGAATGCCCCTTCTTGTTGTGCTTTGAATGACACCAGTTTCAAACGATGGTGGTGCAGTTGCAGTTTTGATTAACAACTCTTCTGGCCAAGTTCTGGACAGAGTCGGGGACAGGTACCATGTCTGTGGGTAATAGGAAAGAGGTGAACAAAGACCCACATGCTAGCAGTCAGCCTTTCAAAGCAGAGAATGTTGTGAACGTTTTAGACAGGCTCTGAAAATTAGAATACTAGAATAGTTTGAAGACCGCTCAATTAAGTCAAGTAAGGCGATCCACCAACGTGGGGAAGCATGGTGACTGCTTTATTTTATATCATTGTGTGGAGCTAAATTGTACCTATTGAACTAAGTGAATCTAATCGTAACTGTTGCTCTGAATGCTCATTTATGAAGGGATTGAAGAAATAAATGTGAAAGGCACGAACATCTGGTTCGGTCCACAGGAAAGTATTATTGTTAGATATTTGGGTTACACTACTATACAATTAAGTAGAGAGCAGTGTGAGTCAGTTCCCTTGAAAGGTAAGATGCTCAAGCTGCTTACTGGAACAACTGATACCACTGAACCTGAAAAGAGATTTACAGCAGATCCAAATTTCTAACAACCGTGCTTATTCATCACAATGGCAGCAGTTTAATTTTGTAAAATAAATCCAATGTTTTAATTAATTTTGGTGTCAATTTTGATAAGAAGTACGCGTCTTTACAAATACAATATTCCGGAAACTGTGTTTTCTAACTATGTACAAATATTTCCAACCTGCTTTATCATGGAACGATAGTATATTGTGATATTTCAAGTCCTAATTATATTGTCTCATGACTACTTTTAAACCCTGTGGATTTTCATAGAATTCAAGCAGACATCTCCTTGAAGGTCAACTGATACCATGTTGGAAATACTTTCTGTACAGCAGACTTCTAGTTTCTGTCATTAGTCTATAACTAAAATATATGTTTTGTCTTAGGCATGTAAGAGAAGCCAAAGTTCATAATCAGAACTCAATTTTTCTACTTTCTGAATTCTTTATATGCACATTGGAATTTACAGAACCATAAAAGTTCATCAAACTGATCCTAAAGTCTCAAAGTGTCATGTAATCTCTCATACTCTCAATTGCTTCCTTTGCTCATATCCAACCAGCTGACAGCAGTTTTGAGGTGTTTTCTGGCAACTGCTCGGAGCTGTCCTGGGAATCCTCGCAGATACACCTCTGATTGGACAAGCAACACCTGCTCCTGCTGAGAGCAGGTGCAGATTCCGTTTTAGACCTAAAGTGGGCCTCACAGTAACAACATTGAATGACAGTTGATTTTGGATGAATCGACTGCCATTGGAGCTAGAACTTAAATCACGGAGAGTCATTAATTTGAAACAAGTGCCATCTTTACCTGCTCAGACCGACTGCCATCTGACTTCCTCTCTCTGACCAACAGGTTGCCACTCTGAGATTATGATAGGCCCACAAGCAGGTACTCCAGCCACAGGTGCTCGCTCCTATTATTTAAATGACCCCATCCCCAGGGTTTGGGACAGGATCACGGTTGGATTGAAGCAGCTGGTGGAAGATCTGCCTAACTGCACCTTTGGTGGCACAACAGCTAAAATTTCAAGGCTTGTATCCCTTTGTTATAGAGGTTATTAGGCTTCAGTTTGACTATACCATTTAACATCTTGAATACTTCCATAAGCTTTCTCCTGAACACTCTCTTCTCAAGCCAGGTGTGACTCAGTAGGTAGCCTTTGAGCCAGAAGGCTGTGGGTTCAAGTTCCACTCCAGAGACTTGAACACCAGGCTGACTCTCCAATGCAGTACTGAGAGATTGCTGCACGGTCGGAGGGGCAGCCTTTCGGATGAGACATTAAACCAAGGCCCCAGCTGCCCTCTCAGGTGGAAAAGATCCCATGGCACTATTTTGAAGAAGAGCAAGGGCGTTCTCACCGGTGTCCTGATCAATATATATCCCTCAAGCAACATCATTAAAAAAACTGATTACCTGGTCATTATCACATTGCTGTGTGAGATCTTGCTGTGCACAAATTGACTGTCGCTTTTCCTACAGTACAACAGTGACTACACTGCAAAAGCTCATTGGCTGTAAAGCGCTTTGGGGCATCCTGAGGTCATAAAAAGCACGACATAAATGAAAGTCTTTCTTTCCTTCTTCTCAAGCATAAACAATCCCATTCCATAACCTCAGGAGCTTAGTTCAATTTATCAGTTTAGCTACCCGACTGTAGATGTACTTGAGATGATTGTAACATGACACTTTCAGGTGTGATGCTTTTGAAAGGCGTGTTGTGATGGGCACAAGCTAGATACAAGACTTCTAATGATATAAATGATGCTATATACTGATGCATTGTAATATTGTTGGATCCTAAAAACCGTGCCTTGTCATCTGTTTTATTTTTATTTATATTCAATTAACAGTTTCAGTGGAAACCACAGCATGAAACATCCCAGGTCAGGTATGCGCATGCTGGATTAGGATAAGGCTGCCCCTGCATTGACCAACAATCTGCTTAATCACAACGCTCCCTAATGCACCAGTGTGACTTTCCATTTCCCACACCAGTCATTCTTGTTGACTCTCTGAATGTGACTGTCAATTTAATGCCATTTTGTGCTGAATTATAGTCAATTTTGTCTGTAGACTTTTTCCCACTGGGAACTGGTTTGAGACTGTCTAAATTCATTTAATTTATGATTCTTGCAGCCAACAGAACTGGAATTCTAAGAAACTCTAATATAATCAAGTGGAGCTTTGATCTTTTTCAATCCTCATGCTGAGGGTGAGCTCTATCAGAATGATTTGAAAAATAACATTGATCTATTAGCCACATGATTGTGGAAGGCCTGGGCTGAACTGTAACCTCTGACATGTAGTGAAAATCCAATAAAATAACATTGTGGAGACAGAATGGAAGTCTGATAAAAAAATATATTGTTGTCCATATGTTCTGTCCTATTCTACCAAGATTCAAAAAAGAGAGTTTTCATACTAAAAATCAACTATAATACATACTGATGCACTATTATTTGATATTCTTTACATTCTTACAGTGAAGAAATACTGTAATAAAAGAAAAAATAAATAGTAGATCAGTTTTAATGCATTAAAGAAATAGTTCTTCAGTACACAACAAGAAGCTAACAATAATCCAGGTTTCCTTCCATGTGGTTATAGTCAAAGTGAATTAGCGATCTCAGTGAGTAAATGTAACCTGTGTTGTAGTATTGAGCCATACAGGTCAGGATAATCCCAGTTTTGATCCCTGGTCTCTGCAGCCATGTTGATTGGACTGCTACAATTATGTCAGTGATTCTGAGCCAGCGAGAGTTACAATCATCCTGATTGCTATCCAGGGATCCATGTTGAAAAGCATACACATATTCAGGAGGAGAAAATCAACCATTAACGTCTGCTGGAAATATCTTTGTGTGGAAATCATATGAAGATGGGATTGGGCTGAAGTGTGACCTTGTTAACCTGCTGACACTTTGGCAGGGAATTTTCCCGCTGCCGTGCATGCGGGTTTAGTAAAATTTGCAGAAGATGGGAGCGGGTCAGGAACGCACCATCATCCTGCCTCCTCACGCCTTCAACTCAGGCATGTTTGCTAGCATTCCATAGACCCAAACGACAGAGGCGGGTGACCTAATTAATCTCATTAGCTCCTTGTCGTGAGACCCTTAACAGGAATTTGACCATTTAAATTTCACTGGTTGACCACGGGAATCATGCAGCTCGGGAACCACGTCGGTCAAGCTGAGGAGGAAGCTCAGTGGCCATTGATTGAGGTCATTAATGCAGAGCATGGAAATCCAAATAAATACTCCCACATGGCACCTGCTTAATTGTCTATTGGAAAGGCTCTCGCTGACTCCATTATGAGCACAGATTTAGGTGTCTAGAGTTTGCAAGTCTTTTCTGCATGCTCGGAAGCCACTTTCATCACATTGCTATTAATTATCACAACATTGACAGATTGCTCCTCTGATCTCCACTTGACCTACCATCTATTACATCAGAGTGGGTGCTGCTTATATTGTCTCAACTTGGTCGTCAGAATCGGATCAGGCTGAGCCCCAACACCAGCAGCAGCAGACACACCAGCAGCAACAGTAACAACACCTCCTCAATGAGAGCATAGTGGGGGGCACCACAGGGCTGCAGCACGCCGGAGTCGATATCCCCAACACAGGGTATACAAACAGAGCATGAGCTTCCTCATCATAACTGCGCAGTAGTGCCAAAGGAGGCTCAGGCTATCGGGCCAGGTCGTCGCAGACATTTGCAGCTTCTTCTTCTTCTGAGGAAGAGCCTGTGATGGCCTGGCAAAGACTGCTCCTCCTGCAACAGGGGCAGACTCCGCCATCGCGATCTGAGAAGGCATCTGTGGCTCTGACTGAGGGTGGGGCAACAGGAGAGAAGTTTGAGAGGAGCCCCCACTTACATGTCCCTTGTCATCATCAACCTCTCATGGGCCACCCGCACTTCCCTGCTAGCAAGGAGCTGGAGAGCACCTAGATTACGAGGAGGAGGAGAAATAGGAACCTGAGGTCCACATACCAACAGCACTGGAGCACATTGCATGGTCAGAATCACTTAACTTCCTGCATTGCACCCACATGGCTGCCACATGCTGTGCCAAGTGTCCCCCAACAACACCATAAAGCATCCCTGCAATGACCATTGCTGGAGGTAACATTATGTCTCACCATTCATTCCAACTCACTAAGCCACTTCCAAAATAGCGGACAATAATAGGCATGGCCGGAAAGTGGTGAAAATAACAGTAATGGAACCTGAACAATAACACATAGAGGCAAGCTGCTCACTTCCCTGCTGCAACTACATAGACACTTTTGGCGGACATCTTTTGGATCTTAGAGCCTGTGATGGCCTGGCAAAGACTGCTCCTCCTGCAACAGGGGCAGACTCGGCCATCGCGATCTGAGAAGGCATCTGTGGCTTCTGTGAGGGTGGGGCAACAGGAGAGAAGTTTGAGAGGAGCCCCCACTTACATGTCCCTTGTCATCATCAACCTCTCATGGGCCACCCGCACTTCCCTGCTAGCAAGGAGCTGGAGAGCATCTTGCTGCACAGCAGTTGGGCCATGAGAACAGTGGTGGGGCCATTTCTACATTTAGATAACTCCTAGCGAGGAGGTCTGTGAGCCTCTGCCATCTGTTGTCCATAGCTAGCATGTGCTCATGTGAGTGGCGCATTAGCTTCTCCATGCAGGTGGCCATCCTTTCCATGGAAGAGAATACCGTCACCATCACCTGATATATGCTGGTGCTCATGTTGGAGATGGACTCCACCATTCTCTGCAGACAACGCAGCTTCTAAACCTGCCAGAGGCTCCTGCATTTCTTGCTGCCCCTCCAGGATCACCCTCTTTCTGGATGCCCCCCCCCGCCAACCGCCCCCCCCCCCCCCCACCCACTGCCCACTGCCTGAGGCTCAGTGCCTATATGAAGCTGAGCAGAGCTGGGAGCATCCTGCATCCTCTGGCGAGGAATCGCCAATGCTGACTCCATCACCTGCTCTTGCTCACTTCTGACTTGTGAGACACCAGGTGACAAAACTGCTCTATCTCACATCGGACCTACCGAGGTGTGCGCATCTGTGCTGGTGCTGGGTGCGCTTGGGTCTGCTGATAGTCCACCCTCAGAGGCTGGAGGCTCCTCTGGCTGAACAGTGGGGGTGGCTTTTGATGGATCTGTGGGAGAGTAAAGAGATGATTTAGAAATGTTATATTAACAATGGTTAATGATACCATTATGCACATGATGACCATTCACTAGCTACTGACCCCAGTCACCATATGCTGTATGCCAAGTGGTTGCATGAGATGTAATTCTGTCACCAGGTTGCTGAGAGGTCCCCCTCTCTGTCTCCCAGCACCAGCAGCTTAGCAGCTCTTGAGACCTCCAGGGCCACCTCCTCTGTTGGAGTTAAAGTGCTGAAGGTTGAAGGGCCACCTCCAGCTCTCTCCCTCCTCCTGTTGTTGTGGGCTCCCTTCTCCTGCAAGGAAGGAAAGAAGAGAAATTTGAGTGAGACTGTTGGCATGAGTGTAAGCATTATGTGCGTTACATCAGTAAAGGGTGACCAAGAGGGAGTGTGGTGCCAATGCCAAATGGCCTCCTTCTGTGGTGTTAGTTGGTATGACCTCCGAGGGGGAGTGTTTGCTAGTGCTGTTGGGGAGGAGTTAAACTAACATGGCAGGGGGATGGGAACCTATGCAGGGAGACAGAGGGAAATAAAATGGAGGCAGAAACAAAAGATAGAAAGTGGAGAGCAGAGAAACCCAAGGCAAAAAACAAAAAGGGCCACATTACAGCAAAATTCTAAAGGGCCAAAGTGTGTTAAAAAGACAAGCCTGAAGGCTCTGTACCTCAATGCGAGAGTATTCGGAATAAGGTGGACGAATTAACTGCGCAGATAACAGTTAATGGATAAGATGTAATTGCATCACAGAGACAAGGCTCCAGGGTGGCCAAAGCTGGGAACTCAACATCCAGGGGTATTCAACATTTAGGAAGGACAGACAGAGAGGAAAAGGAGGCGGGGTGGCCTAGCTTGTTAAAGAGGAAATTAATGCAATAGTAAGGAGAGACATGAGCCTGGATGATGTGGAATTGGTATGGGTGGAGCTGCAAAATACCAAAGGGCAGAAAACGCTTGTGGGAGTTGTGTACAAACCATCAAACAGTAGTAGTGAGGTTGGGGACAGCATCAAACAAGAAATTAGGGATGTGTGCAATAAAGGTACAGCAGTTATCATGGGCGACTTTAATCTACAAACTGGTAGCAATGCGGTGGAGGAGGATTTCCTGGAGTGTATTCGGTATGGTTTTCTAGACCAATATGTCGAGGAACCAACTAGAAAGCTGGCCATCCTAGACTGGGTGATGTGTAATGAGAAGGGACTAATTAGCAATCTTGTTGTGCGAAGCCCCTTGGGGAAGAGTGACCATAATATGATAGAATTCTTTATTAAGATGGAGAGTGACACAGGTAATTCGGAAACAAGGGTCCTGAACTTAAGGAAAGGTAACTTTGACGGTATGAGGCGTGAATTGGCGAGAATAGACAGGCAAAGGATACTTAAAGGGTTGACGGTTCATAAGCAATGGCAAACATTTAAAGATCACATGGATGAACTTCAGCAATTCTACATCCCTGTCTGGAGTAAAAATAAAATGGGGAAGGTGGCTCAACCGTGGCTAACAAGGGAAATTAAGGATAGTGTTAAAATCAAGGAAGAGGCATATAAATTGGCTAGAAAAAGCATAAACCTGAGGACTGGGAGAAACTTTGAACTCAACAGAGGAGGACTAAGAGTTTAATTAAGAGGGGGAAATAGAGTATGAGAGGAAGCTTGCAGGGAACATAAAAACTGACTGCAAAAGCTTCTATAAATATGTGAAGAGAAAAAGATTAGTGAAGACAAATGTAGGTCCCTTGCAGTCGGATTCAGGTGAATTTACAATGGGGAACAAGGAAATGGCAGACCAATTGAACAAATACTTTGGTTCTGCCTTCACTAAGGAAGACACAAATAACCTTCCAGAAGTACTAGGGGACAGTGGGTCTAGTGAGAAGGAGGAACTGAAGGATATCCTTATTAGGCGGGAAATTGTGTTAGGGAAATTGATGCGATTGAAGGCCGATAAATCCCCGGGGCCTGATAGTCTGCATCCCAGAATACTTAAGGAAGTGGCCCTAGAAATAGTGGAAGCATTGGTGATCATTTTCCAACAGTCTATCGACTCTGGATCAGTTCCTATGCACTGGAGGGTAGCTAATATGACACCACTTTTTAAAAAAGGAGGGAGAGAGAAAACAGGTAATTATAGATCGGTTAGTCTGACATCAGTAGTGGGGAAAATGTTGGAATCAATCATTAAGGATGAAATAGCAGCACATTTAGAAAGCAGTGACAGGATCGGTCCAAGTCAGCATGGATTTATGAAGGGGAAATCATGCTTGACGAATCTTCTGGAATTTTTTGAGGATGTAACTAGCAGAGTGGACAAGGGAGAATCAGTGGGTGTGGTGTGTTTGGAGTTTCAAAAGGCTTTTGACAAGGTCCCGCACAAGAGATTGGTGTGCAAAATCAAAGCACATGGTATTGGGGGTCATGTACTGATGTGGATAGAGAACTAGTTGGCAGACAGGAAGCAGAGATTCGGGATAAATGGGTCCTTTTCAGAATGGCAGGCAATGACTAGTGGAGTGCCGCAGGGCTCAGTGCTGGGACCCCAGCTCGTTACAATATATATTAACGATTTAGATGAAGGAATTGAGTGTAATATCTCCAAGTTTGCAAGTGACACTAAACTGGGTGGCGGTGTGAGCTGCGAGGAAGATGCTAAGAGGCTGCAGGGTGATTTGGACAGGTTAGGTGAGTGAGCAAATGCATGGCAGATGCAGTATAATGTGGATAAATGTGAGGTTATCCATTTTGAGGGCAAAAACACGAAGGCAGAATATTATCTGAAAGACGGCAGATTAGGAAAAGGGGAGGTGCAACGAGACCTGGGTGTCATGGTTCATCAGTCATTGAAAGTTGGCATGCAGGTACAGCAGGCGGTGAAGAAGGCAAATGGTATGTTGGCCTTCATAGCTAGGGGATTTGAGTATAGGAGCAGGGAGGTCTTACTGCAGTTGTACAGGGCTTTGCTAAGGCCTCACCTGGAATATTGTGTTCAGTTTTGGTCTCCTAATCTGAGGAAGGACGTTCTTGCAATTGAGGGAGTGCAGCGAAGGTTCACCAGACTGATTCCAGGGATGGCTGGATTGACATATGAGGAGAGACTGGATCAACTGGGCCTTTATTCACTGGAGTTCAGAAGAATGAGAAGGGTTCTCATAGAAATGTATAAGATTCTGATGGGACTGGACAGGTTAGATGTGGGAAGAATGTTCCCGATGTTGGGGAAGTCCAGAACCAGGAGACATAGTCTTAGGATAATGGGTAGGCCATTTAGGACTGAAATGAGGAGAAACTTCTTCACTCAGAGAGTTGTTAACCTGTGGAATTCCCTGCCGCAGAGAGTTGTTGATGTCAGTTCATTGGATATATTCAAGAGGGAGTTAGATATGGCCCTTACGGCTAAAGAGATCAAGGGATATGGAGAGAAAACAGGAAAGGGGTACTGAGGGAATGATCAGCCATGATCTTATTGAATGACGGTACATGTTTGAAGGGCCGAATGGCCTGCTCCTGCACCTATTTTCTTTGTTTCTATGATTCTATGATTGCATTAGGATGAGGTTGAGTGTGAGGGGTGGTTAGTCAGATGGGTATGTGAATATGTACTTAGAGAGATGGATAGCTGGACATGCAAGATATATTGGTGTGCAGGAGTGGGCTTGGGAAGGCAGAGTGATGTCGTGACAGGCAGAGCAGGATGAAGGTGAGTGTGGCTTTGCGATCACCTTTCCTGATCTCATCAGATCATTGAAGCATTTCCAGCACTGCACCCAGGTCCGCCTCACCACATCCCTGCTGTTCACCTCCGCAGCTATTTGGAACCAGGCTCTTTTTGTCTCCCTGCGTGCTTTGACTCCCTCCACAAGAATTTGTAGGGAGTCATTGGAAAACCTGGGTGCAGCCCTCTGCCTTTGAGAAGTCATATTTACAAGTGTCAGCAATAACAAGATCTCCCACCACGCTCCTAGATGGACCTTCAAATGCAATGTGGCCAAGGCTGCTTTAAATATCCTCACAGGAAACGAGTCATCGATGATGTCATCAAACCCACATAATTTAATAGCGCCGTGAAATGACATGTCTGCCACAATAGGGGCCATTAAATGAAAATCGCTCTGAGGAGCGGGCTGATCAATGCAGCGCAGTACCCATCCATCACACGGCCCGCATGCACCCGACTCGACTTGGTAAGGAAAATTCTGGCCTTACTGTCCAGGCTCACACATCACGGGCTGGATTTGGGGCTTTTTGGACTTCGGGGCGTTAATCGCGGCGGGCTGTTAAAGATAGCGCCTGAAAATAGTTTGTGCCTCCGACTGCAAGTTTCAGTAAAAATGTAAGTTGTAGGAGCATTGGCGTTAAGTCAGGTGTTACACAATGAACTTTGAGCGCCCAAACCGAAACATGCGGCGGTAAAGAAGTTTAATTGTTGTTTAGTGCCCTACAACATAATGTTGTATATTCTATGTTTTTGTGACGTTGTTGTAGTAAAATTTATGACTCATCATTTGCCATTGGTGTCTTGTGCATCATTCCAATGTTCACTGTAGATATGCCTTTA
The DNA here is from genome assembly GCF_044704955.1 of Pristiophorus japonicus. NCBI lineage: Eukaryota > Metazoa > Chordata > Chondrichthyes > Pristiophoridae > Pristiophorus > Pristiophorus japonicus. The sequence continues at coordinate 189,832,959 of NC_091982.1, read as the reverse complement.
TGGGGGCACATGGTGTGTCCCATCCCTCAGTTTCCTCCATTTAGGAGAGCTGGTCCATTACTAGCTGGCGGTGTGCGAGTGTTGGTCCGGCAGCATCTCCACGCTGCCTCCCCTGTGGATGGGGTGGCTATCCAATGGGGGCCTCGCCAGGCTCCTGTTCATCATCCTCCTCCTCCTGAGGTGGGCATGCAATCCCCACTGGCAATGCCTAACCCCTCATGATGGCAAAGCTATGCAACATGCAGCACACCACAATGAATTCAGAAACCTGTTGAGGGAATGTTGAAGGCTGCCGCCAGAGTGGTGCAGGCATGGGTCTGCCTGTAGGAGATGGCATATCTCTGCCAGCACTTCCTTTTGGAAGCGCAGCCTTCTCACACACTGCTCCTCAGAGAGCTGAAGGTCTGAGCGTTGGTGCCTGTAAACCCGTGGGGGGGTAAGCCCTCCTCCCCGGATGTCTTCGGCCTCTCAAATTCTGTGGGCCGACATGGCCAAGAGTCCTTCCTCTAGCTTGACACCGCCTAGCAATAGCATGGAGCATGATATGTTGGCAAACTAGTAATGCCCCCATTAAATTCTCTCACTGAAGTTGTAAGGGCACCGTAATGGCAGATAAAAGTGAAGTTTGCAAGGTGGAGCTTAACGCAGCGTGCTGTGCACGACTGTTGTAGTCAATATGACCTGCGATATAGGATTCTCATCCCTCTATTTAAAAATGCTGCCAATACCGCCTGCTGCACCCTAGGACCGCCTGTTTTTTCAGGTGTTTCCTGGGGCAGGTATTAAATGAGGCGTTGAGGCCAAATGTTCCATCCGAGGCGCTAGCGCAGCATTGTATGACAATTGATGTCATCATCACGCTAAAAACGGAGGGTGGGACGGTAAGTTTTTGTGCCAGCTCAAACCAATAGCCGAATCTTCTGCCTGGGCAGTAAATCCTAGCCGCCCGGCATAACGCCCAAAAGCAGCATTTAACGCCCCGTCGGGGCACTAACCGAGGCGCAAATGAGCCGAAAACCCAGCCCCAAGAATGATCACCTGAGTGAGGCACAGGAAAACAGCTGATGCCCAAGGATCTTTACACTAAGAATACATAAACAGCTTCAGGAGAAGAGGAACTTTGTGGAGAAATTGGTGGGAAAAGGAGGTAATTCAAAATGGCTAATTAGTGAAAGTATCCAAAAAATTAAGTTGAATTCATATTGTCAGTTTTGGACTGTTTCAAACTTAACAAAGCAGTTAGGGCTGCAAGGCAAGAAACTGCAGAGAAAATGCTAGACATTATAACATTTTTTCAATAGATGGCATTGTTGAACTGCATGTATCCCATAAGACATGTAAGCATAGAAATTGCTCGGTGCATTGTTTGGGGCTAACTTTGGGTTACTTTTGGACTTTGGGAAAAATGAATAGAAATGAAAATCGGGCAATTTCTTTAACAAGCAGGCAATCAGGTTGGTTACCTGCCTAAACAATGAAGACACAAATTAACCCATGCTCTTAGTCTGTTTTTGTAGGCCTGGAAGAACAGACTGTCAACTCAACCAGGTTGCCTTGCAAGCCAGCACTTCACAACTCCTTATAGCACTCTCAACAGCTTTCTCAACACCAATACAGTTACTGACATCCTGGAGGTGCAGCATCCAAAATCCAGAGTTCAGGAATCCGGAATGTTCCGGAATCCGGACTGCAGACCGATTGGTTGCAGGGTCGTCTGGAGTGTGAATGAGTCCGCTAGCCTAACCTGTGCAGCTATAGATGAGCAGCTATTTGCATTACATTGTATCATGAAGAACATAACAATTTTAAGGGCGTCTGCAGTGCAGCCCTCAGTGGCACAGATCTTAAGCCCAGAGGGAATAACTCTCATGAATACTCAGTCTGCTGATACAGAAGCATTGGTCCCCAATCTACTTCCAACTGTCTTGTTTGGCTTCATTGCTTCCCAGAGATCTGCTCACATGCAGACCTTTGAACATGATGAGAGAGTAATGTGCAGCATCATTAGGAATGGAATAGACACAGACCAAGCTTCTGTCTCTCAGGGCAACATCATATCTGGTTCAAGGCAGTAGATGTGCCAGACAGCAGATATGGTTGTGGTTGAATCAGTTGAAGGTACATGGCCACCTGGAGGTGTTTTGGGGCCACTTACTGTGTACAAGTAGGTAGGAAGGTGCATCTTGGGCACTTAGTTAAATGTATCTTGTATCAGTGCCTGATGAACCCATCTTCCTGGCTGGACTAGTATTTATGGAACTCCATTTATGTCAGTGACTACCTCCTGCGCTGGCTTTAATTTTAGATGTCAATGGTATGCTCAATAATCTGGTGATTACATGGGCCTTGTTGCTCTGACTCTGTCCATGAATGCCAAAAGGTTGTCATAAGCCAATGCTGAAGAGGGTAACCTTGGTCTCTGAGGATCCATCTTTCCACCTACACTTTCAAATACGCCAGGCACAGATGATTAGTGCAAAATAAAACAACCGTAGGTGTTGCCTGCGAAATGAGCATTGACCTGCATGATACATTATTGGTAGTCACAGACTGCCAAAATTGCTGTCCAATGAATAGAAGAACTTTCTGTTCAGGTGGGCCATAGCATATGGATAAGATGCCAGGTTGTTACATGAATGGCTATACTTTAGAGAAGCCAGCATACTGGAATCGGGTGGAATTGGGCAGACTTGTCAAGATTCTGTTGTTGTTCAGCGGTAAAGGAGATGATGGTGTTGGCTCGCCTGAATATATCATCAGTCACCTTTTTGATGCATCTATGACAGAGAATTGGCTGATACTGTCGATACCCTCTGCACGAACCTAGAAGGAGCTGGGATCATGAAAACTGAAGACTCCGGTCACTTTGATTGCCACTGCAGTCCCTTTTTTCAAAATTATCTGCACAGCTTCTCCAGAGGCAATGTTCTTTGGTCATTGCTGAGTAGCTGCCCCTGGGCCTTCTGTTTCTCATCTACATGCTGCACCTCGGCGACATCATCTGAAAACACATTGTCAGTTTTCACATGTAAGCTGATGACACCCAACTCTACCTCACTACCTCAACCCCTCCACTGCCTCTGATTTTTTACATTGTTTGTCTGACATCCAGTAGTGGATGAGCAGAAATTTCTTCCAACTAAATATTGAGAAGACCAAAGCCATTGTCTTCGGTCTCTGCCACAAACCCCGTTCCCTAGCCACCAAATCCATCCCTCTCCCTGGCCACTGTCTGAGGCTTAACCAGACCGTTTGCAACCTTGGTGTCCTATTGGACCCAGAGATGATCTTCCAACCCAATATCTGCACCATCACCAAGACAACCTACTTCCACCTCCATAACATTGCCCATCACTGCCCATTCTTCAGCTCATCTGCTGAAACCCTCATCCATGCCTTTGTTATCTCTCAACTTGACTACTCCAATGTTCTCCTGGCCAGTCTCCCAAATTGCACCCTCTGTAAACTTGAGCTCATCCAAAACTCTGCTGCTCATATCCTAACTTGCACCATGTCCCGTTCACCCATTAACCTCTAATTCTGGCCTCTTGCACACCCCGATTTTAGTTGCTCCACCATTGATAGCCATGCCTTCAGCTGCCTAGGCCCAAAGGTCAGAAAGCCTCCCTAAACCTCTCTAACACTCTACCTCTCTGTTCTCCTTTAACACCAACCTTAAAGGCTACCTCTTCCTGTCCTAATATTTCCTTATATGGCTCGGTGTCAAATTTTGTTTGATATTGATCCTGTGAACAGCCTTAGGCCATTTTACTGTGTTAAAGACACTATATAAATGCAAGTTGTTGTTTTGTTGTTGTAGATGGAATGGGTTTCATAGTGGTAGGTCCTGACATTATGGGGGGTCATTTTAACTTGCGGAAAACTGACAGGATCGAATTTGTTGCCCACTTTACATCCTACCTGATTTTACATTCATATGAGTAAAATTGGGCAAGTGTAATATGGGCAGACGTGATCGAATCGATTCAGTTTTCCACAGTTACGTTAAGTTAAAAATCACCGCTGCGTCTTTGATTCCTCCTGAAATCATTGACAGCCCTTCTCTGCATCTGCTCCTCCACCTGTACTAAGTCAACTGATAAAGAGAATACTGAAAGCATCCCTTATTGCAGAGAACTTTCTGTCAGCACAAACTCTGTGAAACTGCAATATTTCCCTTCTGGATCCTGACCTAGGAGAACCTGCCTCAACTGGTCATTCCATTTTAACACTTCAAAGGTGTGATGCATGAAGATTTGAATTTTATGGACTCCCCTCTTAAACAACAATAGTCCTGCAAATAACAAGCACGGCAGGGCTAATGCACGATCTAGTAGCTATGTAGTAATCGGAGGAAACAACAGACTGCCTAAATTGCTAACTAATAAGGTTCAATTTATGACCAGCAATTTCTAGACTATGGTTCAAATGGAAATGGCCTATTGTTTCCATGAATGATCCAATTCTAGTAATAAATGTATCTTTCTTTTACAGGTGGGGGATGTATTCAATGTGCATTTATTCACACATCACTGCACTCCAAAGTAATTCATTGTGTGCAGAATTTTAAGGTGTTTTGATGTGAGGAGGTGCTCTATAATGTAAGTATATTATTAATTATTATTATGGAACTATCAGCATCGTTTCCAAACCACATACTTTAAAACATGTAACGATTATTTTAATTTATAATTTACAATTTGGTCATTGCACAATGCCTCTTGACTCACAATAATATATATATATAAGTGTAACTATTTGTACTGCACTTTTTTTGACAGACATGCGACAAGTCACACCCCTGTCAAGCTCCGCCCCCATCCCCTCCCAGCCCAAATCATTTCCTCCACGTGATGCCGAGAAGCAGGACCTGAGGCTCTGACTCTCTTCGCTCGCTCAGGCCCCGGCCCCAACCTCAGCCCTCTCCCCTCTCCCCCCCTCCCCTGCCTCCGACTCTCTTTCCCCTGACTCTGGGGCCAAGAGCGGCGGGCCTTGGGCCAAGAGGGCCAGCGTGGGGCCAAGAGCAGCGGGCGTGGGTAGCGGTGAGCAGAGAAGCGGCGAGGGGCCGAGAGGAAGGGAGCGAGAAACTGGGGGAGAGAGAGAGAGGCTGGGGGCGAGAGAGAGAGCGAGGCTAGGGGAGAGAGAGAGAGAGGCTGGGGGAGAGAGAGAGAGGCTGGAGGAGAGAGAGGGAGGCTGGGGGGGAGAGAAAGAGAGGCTGGGGGCGAGAGAGAGAGCGAGGCTAGGGGAGAGAGAGAGAGAGGCTGGGGGAGAGAGAGAGAGAGGCTGGAGGAGAGAGAGGGAGGCTGGGGGGGGAGAGAGAGAGGGAGGCTGGGGGGGGAGAGAGAGAGGCTGGAGGAGAGAGAGGGAGGCTGGGGGGGAGAGAGAGAGAGGTTGGGGGCGAGAGAGAGAGCGAGGCTAGGGGAGAGAGAGAGGGAGGCTGGGGGGGAGAGAGAGAGGCTGGAGGAGAGAGAGGGAGGCTGGGGGGAGAGAGAGAGAGGTTGGGGGCGAGAGAGAGAGCGAGGCTAGGGGAGAGAGAGAGGGAGGCTGGGGGGGAGAGAGAGAGAGATGGGGGGGGGGTAAGAGAAAGGCTGGGAGAGAGAAAGCGACTGGGGGGGAGAGACACGGATGGTGGGTGAGGGAGACGGGTGGGAGGGGGATCGGAGGGGAGAGAGGGAACTCAGGGAAGACAGATCACCTTCTTCCAACTTCCTACAAGGGACATCGTTGGAATGGATGAAATCCAGAAGTCACGACACTGTCACTATTCACTTCATACCCAATAAACCTGCTAACAATCCGTACACAATGCCTGCCCCATCCATGGTGGTGGGGTGACGGTGGGGCGGGGGAAGGATGCACTTGTGCTGGGGTAAGGCACTTCGGCTGGGGAAGGCATGCACTTGTGCTGGGATAAGGCACTTTGGCTGGGGGAGGCATGCACTTGGACTGGGGTAAGGCACTTTGGCTGGCCCTTGCTGTCTTCTGGGGAGCTCTGTCCTCTGTCACGTTAGGAAGTCAAAGTGGATCGAGTTACAATTTGCAGAGTTAGTGAGACCTTGGGATGGGCGGTTCTAGTTGCACATTTCTGTGAAACTTCAGGGTGTTGCTTATCCTCCAAGGGGACCAATCATAGACAAAGGGTGGCGCATGGTGGCCATTTTTGCAGTACAAATAAACACATCTATATATATTGAGTACAGGGGCAGGGAGGTGTTGCTACAGTTGTACAGGGCCTTGGTGAGGCCACACCTGGAGTATTGTGTACAGTTTTGGTCTCCTAACTTGAGGAAGGACATACTTGCTGTTGAGGGAGTGCAGCGAAGATTCACCAGACTGATTCCCGGGATGGTGGGACTGACCTATCAAGAAAGACTGAATCAACTGGGCTTGTATTCACTGGAGTTCAGAAGAGTGAGAGGGGACCTCATAGAAACGTTTAAAATTCTGACGGGTTTGGACAGGTTGGATGCAGGAAGAATGTTCCCAATGTTGGGGAAGTCCAGAACCAGGGGTCACAGTCTAAGGATAAGGGGTAAGCCATTTAGGACCGAGATAAGGAGAAACTTCTTCACCCAGAGAGTGGTGAACCTGTGGAATTCTCTACCACGGGAAGTAGTTGAGGCCAATTCACTAAATATATTCAAAAGGGAGTTAGATGAAGTCCTTACTACTCGGGGGATCAAGGGGTATGGCGTGAAAGCAGGAAGTGGGTACTGAAGTTTCATGTTCAGCCATGAACTCGTTGAATGGCGGTGCAGGCTAGAAGGGCTGAATGGCCTGCTCCTGCACCTATTTTCTATGTTTCTATGTTTCTATATCTCAAACCTTGCAGAGAATAACAGCAGAGGGAAAATCAATTTATGTTGGCAATGGCACAACAGCTATTTTACTGATTGGAAAAGTTATTAAATTAAAAATGACAGAATATTATAGCAAAATAACTTTGACAAACTGTGGTTGTAGAAAGGTTTGGAAAAAGGGAATTGGAAATTAAATCATATTACTTTTTTGTCATTTCCATTGGCTTAGAATTTCCTCGAAGTGAGCTGCAGCACTATTGCACCTTATAAAATAAAGTGTACTCGCCAGTGATCTACACAGAGAGTTACACGTGGGTATCCTGGGTCTGTTCATTTGCATCACTATTGGAGCAGTCATTGATGTAAAACCCGTGTAAAATGGGTGTAGGCAGCTGAACTACCTGAAAATTTATGTGTGGCCTTTAAAAAAGACAGTTCAGCCCATGACCGTTCTTTAGCAGCAGAGTGGGGGACAAACAGGTAAAAGAGCAACAGCGCTCTTTTCTTTCACTCCCGAATAACTTCACTGCTGAACAATGACAACTCAGACACCGATTGTACCCAGATGTCGACTTCTAACCTCTCCTGGAAAAGATCAAAGGCAGGAGGCACAAGTATGTAACACATGCCACCTGAGCACAGGTTACTTGCATACACGACAACAACAATCGGGGGCGCAGGAGGAAGATGATGATTAGAAGGAGGAGCTCAGGGTAATTTGCACCCTCATCACCTAGGTAGTAATATTGTGGAGCGGATCAGCTGCCTGTTGTAGAACCAGCCCAATTCTCACCCCATTAACCTGTGTTATTTCTCCCTCATCACAAATGATGATAATGGGGTAGGAGAGTCATTTGATGATGACTTATTCACTCTAAAATGATTACGGGGCAGTAATATCGGGGCAAAGAGAGCTGATGTTTTGAGGGCTGGTTTTAAATTCTTTTTGCTAACTTCTACTGGAAGCAGTGAATCATATAACAGTTCTGGTCTGCAGGTACCTTCTGCTTCCTGCCAAGTTGTCCAAGTGATCATTTGTTTATATGTGATTGCTTGCAGTGACTGTCGACAGGCTATTCCACCTTAGGGACATCACAGAAGAAACAAGTCCTGTCCAGTACATACAATTAGCAGCAGAAACGTTGGCTGATTTATTTCCTGCTCCCTAGTCTGGGAATACTAAGGGTAATTGTATTACTTCTGCCCTGCTTGAGATTAGCTAACACAGAATGGACCAGGGATCAAACTTATAACTCACTGGTCTGTATGGTTTAGTACCACATTATGGTGCATTCACTCACTCAGTCACACATATAGCTTTAAGGAATATGTCCCTGAATTTCTGTAGGGGCTCTCCTGATCTCCTGCCATAACTTTGGCATGTGATCGGCCATTTATGCTGTCTCTCCAGGGCTTCTAATGATGTCCTACTGAACTTATGTTGTGAAATCCGGCCAACTGCTGCAGAAATTCAGGGTTTCATTCTTGTGTGTGTGTGTGTGTGTGGCTATGTTCAGTCACACAAATGACACATCAGGGTAAACGTTCACCTTCAGCACCTGGGCAATAATCTGCCGGTGAAGCTTGCCCACCCGTTGTAGAACCCACCTGAAAATCAATGGACTGAAAACTGGATGGGTTCTATAAACCGCTCTGCCGAATTACTGCCCAGGCGGTGAAGACAAATATCTACCCCACCATATCACAACTAGTGCCACTTATATTCGTAAGCCACTGAAAAGACTTCCACGTAGCTCTCCAATGGCTATAAGACCCTTTCAGTCAAGATATTAGGATGTCACCAATATCATCATCATCATCATCATCATAGGCAGTCCCTCGAAATCGAGGAAGACTTGCTTCCACTCTAAAAGTGAGTTCTCAGGTGGTTGAAGAAAAGGGTGGGTGGGGAGTCTGGTTTGCCGCACGCTCCTTCCGCTGTCTGTGTTTGGTTTCTGCATGCTCTCGGCGATGAGACTCGAGGTACTCAGCGCCCTCCCGAATGTTCTTCCTCCACTTAGGGCGGTCTTTGGCCAGATGTCGGTGGAGATGTTACACTTTATCAGGGAAGCTTTGAGAATGTCCCTGAAGGTTTCCTCTGCCCACCTGGGGCTCGCTTGCCGTGCAGGAATTCCGAGTCGAGCACTTGCTTTGAGAGTCTCGTGTCGGGCATGCGGACGATGTGGCCTGCCCAGCGAAGCTGGTCGAGTGTGGTCAGTGCTTCATTGCCTGCAATAGCCTGCAATTTGTTGCCTGTCTCTCGCCCACTTTTCCATTAGCACTATTCTTTATTGTATTATTCTTTATTGGGTGTTGAAATGCTAGAAAACCATTCCTGATCAATGTAAGTATGTTAAATTAGTGTTTGCACTGTCAATGTATAACAGCTGCTTTTGTTAGCACTACTGTTTACTGCTGGTGGTGAACCTATTCCAACAGGGCTACTTTTCTATTGCATCTTAAAGTATAAATGGGTGCTAATTTTATTGGTTACGTTCAAGGGGTCTGTTGGCGAACACTAATACATGAACTGGTGCTTTTATTCCTATCTAGGTTCTTATAATTTATTCAAATAATGATCGGCATGGGAAATTAAGTTTTTCGTTATTATGGGAAGTCATCAAAAAAGAAAAGTAGAAATATAAAATATCAGTGTGTTGGTAACTACCAACAAGAGCCAGAGTTATTTTAGGGTGAAATGAAAAACCCAAACTGAAAAGCTTCTGCAGATGAACAGTAATTTAGATGGATTGTTCTAAGTCATTGTTAAAACTCCATCTAACGATTTGATTTATGAATTTACTACACTCGACGTACTTAGCGCTCAATTTTGCCCAAGCCCATTTTCTGGTATATTGCCAGAGTCATGCTGTTTTTCTAGGCCAGAAATGCGCCGGAAATAATTTATCAAAGTTTCCCCGATCTATAATTCAAATTTGGTGCCGTGCAGCGTGTCCAGTTGCCTCGAGGGATAGAGCCTGCTGTCTGCATCGAAAAATGATGCTGCACGTTCTGTGCATACGTGGAAAAAAAAATTATGTTTCTGATGTCATTGCAATGGACGCACATGCGCAGTACAGCTCTCAGTTGGCAATCGGCCATTTTTAAAAAGCCAGTTGTGTGTGTGAGGAGTGCTGTGAGAGCATTGGAAAAGTCAGAGCTGCAGCTCTACAAGATGCAACGCGGTGCAAGGACCAAGAATTTCTTACAGGATGAAGTGAAGGCACTAGTTACTGTGATTGAGACCAGATGGCAGGAGCTAGACACCAGCAGAGGCCACATAAAAGTTCCACCCAAAGAACTGAAGAAACACTGGAACTAAGTTGCAGAAGATTACTGCGCAATGGTGACCACCATGAGATCTGGAGGCCAGTGTAAAAAGAAGTGGCAGGACTTTGGTCAAGTAGTTAGTGTAAGTAATATTTTCATTTATTCAATGCAATTGCAATTGTAAATGTGATCAGCTGTATATGTCCCAACCAGCAGAAAGATACCCTCTCTAAAAAGTTATGTTTTCATCTTTGCAGAGGAAAGTGGCACACAACAAATGAGAAAGAACTCGAACAGGAGACGGCCCGGTAAATCTGCAGCCACTGACACCCTTGGAAGAGAGGGTCACTGCTTTGATGGGACCTGCCTGGAGAAAAGCAACCACCACTGCACAAGCTGGGCCCACACTCGAGGGAGAGGGTAAGTCCTGCAAATTCCACAGTCTGGCTTTGCTAAATGTTGAGTACTGCTTGGGCTAGCCATGCTTCGGTTCATGGGGATGTCTCTATCAGCTACGCTTCGGTTGATGCAATGTGCTATCATTCATCGCGGTCCTTCAAATCAGCCTGCACCTGGCCTGCGCTGTGTGAGCCTACTCACACCACCTACCCTACCCCCTCCTCTGCTGCTAACCATTTGTCTGTGTTCTATTATATTTTGCAGAATTTGAGGCCGACCCTGATGATGTAGAAGAAAATTCAGACAGGATAACATCTTCAAATCCAATCCTCCAGACCAAGAACATGGGGGTGAGGGGGAGGGGGAGGGGATGGAGCTGGATGAAGCCCCCACTCTAACTTTGGAGGAGGTGCCGCTCATTACGGTGACAGCCCCTTCTGTGAATGGTAGTTTGAGTGCTGGTGGGACATTCCATGGATTCCCACCTTCCGAGGTTGCGGGTTTCGGTGGTGTGGTGCAGCGATGCACACCCAGGGCCCCACCTTCTGAGGTTGCGGGTCCCAGTGGTGTGGTGCAGCGAGGCACATCCAGGGCCCCACCTTCCAAGGTTGCGGGTCCCAGTGGTGGGACGCGAGCCACACCCGTGGGGAGGAGGGGGAAGAGAGCTCGACCACATGCTCCTGAAGTGCAGGATCTAACAGATGTGGTTCAGATGATGGCAATGAGTGGGGAGAGCATTGATCTTACCCGATATCTCCTGGATGCCATCAGTGAGGTGAGTGATGAGGTAGCGGGACTGTCGGGAGAAGTAACAGCAATGACACGAGAAATGGGAAATGGGATAGTCCAGGACTATCAGTGAGGGAATAGTGACCATGAGGGAGGGAATGTCAGAGGTAGCTAATGCGCTGTCAGTGACCATCAGGGAGGGAATGTCAGAGATAGTGCAAACACTGTCACTGACCATGAGAGAGGGAATGTTGCAGGTTGTTGAGACACTGTCAGGGCACATGAGGGACGGCATGTTGGAGTTAGCTGCTGCAATAAGGGAAAACACCCAGACCCCGTGCCCATTGACAGAATCAACTTTCACTCCCACTCCAATCCCCACACCAGCCTCTGAAGAGCCCAAAGCCGGGCCCTCTTACTTGCCGCCTGATGCTGCCACCACCCCACCCTCAAGAGGAGCGCAGTACCTGAGATGTTAGCAAGAATAAGTTTGGTATCAAGCCCAGAAACACTGCACCATGTCGCGGGCAGGGGTACTGGAGTGGCCAAGGCCAAGCGCAGCGGGCAGTCTTAGAATAAGAGGGATGAGAGATGGGTGTAGCCTTTCTTTGCTGCTGCTGTTGTTGTTGTTATTATTGTTACTGTTGTAATTGTTCTCAAATTAAAAGTTTTTTGTAAGTTATGTAAATTTACAAGTTTATAAGTGATCTTAAAGTTTTTAAGTGATCTTAAAGTAAAGTTTGATACAAGAATAATTTTATCAAAGTCAAGTTCAGTACATTGTAAACTTTTGAATAAAATATATTTAACATTAAAACTGAATCATGTTCCATTAACACAACACAACATTATGGAACGGGTCCAAACAGTAAACAGGTCAATGTGGAATAGTTGTCGCTGAGCCCTCAGGCATCAGTAAAGCATTCACGGATGAGCTGCTGGCGCAAGGCTTGAGCAATTGTTAAAAGGAGTACAATGGCCCACCCTCCTCCGCCATCGTGCTCCGGCCTCAGACACTTGCATGGTTTCCTCATGCTCTCCAACATGCCGCTTGGGCTCTCCAACTTGCTGCCTGCCGCTGACGCTACCCCCCCCACCCCCCTCCCCCCCCACCCGGCCCTCAACATGTGCATATTACCTGAGATCTTAGGAAGAATAAGCTTGGTACCAAGCCCAGAAACACTGCACCACCGTCTGCGGGCAGAGGTGCTGGAGTGTCCAAGACTAAACGCAGCGGACGGTCTTAGAATAAGGTGAAGAGATGGGTGGGTTCAGCCTTTCGTTGTTGTTGTTGTTGTTGTTATTGTTGTAACTGTTCTCAATTTTTAAGTTTTTTGTAAGCTATGTAAATTTACAAGTTTTAAAGTTTGTAAGTGATCTTAAAGTTTTTAAGTGATCTTAATGAGTGATCTTAAAGTAGTTTGATACAAAAATAATTTTATTAAAGTTAAGTACAAAAAGAACTATTTGTTAAACTTTTGAACAAAATATATTTTACATTAAAACTGAATCATTCCCATTATATGTTTCATTCTTAACACAACTTTTGGAACTCAAGAAGAATCATTTCCATTATTTGTTTGATTATTAAAACAACTTTTGAAGTAAACAAGAATAATTTCCATCATTTGTTCCATTAACACAACACAACATTACGGAACAGGTCCAAACAGTAAACATGGTCCATGTGGAATAGTTCTCGCTGAGCCCTCAGGCAGCAGCAAAGCGTTCACGGTTGAGCTGCTGGCACAAGGCTCGAGCAATCGTTAAAGGGGCATGATGGCCCTCCTCCTCTACCTCAGGCACTTACATGGATTCCTTGTCCTTGTCGTCCTCCTCTGCTCGTCATCTGCATCTTCCGCATCATTATCATCAGCCACTCTCACCACAGATGGGTCTTTCACTACCAGGTGCTGCTGCCTCATGATAGCTAAGTTATGCAGCATGCAGCACACAACAGCGAACTGACCGACAATCTCAGGGTAGCAAGTAGCCTCCGGAATGGTCCAGGCATCGGAAACGTTGTTTCAAGCTGCCGATGGTCCTCTCTATGATGCTGCGCGTCGCAATGTGCGACATGTTGTGTTCACGGTCAACTTCCGTCCGGGTTATGCATAAGGGCATCATGAGCCAGGTGACGAGTCCATATCCTTTGCCTCTCAGTAGCCAGCTCTGCCCTTCTGGCTGCTGCTGAAACATGGCAGATATAAAGATGTCGCGTAATATGAATGCATCATGGGTGCTCCCAGGGGTATCTTGCATCGACTGACATGTGTTCAGGCACGGGGCCGATTCTGCTGGCCAAAGCTACGACCCTCCAGCCCTGCTTCAAGATGTTCAGTAGTGGCTTGTGAGTGAGTAAAAGAAAAAAGAAAACTTCTGAAATCCAACAAACTTCCATTTACTACGTTGATAGGTAAAAAAGTTGAACTTTATTATTGATTTTTACAGTGTTCTTTACTCCTTCCAAAATCTTCGATTAAAAACAATGGCGTCTTTCAGCACCGATTTGTCAATATGTGCTGCTTTTCTTAAGTGCCCAGATGATTTTTTGGGAGTGGCCAGATACGCCGACCTAGGAGGAAAAAAATCTTTGGCCAATCTGTGAAAAATTATAAAAACCGGCGCAGATCGCATGATGTCAAAAATATTGGCCTAGAAAAGTCATAACTAAGTCAGTTACACTGGCGCTGCTTGCAAGGGGAAACTTTGAAAAAATAAATACACCAAAAAAAAGCGCGCACCAAAAAAACGGCGCAGATGACCTGGGAAAATTGAGCCCTTAATTACAACATGTTTAATGGAACATATTAGGACTGGTTATAAAAGATTGCATTTAAGCACATCACAGACAAAAAGATGCTGTCACATTATGAGAACTAAGTAACTTGTGGTTATTTCACTTCAGGTGTTATGTTGCACTCATCTGGTGGTAGTTTGTCATTTCTGATTTGTGTTACTCTGTTTATAAATCCCCAATCCAAGTCATTAGTGGAAAAGAACATATGGACTGAATGCAAACGAGCAGACCAAGATGTTGAACCAGGCTATGAAAGTGTGGGAAAATTTGTTAAATAATAGTCGATGGATTGACAGACATAGTTACTTTTCGCTGTAACCAGGGGTCAGATTTGCCCTGTGTGCTTACTATGTATACTTTGATAGAAAAATGTGTCACTAATAGTGATTACCATATTGCAATCTCATGTTTCTGTATCCAACCGGTTTGTCTGCATTTTATGGGTGGTATTCTTTCTCATGCATTTTTTGCTCAGTATATGCTAATGTAAACATGACTGGAAGCTGGATTTGAAGGGACACTCACCTTCATCCACTCAGACTTTTGGGATCTGTGCGCTATTGTGATAATTGGATTTCCAAGGCAGTTATGAGCATGGAGATTGCTTCTTTCTGATTGTTTCTCCCTGACTTACCCTGAGTAAACGCTCGCTGCTTATCATGGCTGCTATTTTTGCTCCATTTCTTTGGATGGAGGAAGAGTTGGAGGAAGAGGAGCAGCAGCAGCCTCAAAAAACAAGATGAGCAGCAGGTGGACCTGTCAGGACACAATGGAGCTGCTCGTAGATCCCGGGGTCGATAGGCCAAGAGTCAGTTTCCTGCATATCTCTGAGGAGCACTACATCAGGAGGCTGTGCTTCACCAGGCAAGCTCTTGCTGAAAATCACATGAAGGAGGGGCAGCAGAACAATTTGCAGCGACAACGACCAGGGAGCAGTTGATAGAGCAGTGCTTTCGGTGCCCAGCTCAATTCCTTTACCTGAAAAGTGATTTTTTTTAAATCCCCTCAGCATTAACAATCCTTATTACCCCTTCACCACTGCCTTGATTCTGCATTAAGGAACTTTGAAACCATTTACCTAACCTCTGTATCGATGACATTCTGATAATGTAGACTAACAAGCTGCAATGTAAAGAACCTCTCGAGCAAAGTCCTCAATGTGATGAAGGCGATGATTTCAATTCCAAACACAATATTGTTGTCAATTTGTTTGTCACCCAAGTGATCAAGCCATAGTGCTTTTCTTAAAATAAGGTTTACTAACTCTGCGACTCAAATGAACTCGCCAGCTCGGTTTATTGCCAGAAACTCACTGCGTTAAAATGCATCCTGTGCAGCCCTCTTTTCATTGCTCCACTAGGGAGCCTTTGGGAGTCACTTGGTGTGCTCAGCCCTTCAGCAACTAGCTACGCTTTTCCAGCAGGCCTCAATGAAGTATGCTGAGTTTAGAAATGTAAGACATTTCAACAGCTCACGTGAAGATGCATGGAGGGAACTGGAAGTAAAGGAAACAGTAGCAGCTGTGGAGCAAAGAAAATATACGTGTGAAGCCTGTGCAAGTTATATGCTAGCAAAGGACTTGGTTGCCAAGTGGTTTTATTTGCTTATCTATTTATTGAGCAAAGTTCGGAACAAACTATAGAGAAGAGAGTGTTAAGAGCTTGTATTCAATAATCAAACCTGAAATGCTGTAAATGCTTCAGAATACTATTCATTAATGGAGAAACAAGTTAAGTAAACGAAGTGTTCACAACTCTGGTCAGGGATAAATTTCTGTTGAAAAAAGGTATATCCTGATTGGTCTATAAAACAACCAAATATGCACTACTTGTTAGAAGCTGGATGATGCATTCAACAAGAATTCTCCTGTTCTTTGACAGTAGAACATATTCCCTTCTATAAAATATTATTTGGTATGGGGTATTCAGCATAGATGTAAAGGGGGTCATTTTAACCTAACCCACCCAGCGGGAAAATGATCAGCAACCTGATTTAAACCCTACCCAATTGAACTTTAAAAATAAAAAAAAATGGAAAGTAAAATCAGTCGGCTGTACAACAAACCCTGTCCATTTCCCACCGAGCAGGTTTGTTTAAAATTACCTCCAAAGTCTCTGGGGTTGAATTTCCACAGAGATTCTTCTGATCATTTGCCGTAACTTCAGCAGAAGGTCTACGGAAACCTTGGAGGCATGGCGGACCAGCCTTTTCTCTGTGGTTTCCGTCACCGCCAAAGTTATGGTGAACGATTGGGAGAACCCCAGTGGAAAGTAATGACATCTGTTTCTGAGCTATGCAGACCAGGAAGATCAATCTTTACTCTGCACTGTTAGCTGAATTTAGCAGGAGCGACTGTAGGGATGTTGCAGGTGTACTCAGTGTTCCTGGTTTTCGTAATTGTTGATATATGCTACTTGGTCAGTGGGTAAGGCACACCCAAAGAATATACATATCCGTCTTGTTGTGTACAAGGCATATGGCAATTATTTAAAGTACTTTTGCATACCTTACTTCCTGGCCCACTTCCCACATTTTAGGAAGTTGTAACAGGACTAGAATTATGTGGTTTTGCTAACTTGAATGTAAAGTTGGCTCAACAGATTAGCACTGCCTCCATTGATACTTTTTGTGTATACTAAAAACATATTGCTGCTAATGACAGAGTTAGGGGAGAAGGAAGCCCACTAACCATAGTGTCACCCTCTTCCTCCCCAGCTCAATTTTTGAAAGTCCATCAGTGTATCAGATATATAATTCTTTATTTATTTTCTGAATCTGGGTAATGGTGGCAAGGCCACATTTATTTCCCATTCCTAGTTATCCTGAGAAAGTTGTGGTGAGCCTTCTCTTTGACCTACTACACTCGTTGTGGTGTTGATGCTTCCATGATGATATTAAGTAGGGAATTGCAGGATTTTGATCCAGTGACAATGAAGGAACACCGATATATGTTCAATTCAGGCTGATGTGTGACTTAGAGAGGAATTTGGGTATGATGGTACTCCCATAATATTGCTTCCCATGTCCTTTTTGGTGCTAGAGTTCATGGGCTGGAAGATGTCTGTTACTACAGTGCACCAATGGTGGAGCAGGTGGGTATCAAGTTCAGTGGCATGGATGCCAATCAAGCAGACAGCTCTGTCCTGGATTGTGTTGAACTTCTATAACGTTTGTCGTGGTTGCACCAATCTAGGAGAGTGATGAGTGTTCCGTCACACTCCTGACTTAAGACTTGTAGACGGTAGAGAGGCATTAAGAGTCAGGAGGTGAGCCATTCGTGAGTACCTATCCATTACCCAACTATTGTAGCTAAAGTATTGATAAGGCTGGTTCAGTTAAACTTCTTAACAATGGTGACCCCCAAGGATGTTGATGGTGGAGGTCTCAACAATGGTGTTCCTATTGAAAGTCTTGCTTTAGGCTGGCATGGGCTGTTCCATATAGAAAGAAAAGAAAGAAAGACTTGTATTTATATAGCACCTTTCATGACCACCGGATGTCTCAAAGTACATTACAGCCAATGAAATATTTTTTGAAGTGTAGTCACTGTTTACAATCTATATTAATGACTTGGATGAAGGGACCGAGTGTAATGTAGCCAAGTTTGCTGCTAATACAAAGATGGGAGGAAAAGCAATGTGTGAGGAGGACATAAAAAAACCTGCAAAAGGACATAGAAAGGCTAAGTGAGTGGGCAAAAATTTGGCAGATGGAATATAATGTTGGAAAGTGTGAGGTTATGTATTTTGGCAGAAAAAAATCGAAGAGCAAATTATTATTTAAATGGAGAAAAATTGCAAAGTGCTGCAGTGCAGCGGGACCTGGGGGTCCTGGTGCATGAAACACAAAAGATTAGTATGCAGGTACAGCAAGTGATCAGGAAGGCCAATGGAATCTTTGCCTTTATTGCAAAAGGGATGGAGTATAAAAGCAGGAAAGTTTTGCTATAGTTATACAGCGTATTGGTGAGGCCACACCTGGAATATTGCGTACAGTTTTGGTTTCCATATTTAAGAAAGGATATACTTGCTTTGGAGGCAGTTCGGAGAAGGTTCACTGGGTTGATTCTGGAGATGAGGGGGTTGACTTATGAGGAAAGGTGGAGTAGGTTGGGCCTCTACTCATTGGAGTTCAGAAGAATGAGAGGCGATCTTATCGAAATGTATAAGATTATGAGGGGGCTTGACAAGGTGGATGCAGAGAGGATGTTTCCACTGATAGGAGCGACTAGAACTAGGGGGCATAATCTTAGAATAAGCGGCCACCCATTTAAAACTGAGATGAGGAGGAACTTCTTCTCTCGGAGGGTTGTAAATCTGTGGAATCCGCTGCCTCAGAGAGCTGCGGAAGCTGGGTCATTGAATAAATTTAAGACAGAGTTTCTTAAACGATAAGGGAATAAGGGGTTATGGGGAGCGGGCAGGGAAGTCGACCTGAGTCCATGATCGGATCGGCCACGATCGTATTAAATGGCGGAGCAGGCTCGAGGGGCCGTATGGCCTACTCCTGCTCCTATTTCTTATGTTCTTATGTACTTATGTAATGTAGAAAATATAGGATGAATTGTGAATTTAGCTCAGCACTGTGGAATCATTAACCAACAGATCCAGTCCTGATTTTATAACAGAGGAAAGATTATTTTTTAAGCAGGTGAAAATGTTGTCCTAAGGAAGTTTGGCAGAAATATCTTGGAGTTTTGATGATTGGCCTCTGAGAACCATGACCATCTTCCTGTATGTCAGGTATGACTCCAGTCACTGGAACATTTTCTCACTGGCCCTCATTGACATCAGTTTTGTTAGGGCTTCTCGGTGCCACTATCAGTCAAATGCTGCATGGATGCCAAGGTGAGCTACTCTCACCTTTCTTCTGGCATTCAGCTCTTCTACTGGATCAAGTTAATCAGGACAAAATTAGGAGCCAAATGGAGCATCAGCATCAGGATATTGGTGTGTACTTGGTGGCACTATTGGGTACTTCCTTCATCTTACCTATTTTTTTAACTTTGTCATCAAGAGCTTCTCATTCTGTTCCACCCACCCGAGATTTACATCAGACCCTGGCAGTCAGTGGCAAATTGCAGGAATCCAACATAAATTAAAGTTGTCTCCCTGAAAGGGAATTAGAGATTCCATTTATGTGCCATATTTGGCAGTTAAAATTCTAAAGTTAGACTGATAATTGCATTATAGGCAACAGAAAACTTAGCGTTATGGTTAAAAAATTGAGTTTAAATTGGAGTCAGCAATATTATGATAAATGACGACCACTTATTAGTTGTGATTAATTGAGTGAGTAAAAGTTAACAAAGACTTTCCCTGAAAATAAATTCCTTTTGCAGTTGTAGTTGCTTTCTGTTCTGTTCATGTTACTTTGAGTTAGAAATGTATTTTTTTTCTTGAAGGTGTAACTAAAAAGTAAGGGAAACCTTTAAATGTCACAATTTGTTTGAGCTGAAATAACTAACAATACTGCTCCAACCTCAAGGGGGCACCAAGTCAACACTTGGGTAACAAAGGTCCAAGTATATTTGTATGGAAGGGGTATAATTATAGCTACAGCACATCCAGAGTAAAATATTAAAATTCTGCAAAAATCCATTTTACTGCCTTATAAATATCGCTTTATGTTGCGTAAAAGTAGCATGTATAGCAGGATACTGAATTTGCATTGTTTAAGAGCTGCTTCTGTGTTAAGGTAATAGTCTGCAGGGATTAATAAAGGATAAATATCTGTTTCAGCTGCTAAGAGTTCATTGAAGTGAAAATATTGTGACAGCTTCCGTAGATCAATAATCCACCCCAATCCCCCTGTTCTGCAGTTTGACCTCTTGAACACTGGGAAGCGTGTTTTGATGCAGGAAACTCGTTTTCAATGAGAAGTGGGCCAGCCAGTCTCCACATGTCTATCACAGGAGTTCACTAACAATTCAGACAGTCGAAATCCCACCCCTTTAGATTAACACGCCAATATTTTTCTGACTGGCCTTCCCTTAAAACAGGCTCTCTCTCAGGAACTTTTCGTAATCCTTATTGCAACTGGCATGTACTGTGTCTGACACTCATTTGGCAACTTATACCAACAAAAAGAGATGAAAAATCTAGTCCATTTGATAGAATGAAGGAGGTTTTAGGTCACTATATAGTTTTTAGTCTTAGCACGGCAGAGTGATTAGGAACGGAAAACATTATTATTTCACATTAAATTAACCCAGGGAGGAAATGAGGAGTATTAACAATAGCTGGCTGACGACGGACTGATAATAAAAGTCAGCCCTATCGATGGAAGGAAATTCAGACTTATGTCAGTGGAAATAATAAAAGGGAAAAGGAAAAGCTTGAATTTAAAAAAAATTATAAAGCAGAATAGCACATCAGAATGCACATCGCATAATGTGGTACTGAACACAATGGTTTACAAAGCAGAACAATTAAATAGCAATGTATTTTATTCAGAGTACATGAATGCATCTTAGAAATATTCACAGCAATTTACACAAAATATTCTTGAACTGTATTAACCCTGCCCACTAGGTGGAAACTGGACAGGTGGGCAGTTAAAATCCTCTAACGGACTCACCTATCGACATCCCACACTGATCTCAAAGGCTCTGATCTTAACCTGCTCTTCTGAGCAGGCGAGAGGGACAACTACTGGAAACCAATGGGGTCCTTCTCTAAATATGCAGATTGACTCTGATGATGTCATCAGGGTCCAACTTCTATTTTAACCGTGGGCTTAAGCAGGGCGGCATTTGTGGCTTTCCCACCAGAGCCACCTAACGTGAAGAGGAGTTGGGGCTGGAAGAAGCCCTAAAAGAAATGTCATTTTACTTCTTTTGACTTTCCTTATGGGGTGAGGAGGAGCAGGAGTTCTCCTCCAGGCCCCACAAGGAAGGTTTACACATGCCCTGCTGTGGCCTGCCCCTCAATCGACTTACCTGAGTGCTGGGGAATGTTGCTTCAGTTCCAAGAGGTCATCTGGTGCCGCTCAACAAAGCGTTCCAGATTTTTGCTTTTGTATTAGTGTTTAATTCACTAGGAATGACCACCTTGAAGAAGTTCTGCTCTTCCCTCAGATGGGATTTCCACTTGTCTCCTTTACCTTGTTCAGTGACCCTTGCACTTCCTTAAGAATCTATTACATTTCGAACTTTTGCCAGATCTGACAAAGGGTCATCGACCTGAAACGTTATCTCTGTTTCTCTCCACAGATGCTGCTTGGCCTGCTGAGATTTCCATCATTTTCTGTTTTCATTTCAGATTCCAGCATGTGTAGTATTTTGCTTTTGACATGGTGTTCCTGCCCATTGATTAGCTTCTGCTTCCGGCCAGTTTCGGGCAGGAAACTGGGGTCATGGACTGAGGCCCAGGCGTCAGCTGCTCACCTTGGCCCATGTCTGCCCAATTCTTGCCCAAGTTAAAATCTGGGTTATATGTATTTGGAAGACTGCTGATAAACTTTAACATTCATTTAATAAAGTCTCCATCATGTAAACGGTTAATTACTGTTCCCTATATTGGGATAGCATGATTTCTGTTGTGTCAAAATAAAAATGCAATGGATACTGTGGTTAATACAGATGGTGATGTTATTTTACAGTTCTGGGATTTCCTTTCACTACTGCATTAAAATCCTAGCCTCCCAGTGCAACTAAACTTCCCTCCTCAGCCCAGCTGCAATTTTATACCATGTGCCAAATGTGTTGGGTACTAGTGTTACCTAATTTAATAAGAAGAACGTTTAATATTGAGACTAAAAGAAATTGACATTGATGTTATATATATATATAAACTGATTATACATTTACAGACGATATTTTACCTGTGCTTAATATCGGATACAAGTTAGTCATCATCATAGGCAGTCCCTCCGAATCGAGGAAGACTTGCTTCCACTCTTAAATGAGTTCTTAGGTAGCTATACAGTCCAATAGGGGAACTATAATCTTTGTCACAGGTGGGGCAGATAGTCGTTGAGGGAAGGGGTGGGTGGGACTGGTTTGCCACACGCTCTTTACGCTTCCTGCGCTTGATTTCTGCACTATCTCGGCGACGAGACTTGAGGTGCTCAGCGTCTTCTTGGATGCGCTTCCTCCACTTAGGGCAGTCTTTAGCCAGGGTCTCTCAGGTGTCAGTGGGGATGTTGCACTTTATCAGGGAGGCTTTGAGGGTGTCCTTGTAACGTTTCCGCTGCCCACCTTTGGCTCATTTGCCGTGAAGGAGTTCCGAGTAGAGCGCTTGCTTTGGGAGTCTTGTGTCTGGCATGTGAACTATGTGGCCTGCCCAGCGGAGCTGATCAAGTGTGGTGAGTGCTTCGATGCTGGGGATGTTGGCCTGGTCGAGGACATGTTAGTGCAACAATGTTAGTAAACAAATACCAGGCGTAAAGGAGAAATTCCTCAATTATTCTATGAACAAAATCCTTAAAGGCTGCCAGCAAAAAAAATCTTTCTAAGGTAAATTTCTAAAGTAATAAAAAAGAAAAATTACAAAGTGAACAAGAAAGTGATTATTTATATAGTTGTCTTTTAGAACATTAGCTGTCTGAGGCCTATCCCTCTCTGAAAATCTGGTGCTTGAGTTCATGGGGCATCCCAAAGCTCCAACTCCGTGAGCTGAATGAAGGTTAACCAAGTAGCAGATAATGAGGGAGATTTTCCTCTTCTATGGGTTTGGGAACACTGTGTTCAAAGGTACAAAGGAGATGGAGATGGGGCAGAAATTTGTGTCACCTAGTCTCTATTTTAACCTGGGATTTCCCTGAGGGTGATGTAAGCAGCTGTGGCAACGTAGGAGTGCAGACATGGCAATGCAGCAGGAGGGCTAGAAACATCCCATGGCACCTCATTTTCCCTCCATTATAATAGTAAATACACTTCAAAAGTGCTTAATTGGTTGTGAAGTGCTTTAGGACATCCCAAGGACGTGAAAGGTGCTATACAAATGCAAGTTATTTCTTTCTTCCTTCTCATTTTCCGCTCTGATCACCAGACAGTGCTTATTTGGAGGGAGACCCATAACAAGTGAGTCTTAATTCCTGCATTCAGTCATTCTCAGATTGAAAGATCTGAGTGGGCCATGGTGCTCCCTGAGAGATCCAGCCAGAACATAAGTGCATTCTTTTCTAGGTTTTTAAAGAGGGTCTTCTGTCTGCTGCATTTTGACAGTGTTTAGAAGGCCCTGCAAAAGGTAGCCATTACTGCTGCTCCAGGCCTCTCATTTCACCCCCGATCCTGGGCACAGGCTCATGCCAATGGAGGGGGAGGAGGGGTGCGGGGCAATGTGGAATGCTGTTCCAGCACAATAATAGCCTGAAGTTAGACAAACAGGTATGTTCAGATTATTGCAGGCGGAGCGCATTTCTGTTGTACTTCACTTGCCTGACGCCCAGGCAGGGGGTGTGGTAAGAAAACCCGGCCCATATAATTCATCAGAAATTTTTTTTAAACACTTACTTCACTGTCTCTGAGCACATCTCAGAAAATCGTTTCAGAATTCTTTCAGCAGCTATATGCGCCCCTCCCGATAATCTCTGACTCACCATAAGCAATGCTACAGGAGATCTGCTTGTTATTATAGAAAAACATTGAGGGAGCACAAAACTAACCATCATCAAGCAAGATTGGAGGTTGGAAGAATTTTTTCCCCACTGAATAATGAATATATGCAGCAGATTTGCAGCTAAAAAGACTTGGATAAATATTGCAAACACAAGCCAATCTCGCTACTTGTGGTAAAAAGATATATATCTAAACTACAAGCAAATTTCCAAGTTTTCCGACTCAGTATTTTTGAAAAGGTACAAGAGAACCATTTTCATTGAACACTTTCAAGCTTTAAAAAGAATGAACAGAGCCCAGAGTTTGAGGGTTGATGGGTTATTATATAGAAACTGTAAAGAGAATCATCAGAATTGCATTGTTAAAGTGAGCAGAATGCAATTCCTTCTTTATGACTCTGTCATTCTATTTCAGATGGATTATAGTTTTTCATTTAGATTCAGATTAATTATTCCTGTAAATTTTTTATTGGAAAAAGTCCATTTGGCTAAATGAATTTTAATCAGAAAATTACATATTATTCAGTCAGTCCTAAATTAATTGCATGAGGGCTGCCTATGTAATTTCTTCCTATCTGATTGCTTAGATAACTAGATATCATGGGCTCAATTTTCCCCAATGCCGTTTTTTGGCGTATTACAAGAGTTATGCCCATTTTTTTTTGGCCCCAACCACTCCAAAAAAATAACTTGCAAGTTTCCCCATTCTAATTTTTGAAATTGCCGCCACACAGCCTGTCCTTTAGTTTCGGGGTGGAGCCTAATGTCTGCGCCAAAAACATGATGCCTCCGTTTCTGCGTTTGCGCGGAAAAAAAATGACATTTTTTACATGACTGCTATCGGCGCGCATGCCCAGTACAGCTCCCGGTTTGCATTCAGCCATTTTTAAAGAGCCAGTTGTGTGTGAGAACTTTAATTCTCAATGGAAAAATTGGAGCTGCAATGTAGCTCAAGGACCAAGAATTTCTCACAGGACGAAGTGGAGGCACTAGTTACTGTAATTGAGGCCAGATGGCACGAGCTTGACACTAGCAGAGGTCACATAAAAGTTTCACCAAAAGAAATAAAGAAACGCTGGAACCAACTTGCAAAAGATTACGGTGCAATGGTGACCACCATGAGATCTGGAGGCCAGTGTAAAAAGAAGTGGCAAGGCCTTGGTCAAGTAGTTACTTTAAGTAATATTTTCATTTATTCACTGGAATTGCAATTGTAAATGTGACCATCTGTATGTCCCACCCAGCAGAAAGACACCCTCTCTAAAAAGATATATTTTCATCTTTGCAGAGGAAGGTGGCACACAACAAAAGGGAAAGAACTCGAACAGGAGGAGGCCCAGAAAATCTGCACCCACTTACATACTTGGAAGAGAGGATCGCTGCTTTGATGGGGCCTGCCTGGAGAAAAGCAACCACCACTGCACAAGTTGGGTCCACACTCGAGGGAGAGGATAAGTCCTGCAAATTCCACAGTCTGGCTTTGCTAAATGTTGAGTACTGCGCTGGCTAGCCATGCTTCGGTTCATGGGGATGTCTCCGTCAGCTACGCTTCAGTTGATGCAATGCGCTATCATTCATCATGGTCCTTCAAATGAGCCTGCTGCCTGCGCTGTGTGAGCCTACTCATGCCACCCACCCAGCCCCCTCCTCTGCTGCTAATCATTTGTCTGTTCAGTTATATTTTGTAG
This sequence comes from Pristiophorus japonicus, assembly GCF_044704955.1. Lineage (NCBI taxonomy): Eukaryota > Metazoa > Chordata > Chondrichthyes > Pristiophoridae > Pristiophorus > Pristiophorus japonicus. The sequence goes on along the minus strand of NC_091982.1, from coordinate 189,807,712 downwards.
AACTTGAGGTCAACCCTAACGAGACTGAAGCCGATGCAGAAGAAGATTCAGACCCAGGTGAGCCTGAAGAGGTGAACATCTTCAAGTTCCACCTTCCAGACCAAGGTCATGGGAGTGAGGGGGAGGGGGAGGATGAAGCCCCCACTCTTGTACTCACTCTAGAGGAGGTGCAGGTGCCACCCATTGAGGTGCTAGCCCCTTTCCTGAGTGGTATGAGTGTTGGGACATTCCATGGTTTCTCACAGTTCGAGGCTGGGGATTCTAGTGGGGTGCAGCAAGGCACACCCAGGGCCCCATCTTCCAAGGCTGCAGATCCCAGTGGGATGTAGCAAGGCACATCCAGGGCCCCATCGTTCGAGGCTGCGCGTCCCAGTGGGATGCAGTGAGGCACACCCAGGGCCACACCGTCCGAGGCTGCAGGTTTCATTGGGATGAAATGAGCCACATCCAGGGTGGGGAGGGGAAGGAGAGCTCGACAGTGCTATCCTGAGGTGCAGGATCTAATAGATGTGGTTCAGATTATGGCAATGTGTGCGGAGAGCATTGACCTTACTCGATCACTCTTGGACACCATCAGTGGGGTGGGTGATGAGGTATCGGGACTGTCGGGAGAAGTAACAACACTCTCATGAGAAATGGGAACACTGTCCGGGCATATGAGGGAGGGAATGTCGCAGGTAGCTGATACACTGTCGGTGAACGTGAGGGAGGGAATGTTGCAGGTAGTTGAGACACTTTCAGGGCACATGAGGAAGGGAATGTTGGAGTTAGCTGCTGCAATAAGGGAACACGCCCAGACCCCATGGCCATTAACAAAATTAACTGCCGCTCCCACTCCAATCCCAAGACCAGCCTCTGAAGAGGCCCAAGCAGGGCCTTCCACATTAGTGCCTGTCCACACCCCCCACCAAGAAGTGCACATTATCCGAGATGCTCGAAAGAATAAGCTTTGATACCAACCCGAGAAACACTGCACCACCACCTGCGGGCAGGCATGAAGTCACCAAGACCAAGCACAGTGGGCGGTCTTAGAATAAGGTGAAGAGAGATGGGTGCAGCCTTTCGTCGTTTTTCTTGTTACTGTTGTTACTGTTCTCAAATTCAAAGTTTTTTGTAAGTGTTGTAAATTTACAAGTTTAAAAGTTTGTATGTGATCTTAAAGTTTTTAAGTCATGTTAAGGTTTGCAAGTGATCTTAACTGAAAACGTTAAAGTTTGATACAAGAATATTTTTATTACAGTTAAGTTCAGTACAAACAAGTGTTTGTTAAAATTTTCAATAATATATATTTAAATTATAACTGAATAATTTCCATTATTTGTTCCATTTACGCAACACAACATTACAGAACAGGTCCAAACAGTAAACATGGTCCATTTGGAATAGATGCCGCTGAGCCTTCTGGCAGCAAAGTATTCATGGATGAGTTGCTGGCACAAGGGTCGAGCAATCGTTAAAGGGGCACGAAGGCCCACCCTCCTCTGCTGTTGTGCTCCAGGTTCAGGTAGTTGCATGGCTTCCTCCTCCTCCTCCTCCTCATCATCATCTGCATCATCCTCCTCACCATCAGCTAATCTCACCTCAGGTGGGTCTTCTACTACCAGCTGCTGCTGCCTCATGATGACTAAGTTATGCAGCATGCAGCACATAACAGTGAACTGACCGACAATCTCAGAGGAGTATTGCAAATAGTCTCCGGAATGGTCCAGGCATCAGAAATGCTGCTTCAAGATGCCAATGGTCCTATCTATTATGCTGCGTGTCGCAATGTGCGACATGTTGTACCCCCCGGTCAGCGTTCCGGGTTACGCGTAGGAGCGTCATGAGCCAGGTGGCGAGGGCGTACCCTTTGTCTCCCAGTAGCCAGTTCTGCCCTTCTAGCTACTGCTGAAACATGGCAGATATAGCACTCTCGCATAGGATGAATGCATCAATGGTGCTCCCAGGGTATCTTGCATCAACTGACATGATGCGATGCATGTCATCACACACGAGCTGCACATTCATGGAGTGGAAGTCTTTGCTGTTCCTGCACATCTCAGAATCCTCCAAAGGTGCTTGCAAGATGATGTGGGTACAATCAATGCAGCCCTGTAGCTTTGGGAAGCCAGCAATCCTGGAGAAGCCCACAGCCTGGTCACGCATTGCCTGGGTGGTCATGGGGAAATTTATTAAGTCATTCCTCCGGGCATATAGTGCAGCAGTCACCTGCCAAATGCAGATATGTGTTGCATGTTGAGAAATGGTGCACACATCCCCAGTTGCATAAAATGAAAGTGCAGCTGCACCCTTTACTTCAACTGACAAAGCAGTTCTCCTGTCTGAGTTTAATAACTCACAGATCTCAGTTACAACTTATTTGTGGAAACACAGCCTTCTCACACAATCTGCATCATTCAGGTTTACTAATACAAGGCCCAATTTTCCCCAACTCCTTTTTTTAGGCACTTACCCTAAATGCGCCGACATTGCGCGCTGGAAACGGCGCTGAAAAAAAGTGGCCCCATCCTGCCTGCTCTGCCGAGTCTCCCGTGTCCTAGCACGGCGTACATAATGCAGTGGGGGGTGGAGCAATAGCCCAGCGCAGAAACATTGCCGGCAACTGTCTGCATGCGCAGTGGAGTCTGCGCGCACGCGCCTCGCCCTCCCAGCGTGTCCTGTAGGCTGTGAGCAGGACCCAATGCTCGCAGCTCCTAACCCTGGCCGGAGGGATGCCCCGATGTTTGCCTGGTGAGTGGGGTATATCCTGCAATATTTATTCAGGGTCACTCAGAGTTGTCAGAAACGGAATGCAAATGTTGGAAATTTGCTAAGTGGGAACTTGGTGCAGAGAGGGGAAGGAGGTTTTGTTTTTTGGCTTCAATACTTGTGGTTCATGTTACATATTTAAATATTTCATCTAATCTACCTATAACTTAAACTAGATTAAGTAATGAGTTAAAAAACTATAAGCTAAGTTGATTAAATAGATATTGAAAGGTTGTTTCCCTGGCTGAGATTATCCACTTTGGACCCAAGAAAGACAGATCAGAATAAATGATGTGAAGCTTGGAACTGTGGTGCTTTAAATGTACTAACCTGTGCCAAATTCTTAAGTGCCCGCAATGTTTTTCAGAGCTGGCCACATACATTGACCGAAGTTGATTTGGAGTAAGTTTTAGCTGGCCAAAGTGGCATAAATGGCCAAAACTGGCGTAAGTGGCTGGGAACACCCCCTTTGAAAAAAAAACTCAACTTAAAAAAAATCGTACCTAACTGAGTTACTCTGGAGCAAGTTTATTGGGGAAAATGGCGTTTTTTAACTTACGGCAGAAAAACCAACTTACTCCAAAAAAATTGGAGCATGTCATGGCCAAAATTGGGCCCATATGATGGGGGCCAAAATTCACCATCCCCGAAGGGACGGCTACCGCGGGGTTTGGGCGGCCGATCAAAAAAAATGATCGGCCACTGCGGTCGGGTGCTTTTCCTTTCCCGAGCCATATTCAGCTCGGGGGGGAATTTGAGTGGTGTGCATGTCCGCAGAAAACAACACAGTGAAACCGCAGTAAAGGAAAGTTTCCAGCAGTGACCTCAGCAGCATGCGGGCCACTTAAAAGCGGCCAGGACAGCGAAATTCAGCGATGAAAAAGTCGGATTTTTCCTGACAGTGCCTCAGCGAGGTTTTCCAGTCGGTGCAGGAACGTGACACGTCTGGAGGTTTGCCATGATCGGGTTTCTTTGGTAGGGAAATAGTTTTATTATATATTAGTGTTTTTATTTCAGATTCCAGCAGCCGCAGTATTTTGCTTTTGAAATTGTTTTATTAATTGTTTTGGCTCCATTAAACCTGCTGAGTGCTGCTCAAAGGTTCATAGACTTTTGTACAACTTTCAGGTCTGACTCTTTAGTGGAGTCTTGTGGGTTGCAGAAACCTGCTTGGCAGGTTTCACCCTGAGGATGGGAGGAGTGTTGTGAGGGTGACACCTGGTACACCTGGTCAGAAGCAAGGCGGCACACAGGAGAAGGCGTCGCCATCAGCACCGTGCAACAGGCAGCAGGAAAGGGAGGCAGCAGCCATGATTCGTTCATTCTGCGCCAGACCAGCGTGCCCACCATCTTGACCGGCCCAAATCAGTATTGCGGTTGGCTGCTTCAGGACAAGGGATATCCCCTGTCCACTTGGCTGCTCACTCCACTGTGGAACCCCAGGACAGTGCCAGAGCATGCCTACAATGATGCTCATTATGCCACCAGGTGCATCATCGAGCAGTGCATAGACATCCTTAAGCAGAGATTCCAATGCCTGGACTGCTCTGGTGGCACATTGCCATACTCTCCTCAACAGGTCTTCATAATCGTCGTGGTCTGCTGCATGCTGCACAACCTGGCCATCATGAGGGGACAGCCGCTGGAGGTCGAGCCAGCAGTACCACCTGAGGAGGAGGAGGAGGAGGCGCAGGAGGAGGAGGAGAAGGATCACCGTCACCCCAGAGCTAGGAGGCGTCGTCCCCATCACAGCCCTAGAAGAGATAATCCCATCCACATATGACCCTTCAGGTCCCGCTTTCAATGGCCATCGTAATGAGTGCCTTAACGCAGAATTGCCCACTCCCAAATGACTAGATATATGTGCCAGACATAACGATTTATCAAATCATCCAAATCACTGCAAAAACAGAACATAAAGATCAATATAATAACACTTGAATATTTTTTTACCACTGTGCATCTCACTACAACATCTGTTATACATGACTACCCTAACAGTACGCCTAACTGTCATCCCTGTGGCTGCATCATGGGTCCGGGAAGGCTGCTGTAGTTGTTGTCTGGGATCGACAGCTGTCCTTCTAGGACGCCCTGAAACACCTCTGGGCCTGGAAGGGCCGGGTGCAGAGTGGCCAGCACCCTCCTGGGAGGGTGCATCCTCACATATATGGAGGTGCCTGACACCTCCCCTGCAATCTCTCTCCATGCATTATGTACTGGCAGTCTGCCAGGTTTCCTCATGTCAGGAAACAGTATTCTTCTTCTGTCCTCCACACCGTCCATCAGTGTTTCCATCTCCATATATGTGAACCTGTTGGCTCTCCATGCACTCTTGCACCAGCCATCCTTCCAAACTCCTTGCAAACTCCTTCCAAACTCAGGGCTTTGCTGCAAACCCTGGCCTTTAAGAAGGGCAGGAAGCAGCTGACTTATTAGAAACCCTTGCCTGCATGCTGAATTTCTCAGTGGTCATAACACTCAAATTAAGACAGCCACATCATTGAAAAATCCACGTTGGAAGGGTTAATTATCGCTGGAACTCATTTCTTCACTTTTGGAGCTGAATATGAGGTGGCCCAGCCATGAAAAAATGTTGGCGCTAATGGCCACAAAAAGGTGGGGGGTGGGGGCACCAGCTTTCCAGCGGTACTGAATTTCGGACCTGGTGTATCTAACCTGCTGTGACTTTTGATTAACAATCTTATGTACCTTTGTATTTAAAATGAAAAAGAAAGAAAAGAAAGGAAAAGAGAAAAAGAAAGAAAGAAAGAGAAAGAAAGAAAGAAATAAAGAAAGAAAGAGAAAGAAATAGAGATGGACGGAAGAAAGGATTGTTGGGGGCAGGAAAGCCATGAAGAACATGATCCAAATTTTGTAGAGGGAGGTCCAATGGCAGTGAGTGCCACATTCTTGACCCCCAGTACTCCTTTACAGTGTCAGAAGAAGTTAAATGATCTCGCCAGAAAAGCCAAGGTAAGCTAACTTCTTCCATTGGAACCTTTGTTACAGCTTGTTTATCTGTGTGGCACTCATCTTTCATTACCCTTACTGTGCTCTGTCAGTACTCTGTAACTCTGTAACTCTGCTCCCTTCTCTCACCATTATCTATTATCTAGCAATGCACCTTCTTGTATAATGTGCCATGCATAAATAAGCCTTCCTAACTCACCATGCCTGTCATTTCTTGATTTTTGACCCTCATATAATGTGATATATCAAACTGTAGTAACAAAAGACTCTGTTCAGCCTTCATTACAACATTCATGTCCTCTTCACTCCCTTGCAGGGGAAGGTGGCCCCAAAATGAAGCGAATCAAAATTCACGGCTGGTGGGGTCCGACAACAGACCTCTGATCCCACATGCGGATGAATCCTTGGAGATCTCGAGAAACCTTGTGGTGGAACTTGTTGGGGAAGGAGATGTAGAACATTGCAGCTGCAGGTTTGTCTGCACTACCTGCAACTTCCCTGTATAATAGTTTGGCAACACAATCTCAGTACCAAGAAACATGGTTGGCACAGAAGAACCATCATGGTAGCTGCATAATATAACATCTCTTCATTTTCTCTATATAACCTAAAGCAAGAGGCCACTGTGGAAGATGAAGAAGAAAGAGCCAAGTAGTCTTCCATCTCTACCTTACCAGCTATATCCTCATCCATGACTTCATTCACTTTTTCTCTGTCACTCACCAACTTAGAGAAAGGCACCCAGGGGTACAGATATTTCCGGTGAAATTTTTTCACTGGATAAGGCACAGCACACAAGGTTAACAGAGGAGGTGAAAATGAAATATGATACTGGGGAGCAGAAGCTCTGCAGAATTTAGACCCTAGCTCCAGAGCTTTGGCACTGAGGCCCTGCTCTAAAACGGGCTCTGTATGAACACCATACAGAGAAGCACCAGGAACAGGTTTAAGAACAGCATAGAAAGGCACCAGTATATAGGCAAGGTGGTAAAAAGAAGCATCTGTTATAAATATATGGTGATCATTAAAACCACACTGACATGAAGTTTATTGTTCTGAGGTATGTCTGTTCCTTGTTTGTTTTTTGGATTTAAGATGTTTTGAGGTCATGTTGTAACAGGTCACACAATTCCTTAAATGCCTTATTAATGAATCATTGCCCTCCTTAAGCAGACCTCTCCTGAGACGGCATGGTATGTAGACTCTGATGGAAGTGTAACTGCTAGTTGGTGTAGCCTTATCCTGCATGCCTCTGTCATTTCCTCTCCCTCCTGCTCCTCTTCTGCCTGCATTATAAATTTGGAGTCCCTATCCCTGCCTCCTTGCTCCCTAATGACCATCCTGGAGATTTTGGCGGAGAGCCAGGATCCGGTATATATGCGTCTCAATCAAGTTGAACAGCCGTTGAATTTCAGATCTGAACTGTTATTTTTTAATGACAGAAACATTATACTATGTGAAACAGAGCATAGCTGTATCTCCCTGTAAGGCTATAAGGTGTAATGTTCGAAATGAATGGTAGGTTCACTTACAGGCTAAATTTGAAGCTGAAAATCTGAGGCTGCTTGGTTGATAGTCAATTAACAAATTGGAAATAATGTTGAACCAGTATTTCTTGGAGAGAAGGAGCTGAAATACATTTTAAGATTGCTTTGCATTTGTAGCAGAGCCGAGAGCTCGAGGTGGAAAGAGTAAATTATTGTAATTGTAAGAATTATTCTTTTTAAAGTTTAAACTTTTTTACATGTACATTTAGCTTTCAGCTTAGTTTGTTTTAATTTATTTGTGCATGGTTAGTTGTAGCTGTTTGGAAAGTGGAATTCAAATCTAAGAGTCAATACATGGTAAAAATGATTCCATCAGGTGTGATCAAATAAATTTGCCTGCATCAGAATACAGTTGCCTTTGATTAAGAATGACATTGACACATTACAGGAAGTGTGTGATAATTTGTGCTATAGGCAAGATTTTTAATATATTTATAGATATTCATCATTATCCCTAATACACAGAGGACACCGTCTAAGTGGGATTGAAGATTCAATTGGCATTATATTCTACAAAAATTAAGTTAAAGTGGGGTGTTAGTCATCTGAACCCTGAGAATGATTTGCTGTCTGAAATTATATTTCATTTTTTTTTTTTTTTTGCTGCACTTTTTCTCCTGGGGTGAGAACAAAAGATAGCTTGTAACCTCACAAACTTACAAAGAAATGTAACATCCTCCATAAACTAATCTTAAGCATTCCTCATGGGTGTAGGTCTATATTCTGGAATCAACTGAACTTGGATTAGGTTTTGTGTGTATTTATCAATAGCTTTGTGCACATGATCCTCAAGGCAATAACATCTCAATGGAGAATTCTGAAAATATGATTCAATAAGCAGATGATCCACCATGTGTTCAATGTTGTACATGAAAAAAAGTAGCAGCCAAACTCTGAGAAAGCAAAATAATTCTCAGTGTAAAATGCTTGTGAAGTGTAGCTCCTTTCTTCAAGGTGAATTGTTTAAATGTATCTGATATTACATTTGTGGAAGTGTCAACCACTGAAATAGTTGACTACCATGTCCTTTAATGAGATCTATCAAATTAAGTCTTTTTATGGGTGCACATGTAATGCCAGCAGCATCTGTGAAGCAAATGTATTACAATAGAGGCACAGAACTGAGACACTTTGCTTTCTGCCCTTGTCAACAATGCTTTCATAAGTCTAAGATTTCTTTAAAAATTCTTCTTCAGTTATTAAATGGACTACACGTTCCTCTGTCACTCTTTCAGTATTATTTTGGTAGAAATGTAAATTAGGAAAATAGTAATAAAAGAACAGAAACATTGCTCACCCACATTAGGTTGCTACAGGCCATTTTTCAAACATTTTGCTGATTGAAAAAGAAGCCCTCCAGCATACTTATTTTATCCCGAAAGAGCTGGGTACTGAAAGTATAATTTTTGTAATTACCATATATAATGAGCTGGTCCTGTGCCAGTCTGCAGTAAAGCAGTTAAATTTGTGAGGTTGATTATACCATAACTCATTCCTTGTATTCAAACTCATGAGATGGAATTTCTTCCTTATTCATTATGAGTGAAGGGAAAACCTTAGCATGGTTTATCTTTAGTTCTCCTAAAGTGCAGCTCATATGGGCTCAAGTTTCAGCTCGAGTTGCTCCTATTTTTTTGGAGCAACTAGTTTAGTATGGAGTATCTTAGAAATTGCAGTTCTCGGCATTTAGTTTGCTCCAATTCTAGTGAATTAGAATAGTTTAGTTTTAGAACAGTTTTTTTTTCAAAAGGGGTCGTGTCCAGCCACTTACGCCTGTTTTGCAAGTTTAGGCAGTGAAAACTTACTCCAAACTAACTTAGAACGGAGTAAGTGTAGATTTTTGTACGCTCAGGAAAACCTTGCCTACACTTTAGGAATTAGGCGCAGGGAACGAGAGAAACGAGGTGGGCGGGGTGGGGGGGAGGGAAGTTAGAGGGAAGTTAGGGGATTTTACAAGCATTAAACACTTCACTTTTACCAATAAAGAGCCATCATCAATAATAAATGATAAATAAATCAATAAATCAACCAATAAATCAATCCAAAAAAAAGTTTAAAAAATTTAAAAAAAATAAAAAATCAATCAATAAATAAAACATTTTAAGTTTCTACTCATCTACTGCAGCACCGGGAGCCCTCCAATAGCCTGCTGAAGAACTGCTCGGGTGGGTCCCCCCCAGGAGATGCCGGTCGGGCGGGCCCCGCCGCCGATGAGGAGTTCGGGCGGGGCCTGCCCCCAGGAGATGCCGGGCGAGCCCGTCACGGAAGAGGTAAGGGCAGTCAGGCCACTCGGCCCGGGATAGGGGCGACGTCCCTTCGGCCAGGGATAGGGTCGTCGCCCGGAAACAGGACGCGCTGGGAGGGACAGGAGCCACTGCGCACGCGTGCAGCTGCCGGCACTGTTTTTGGCGCAGGGCTGTAGCTCCGCCCCCAGCAGTTCCGCCCCCAGCAGCTCCTGCTGCGCCGCGCCTACAGATATCGAACAATCGTAAGGTAAGTAGTCGGAGCAATTTCTGTTCCACAAATTAGGCGGGCCGCTCCGATGTGCGCCATTCTAGCAGGGGTCCGAAACTTGAGCCCACAGTGTAATACTGAGCCATACAGCTGAGGAAAGTACCAAGTCTGATCCTTATGCTCCGATTTTAAATCCCTGATAGGAGTCATGCGGCCAGGGGCTGAGACGGACAGCAAACCCTCTGGCCCTTCATAGCATAAGACCTGGGAGATTTTCATTATAAATCTTCCACCCAAACCCAGTGGGAACACTAGCTCGTCGGAGCCTGATCCACATATTTAAAGAACAAGGGTTAAAATCAACCCTATATGCTGAGTTGACTGATCTCTGCCAAGGCAGTGGTGGAGTCATAAAAGTTAGCCTCAGTGACAAAACGAGGAAAAAGATTTTAAAAATTAATTGGTGTTCTTGCTCTAGATTACCATCCAATAACCCTTGCTGAAATGAGAGGTGTGGGAATATTTTGTGAAGAAAGGGTTCCCAATTTCAAAATTATCAAAATATATATGGGGGAGAGTTTCGGTAGCGCCCCACTTGGGGCACTAACTTTTGAAATTTTGAAACTTTAGCTAATGCGCCGCTCCAGCAGCTAATGATTCTGAACTTCTGCTAAATTGGGTGTTAGCATACCAGGAAGGAAGTGGAGCACTAAATCAAGTGCTAATGACCTCAAGAGGGTGCTGCAGGGGTGCTATCAGCAGAGCAATAATGAATTTCAGGTGCAACGCGTTCAACAATGATCCATCACACTGGCCCATCAGCCGGTCCAGGCAGCGGGCGGTCGAGGGGGTCGTTCAACCTGACTGCCTGCCTCTCTTCCGCTCTTACATCCGGTCCAGGGTGTCCTTGGAGATGGAGCACGCGGTGTCCACCGGTACGCTCGCGGCCTTCCGCGAGAGGTGGGCACCGGAGGGACTGGAGTGCATCATCACGCCCGGCAACCAAATTTTAATTTGATTTTACGTTTTAAAGTTTAATTTGTTTTAATTGCCGGTGCTTTTAGTGTCCCCCTTCCCTTTTATAGGGGGCACTGGGGAAAATTGTGACTTTAGTGCCCAAAAAAAAAAAACCAAAAAAAAAAAGAAAAACACAAAAAAAACCCCCAAAAAAAAGAAAAACACAAAAAAAAAAAAAAAAAAAAAAAGGGGGGAAAAAAAGGGCCTTGAAAATGTCTGGAGTGTCACCCAGGTCGGGTGGCACCGTTTATTGTTTTTATGTTTTCACAGGTGAACTCAAAAGAGTTTCCATCACACTGGCCCATCAGCCGGTCCAGGCAGCGGGCGGTCGAGGGGGTCGTTCAACCTGACTGCCTGCCTCTCTTCCGCTCTTACATCCGGTCCAGGGTGTCCTTGGAGATGGAGCACGCGGTGTCCACCGGTACGCTCGCGGCCTTCCGCGAGAGGTGGGCACCGGAGGGACTGGAGTGCATCATCACGCCCGGCAACCAAATTTTAATTTGATTTTACGTTTTAAAGTTAATTTGTTTTAATTGCCGGTGCTTTTAGTGTCCCCTTCCCTTTTATAGGGGGCACTGGGGAAAAATTGTGATTTTAGTGCCCAAAAAAAAAACAAAAAAAAAAAGAAAAACACAAAAAAGAAACAAAAAAAAAAAAAAAAGGGGGGGGGAAAAAAGGGCCTTGTAAATGTCTGGAGTGTCACCCAGGTCGGGTGGCACCGTTTAATGTCTTTATGTTTTGCAGGTGAACTCCAAAAAGAGTTCCATCACACTGGCCCATCAGCCGGTCCAGGCAGCGGGCGGTCGAGGGGGTCGTTCAACCTGACTGCCTGCCTCTCTTCCGCTCTTACATCCGGTCCAGGGTGTCCTTGGAGATGGAGCACGCGGTGTCCACCGGTACGCTCGCGGCCTTCCGCGAGAGGTGGGCACCGGAGGGACTGGAGTGCATCATCACGCCCGGCAACCAAATTTTAATTTGATTTTACGTTTTAAAGTTTAATTTGTTTTAATTGCCGGTGCTTTTAGTGTCCCCTTCCCTTTTATAGGGGGCACTGGGGAAAAATTGTGATTTTAGTGCCCAAAAAAAAACAAAAAAAAAAAGAAAAACACAAAAAAGAAACAAAAAAAAAAAAAAAGTGGGGGGGGAAAAAAGGGCCTTGTAAATGTCTGGAGTGTCACCCAGGTCGGGTGGCACCGTTTAATGTCTTTATGTTTTGCAGGTGAACTCCAAAAAGAGTTCCATCACACTGGCCCATCAGCCGGTCCAGGCAGCGGGCGGTCGAGGGGGTCGTTCAACCTGACTGCCTGCCTCTCTTCCGCTCTTACATCCGGTCCAGGGTGTCCTTGGAGATGGAGCACGCGGTGTCCACCGGTACGCTTGCGGCCTTCCGCGAGAGGTGGGCACCGGAGGGACTGGAGTGCATCATCACGCCCGGCAACCAAATTTTAATTTGATTTTACGTTTTAAAGTTTAATTTGTTTTAATTGCCGGTGCTTTTAGTGTCCCCCTTCCCTTTTATAGGGGGCACTGGGGAAAATTGTGATTTTAGTGCCAAAAAAAAAAAAAAACACAAAAAAACACAAAAAAGGGGGGAAAAAAAAAAGGGCCTTGTAAATGTCTGGAGTGTCACCCAGGTCGGGTGGCACCGTTTAATGTTTTATGTTTTCGCAGGTAAACTCAAAAGAGTTTCCATCACACTGGCCCATCAGCCGGTCCAGGCAGCGGGCGGTCGAGGGGGTCGTTCAACCTGACTGCCTGCCTCTCTTCCGCTCTTACATCCGGTCCAGGGTGTCCTCGGAGATGGAGCACGCGGTGTCCACCGGTACGCTCGCGGCCTTCCGCGAGAGGTGGGCACCGGAGGGACTGGAGTGCATCATCACGCCCGGCAACCAAATTTTAATTTGATTTTACGTTTTAAAGTTTAATTTGTTTTCATTGCCGATGCTTTTAGTGTCCCCTTCCCTTTTATAGGGGGCACTGGGGAAAAAAGGTGATTTTAGTGCCCAAAAAAAAACCCCAAAAAAAGAAAAACACAAAAAAAAAAGGAAAAAAAAAAGGGCCTTGTAAATGTCTGGTGTGTCATCCAGGTCGGGTGGCACGGTTTAATGTTTTATAGGTAGACTCTAAAAGAGTTTCCATCACACTGGCCCATCAGCCGGTCCAGGCAGCGGGCGGTCGAGGGGGTCGTTCAACCTGACTGCCTGCCTCTCTTCCGCTCTTACATCCGGTCCAGGGTGTCCTTGGAGATGGAGCACGCGGTGTCCACCGGTACGCTCGCGGCCTTCCGCGAGAGCTGGGCACCGGAGGGACTGGAGTGCATCATCACGCCCGGCAACCAAATTTGAATTTGATTTTACGTTTTAAAGTTTAATTTGTTTTAATTGCCGGTGCTTTTAGTGTCCCCCTCCCCTTTTATAGGGGGCACTGGAAAAAGGAAAATTTGATTTTAGTGCCCAAAAAAAAAAACCAAAAAAAGGGAAAAAAAAAGAGGGCCTTGTAAATGTCTGGTGTGTCATCCAGGGCGGGTGGCACCGATTAATGTTTTTGTTTTACAGGTAAACTCCAAAAAGAGTTTCCATTACACTGGCTCCTTCCAGCTCTTAAAGGGGAGGTTGTATCATTGTGCAGATCTTCATTATCAGCATTACTGGCTCTGAAGGCAATGGCTGATCTCACTCCCAGGGAGAGTACTCGTCATTTCACAGATGTGGCATTGGAGGCATTGGTGGCTGTAGTTTAGTAAAGTGGGGCAGTGCTGTTCCTGGTCACTAGAAGGAAGCCATTGCCCCAGGTCTTCAGGGCAATGTGGACGTAAGTGGCCAAGGGGGTCTCAGCCAGTAGTGAGGTGCAACGCAGCCTGACACAATGCCAGAAGAAATTCAATGACCTCAGTCTGGTGGTCAGGGTGAGTACATGCTTCAACAGGTCCCACATATCAGCATTTGAACCTCAGTCTGTACACACTGCATAAAGCACCACACCCCTACCACTCACACACTAAACATCTGCACCTACTCAAACTCACATCCATGTCTCATGCCTTGCCTACAGTCACAGCTATTCAACTATGGCAGGCATATCTCCCAAACGCATAGTTGGACTCTGACTCATATGCATTTGTTTCTTTTGCAGGCCAAGATGGCCCAGAATAGGAGGGAGCAGTGGGGGTTATGCAGAGCTTCTGCAGCTTACAGACCTTGTGGAGTGAGTGCTGCGATTCACTGGGCAGCAGGTGGTGGGCGCCATGGTCATCGGCAATGTTGACCCTGTTGGGGGAAACAATGGTATCTGCATCCCCTCACATCACAAGCCTTTCTCACTTACCAGCTCCTGATAACGTCTGCATTCCTTGCTCCATTCCTGCCCTCCTGCCCTCACCTTAATGTGAGTCCTGTGCCTTTATGCTTTCAGATAATCAGCAACCAGATGAGCAGCCTGTCTTTGAGCCTCCCACTGAGGGTGAGGAAGGAGAAGAGGAGGCGGAGCAAAGCACCACGTCACTGCATCTCTCACCCGCAGGCACCACCACACATCCTGGCACTACGCAAAGTTTAGAGTCCAGTTTAATACAGGGGTCTGCACTGGGTGATGCACTGAGGATGAGCGGGCTGCAGCAAGGACAATGGAAAAGGATACCTTGAGAGCCAGCTCCCCAGAGGGCAAGTTCGTGTGTGAGTTCTGCTGCACAGGACTTGGATGAGGACCTCGATGGGAAGGCGTACACAAGAAGGGTGATGGGCATGCACTCCGAGATGATGGGGTCAAAATTCAGGGCTGCCAGAAAGCTTTCCGTTGATTATCGGCACTTATATATTTTTTTACTTTGGACCAGAAGTTGGTCATAGTGGGGGCAGAAGTTCATTGGTAAGTGAGGCTGAGGAGTGGAAATTGGGGCATGATCGAGACTCTGTCGCTGTCACTCAGCAGCTGAATGGTGGTGACGCCACAGTGCGTGTACATCACCACACTCTCTCCCCTCCATTAAAGGAGAGAGAATCTGACATTTATTATCTTCAGCCACTGGGCCACCAGGGAGGGTTTCAGCTGGGCCAGTGGCCTGGCACCCAAGAGAGGATGCCAGGCTGCATGTTAGCAGCCTGGCCGAACCCGGGGCACTATTATGCGAGACGATCGGGAAGTCGGCCGACAAAAATAAAGACAAGGCGTCCGAGGGGAAAGGATCTTTTCAGGTGAATCTGGGTTGATGTATTCTGCAGGTGAGGGAGAATGGCAATGCACATTTTGATGACAGCTTGTGGTGGTCATCAGCAGCAGGGCGGAATTGGGGACAGGCCGAAAAATCCCCGACCTGAATTTGGGTTGGGGCAGCCACTGGACTGCAACGCCACTCAATTCCGCTGCATGGCCGCCGCAAAATGGCAGAAACAGGCCTTATTCGGGACCTGAATTTCAGTCCCGGTAGGTGCAATGGCAAGGGTGCTCGAGAGCCTCTTGGCAATGGTAAGGAGTGTGGAGGAGTCCATCTCCAACATAGCACAGAGCTCTGCGCACAATATGGAGCCCATCATTTCCACTCTGCAGAAAATGGTGGACAGCCAGAGAGATCGTGTGGATCCAGACCGCATGACGCATGTCATGGGCGATGTGGCAGCTTCCATTGCAGCACAGACTTACGTGACACAATGTCTTAGTGCTGTAATGCAGACAATGGTTGCTGGCATTGTTAAGTATTAAATAACTCCACGAGATTAAGTACGGTGAGCTAGTTCAGGCATGACCTTACTCCAGTTTATTTATTCTCAAAGTGAGGATTCAACATGGCTGCCAACATTATATACACTACTTGCACTTGTCTGCCAGTGACCATTAGGACTCCGACAGTCGTGCCCCCCCAGTGGCAGGCAAAACCCAGTTAACATACAGAACATAATTCCCCCCAAAGTCCTTGGTACAGGTTGTATTTACAAGTTGAGATGGTCCGAGGCCTTCCGTTCCCTGGTTGGATCTTTTCAGTTTGAATCCAAGCTTGGGTGAGTTAGTAGGACCATTGCTGCATGGCGGAGCAGTCAGTCTGACAGGACTGTCGGGGATGGTAGTTTCATCTTTGTGATCAACTGATCAACTGATGGTTGGATATATGTTGGTTGGTCGATGATGATGTCATCTTCAATTTGTTCTGGGTTGTCTGTGAATCGCAGTTTGGTTTAGTCGATGTGCCTCTTGCACGTTTGGCCATTTAACAGTTTGACTACAAACACCCTGTTCCCCTCCTTGGCCAAAACCGTGCCAGCAATCCACTTTGGACCATGACCATAATTTAGGACAAACACAGAGTCATGAACAGCAATGTCACGTGATACGGCCGCGCGATCGTGGTACCATTGCTGCCATTGCCTTCTGGTTTTGTCGTGGTCATTGAGATCCGGGTGCACAAGTGAGACTGGTTTTGAGGCCTCTTTATTAACAGCTCGGCAGGGGGGACCCCGGTGAGCGAGTGGGGTCTTGTCTGGTAACTGAGCAGAATGCGGGATAAATGGGTCTGTAGGGAGCCATGAGTCATGCGTTTTAGGTTCTGCTTAATGGTTTGGACAGCCCGCTCGGCTTGACCGTTAGATGCGGGTTTGAAAGGGGCATAAACTCGTTGAACTCGACTGGAGATATGATTCTTTCCCATTGAAGTCTGTCCAGTTCGATCTCGACCTTCTCCCTCATCATGTACGGAACCGCCCGAGCCTTGTGATGGACAGGTCTTGCATCCGGGCCTAGGTGGATCTGCACCTTGGCTCCCATGAAGTTGCCGATGCCTGGTTCGAACAACGAGGGAAACTTGCTCAGCACTTGAGCACACGAAGCTTCATTCACTGATGATGCTTTAATATCATTCCAGTTCCATCTAATTTTCTCAAGCCAACTCCTGAGGAACAGCATTGGGCCATTGCCTGGAACAATCCACAACGATAAATTATGCACAGCTCCATCGTACGATACCTTTACTGCCGCGTTGCCAATGACTGGTATGAGCTCTTTGGTGTAGGTACACAGCTTTGCATTGATTGGGCTCAGTTTGGGTCTTTTTGCCTTAGTGTCCCACAGCTTTTTGAAAGTCCTCTGGCTTATTATTGACTGACTTGTACCCGTGTCCAATTCCATTTAATTTAACTTCCAGAATTATCGGAGGACTTTTGGTAAAAGAATATACCCCATACACTTCTTCATCCTGTACTTCTGGTTGAGTTGCCTGTGCTGCTTGATCCATGCTGGATCGATCATCCTCAGCCACGTGGTATGTCGCAGCACGCTTGCTCGGTTGTGGACACTTTCGCTGAAGGTGCCCCATTGTTGCACAGCCTTTGCACACGTATTGCTTGAATCGGCATTGATGGGCCCGATGATAGCCCCCACAACACCAACAAGATGAGATTTGATTCACCCCCGATGGCGGACTTTGAACAATTACAGGTCGTACGAACACAGACGAGTAGGCCCTGCCATGTGCAGCTCTGCCTGCCGCTGATATTATTTTATGCACAGTACTTGCCGGTGAGTTTCGATGTTGGGAAGATATATGTTTTGAGTTTTCATCCGTGGACATGCATGTCTGGGCGATCGTGATGGCCCTGCTAGAGATTCAGCAGCCAGCAGCTTTCGAAGGATGACCTCGTGGCCAATGCCAAGCATGAAAAAATCCCGCAGCATTTCCTCCAACACAGCTCCAAAGTTGCACGGCCCAGCAAGACGTCTCAGGTCGGCGACAAATTCCGCCACGTCCTGGCCCTCGGAGCGATTGTGCTTATAGAAACGATACCGCGCCATGATGATGCTTTCCTTCAGTATAAAGTGGTTCTAAACCAGTGTACATAATTCATCGTACGTCTTATCCATTGGTCAAGTCGGTGAGTGTAGATTCTTGATAAGGCCATAAATTTTTGACCCACAAACGGTGAGGAGAACCGCCCTGCGCTTACTTGCGTTATCGGTTCCTTCCAATTCGTTGGCTACGAAACACTGGTCGAGGCGATCAGTGAAATCCTCCCAGTCTTCCCCTTCCACGATTCCCATCCTTGTCGCCAATTGTTAAGTATCAAATAACTCCACGAGGCTAAGTACGGTGAGCTAGTTCAGGCATGACCTTACTCCAGTTTATTCATTCTCAAAATGAGGATTCAACATGGCTGCCAATAATATATACACAGCTTGCACGTGTCTGCCAGTGACCATTAAGACTCCGACAATCGCGCCCTCTGGTGGCAGGTAAAACCCAGTTAACATACATAACAGGCATCAAACCTCAGACTGCTCTCATGCAGTCTCAGCTGGATGCCATGCAAGTTCTGTCTACTACCATTGTCGCTAGGTCCACCACAGTCCACCGGAGATCTCATGGTGTCGCAGCAGGCCACAAATCTGTGCTCCAGCAGATTGGTTGGGATGCTGAGGTGCTGCACTGGTGGAGTGGCATTGGGTCAGTGACCAGGAACTTGCTGTCCTCGCTCAGGATGACCGCATTTCTGATCCCAGCACTGCTACTTCGCCATTGCACTTGTCGCTGCCTGTCATCCAGCCAGACCACACTGCCTCCACTCAGCCTGACTTGGTGCAGTGTACAGCCAGGCCTTCCAGGCCCAGAGCTGGTCGAGAACGCCTGCAGATCATCTGTAGTCTCTGGCCTTGGCGCACAGCAGACCAGCCCTGCTGCTGCCACTGGGGAGACACTAGGTAGGAGCAGTAGATTAGGTAAAAGCACTGTAAAGCGTTTGCACAAGGGTGATTAGTTAATATTGTTGTTGTATATATGTGGTTAATACTTTTTAATAACTTTATTACTGGAATGTTGCAGGTTTGATGCTGTCTCTCATTTCTGTTTTGGGGTGTGGTATGGAATGACAAATTGATGCAATGATGGGCATGTATTGAGCTACCGGGAAGTGGCCTGGAATTCATTGGAACTGAAGTCTAATGAGGCGGTCACAGACCTCCCTTCCACAAGGCCGATTGAGTGGCTGCGTCCTCCATCACTGCTGTTCCTACTCCTGTTCTTCCACCTCTTCCTCCTTCTCATCCTGAGGTACTGGAGCTATGCCTGGTGGCAATGGCTGTGCCCTCATGATGGCCAAGTTGTGCAGCATGCAGCAAATGATGATGAAAAGTGCCAACCACTCAGCCGATTACTGGAGGACTCTTCCTGCGCGGTCAAGGCAACAGAACCATTGCTTCAGCAGACAGGTGGTCTGCTCTATGATGATCCTGGTGGCAGCATGATTGTCATTATGAGTGTTGGGGTTACGGAGAGGAGTCATGAGCCAGGTGGAGAGCGGATAGCTCTTGTCTCCCAGCAGCCAGCCGCGAGCTTCATGTAGTGGCTGGAAGAGTGCTGGCACACCGGTCTGGTGCAGGATGAAGGCATCGTGGCTGCTGCCAGAATAGCGGGCATTGACGGTGTGGATTCACCATGCGTGGTTACACACCAACTGCACATTCAGCTTTGCGGTTACGGAATACCTCAGGATTGTTGTGCTGTGCCCGCAAGGCGACGTGTGCAGTCAATGGCGCCTGCTATCCTGGCAAAGCTACATGCACACTCCTGCTGCTTCACTCTGGTGATGGGGAACAAAATGTAGTCTTCTCTCTTTCTATACAAAGCATCTGTGACCTCGTAGATGCAGCAATGGACGGCAAACTGAGAGATTTTGGAGATGTCTACTGTTGCACACTGGAAGGATCTAACGGCGTAGAAATTGAGTCCGAGGGTAACCTTGACTGCCACTGAGACAGCCGTGGTTACCCTGGTCTGAGGCTCGAGGTGTGGCTGCAGGAGGTGGCAGAGCTCTGTGACCACGTTCTTCCTGAAATGCAGCCTTCGCTCACAGTTTCTCAGTGAAATTGATGTAGGAGAACTGCTGCTGGAATATCCAGGGAGAGTAAGGCCTCCAGTTGAGAGCACTGTTGACCCTCCTATCTCTGGCTACATTTTTCAATCTTTCTCTGTGCCTCAGTTGCCTCCCCGTTGAAGCTGGAGGGCAAGGTCCAGTGCCAACGCAGCCCCCATGAAATGATCCAACTATTGCAGTTTTAAATCTCCCTTCAATGAAACTCAAGAATCTTTATGCGGCAGAACACTCGTTAAACTTCAAAATGCTCATATAGATCAAAAGGACTGTTTGCCTATGTGAAAGTAACAAGGCAGCATTGTTGGCCGACTAAAACTAAACCGGATGTTAACGCCTTTAAGTGGCACTCCTCCAGCCGACATTCGATTGAAAGCCGCCTCCTCTACCTGCCGTTGTTAACAGCAGGTGCACAAGCAGGGAGCGAGAGGGAATTTAGCATGCAGGGCGCTACCAGGGTGCTGTGCACGACAATAATGTCAAGATCTCCAAGCGTAGGAGATCATGATGCAACGTGTTATCGCTGCCGCAAAACTCCCGCTGAATTTAGCGGGAGGCGCTGATCTCATCGCGCTCGGTCGCAAACCCATTTGCACCTTGCTATTGACCCCGGAGGTGCTGATGGAAGGCACAAAGGAGCCCAATACTTTTTTTTAATTGAGAAGGGTCAATTTTAGGGCCCCTTGCCAGATGTAAACAGGACAGTAGCAGCCTGAAAATGACATTGGATCACTTCATGTCCCGCTTACGTTGGCACTAAAGCCTCTGGCATCCTGGGTAGGGTGCTGAGAGGAGTGGCTGGATGGCCTGCCTGGTTGAAGCAGGAGACCACTTCTAATATGGAGATTGGGGTCCCACAACGTACGTAGGAAACTGATGGCAATTTTGAGTTCCAAATGAGCAGAGCATCTGCCAAGCCAACTCTGTCCATTTGTACCAGGGAAATAATGGGGAAAATTGGAGAAGAAAAAATGTCGTGAAAGCTTCCCTTTTTTGCACCATGCAGAGTTGTGGGAGAAGCAACACAATAACAGCACAATTGAAGTTCAGCGACTATTTACTCATATCATTAAAGGCAATTTTCTCTCATTGCACCAAGTATTTATAGTTCATTAGTGACAGGAGCAATTTCAGTCGGGTGATACATCTGGATGAAAGTATTTCAAATATAGTACAACTTGAGTATTCTGACATTAAAGATTTGTTAATTAACTTTCAGGCACATAAATCATACAATTAAAGATCAAATGAGATCTTTTTGATTTGTTTTTCCAGTGCAAGTCTGTGCTATGTACATGTATATTATAATAGTTCATAAAATAATACTCAGAATTTGAGATGGAAGAATTATTTAAACAAGATTTTTGCTATAAATTTACTGTGCCTTCCGATTGCACTAATTTAGATAATTTTCACACCTTTTAAAGTATTCATAACAAACCCAATTAATAGATTACCATTTAAAGCCCATGTTTGATAAAAGTGAAATCCCAAGGGCATTTAGCACTTAAGGGACCACATGAATTTTGTTGTAAACTGAATAGCTTTGTTGATTGATCAGTTCAGTTCAACACACTGACTGGTATAT